>NC_029792.2:32985391-33017313 GCF_000816755.2 Arachis ipaensis
GGTGCTTTCATTTAAAAAATTCTAATTTTTAATAATAATTACAAAATTAAAAAAAAAATCTCGCTTAACTTATATTATTCCTACCGCACTCACCTCCATTCCCAATTCCCAAATCACCTTAGGCTCCTATCATTATGAACGTTACAAATGTATCATGAAAATTCAACATATCTAATCAATAAATAAAAAATGCACTGAATCTACATTTTCAACCTGATTGATACCTAGATGTAGGGCTGAGTTCAAGAGATTCAATCTCGACTCATTAATAATTCGATAAATTAAATTTGTGAAATAATAAGTTGAATTTAAACTTAAAATTAAGCTCATAAATTAAATGAGTCAAACTTGAAAATATATAAAATTAATATTTTTAAAATTTTTTTTAAAATATAAATTTTAATTTATTGATATAGAATTATAAAATATGTTTCTATTATTTGAGCCAACTCGTGAATTTTTGATGAGTCAAACTTGAGCTTAAAAAAATAGACTCAATTATGCTAATAAATCGAGTCGTGAGGCAAACTCAATTTTCGTAACCCGAGCTTGAGTTTAATTTTGCTGGTTCCATTTTGGCTTCTAACCCTACCTAACTAAAAGAATATGGAAAATGGCAGTTGGTCTTTGGTTGATGAGTGACAATATATGATGTTTTTTAATATATCTGCATCATTCGACTATTTTAGTAAAATCTACATATTTTTAGGAAAGAATATGCTATTTAAACACTTAGATTACACACTCAAATTTAATATATAACAGGTAAGGTTAGTTTCTACTTTTATTTTATTTTTTTTCACGTATTTTAGTAGTTTTCAATTTTTAATTAGGTTTTTTATTTAAATAACACAAAATAAGTGGCTAAATTAAACTCTAAAAAATCTATTATATATTTCTATTATATATTTTTACTAATTTTATTATCAAAATGTGTCACATGTCACTTTTTTATTGTAATTGAAATCAAACTTTTTTCTCCAAAATTAATGAATTCTCCCCTCATTCTTTCTAATTTTACAATCAAAATATGTCACATGTCATTCCCTCATTGCAATTAAAATCAAATATTTCTTTCCAAAATTAAAGAATTTTTCCCTCTTTTCTCTTTCTTTCTCTATCTCTATTATTCTTTCAACCACTCTATCTCTTTTATATATCATTATCAATGACTAATTACAAATTTGATAATCAAAATGTGTAACATGACATTCCATAATTGTATTTAAATTAAAATATTGAAATTGAAATTGAAATATACCTATATTATGTATAATATATTACTATATAACTTAATAACTAAATGCGTATCACATGACACTCTCTTATTAAAATTGAGAAAAAATAATTTCTTCCAAAATTAATAAACTCCCTTCCTAAATTCTCTCATCTACCTCTCTCCATTTTTCTATTTCTTTCTACCATTTTTACTCTATTATAATTAAAATAATTTTTTTTCCAAAATTAACAAACTCTCACTCTCATTCTTCATCTTTATCTTTCTCTCTCTTTTCTCCCATTCTCTATTTTTTCTACTTTTATGTTCTACAGAAAACAAAATTAACAAAATAATATAATTTAAATAAAAAATATTATTATTATTATTATATCCATATTTTTTTTATTTTTTTAGTTAGTTTTAAATTTTTACCACTTATTTTTTTAATCTATATTTTTATTTCTCTTCTTTCAAATATTTATTATATATAATTTGGAGAGAATACTAATGTTATAATTAAAAGTTAGAATCAAGATTCAATTGTTTAAAAAAAATTTAATTTTGAGTTAATTTTATAACTATAAATATAATTTTTTTATGCTAATATCTAATTATATTTTTGTATACATAGAGAGAAAAAATATTATTTTTAAATAGCAAATATAAAAATTAATTATTTCTATTTGTATAACAGAATTAACACTGGTATGCGAAATTGTTGTTTGTTCTCTCCCTGGCAATGGTGCCAACAACTGGTGCACAGTACCATGGTCCAAACATAACTTCACAACTTCGCACAACTAACCAGCAAGTGCACTGGGTCGTCCAAATAATAAAACCTTACGTGAGTAAGGGTCGATCCCACAGAGATTGTTGGTATGAAGCAAGCTATGGTCATCTTGTAAATCTCAGTCAGGCGGATATTAAATTGTATTATGGAGTTTTCGAAAATAAATAATATATAAATAGAAAATAAAGATAAAGATACTTATGTAATCATTGGTGAGAATTTCAGATAAGCGTATAGAGATGCTTTCGTTCCTCTGAATCTCTGCTTTTCCGCTGTCTTCATCCAATCAGTCTTACTCCTTTCTATGGCAAGCTTTATGTAAGGGCATCACCGTTGTCAATGGCTACATCCCATCCTCTCTGTGAAAATGGTCCAAATGCTCTGTCACGGCATGGCTAATCATCTGGAGGTTCTCAATCATATTGGAATAGGATTTACTATCCTTTTGCGTCTGTCACTACGCCCAGCACTCGCGAGTTTGAAGTTCGTCATAGCCATCCCTTCCCAGATCCTACTCGGAATACCACAGACAAGGTTTAGACTTTTCGGATCTCAGGAAAGGCCATCCATGGGTTCTAACTTATACCACGAAGATACTAATAACTCGGACTCGGTCCCCTGTATTAGATATCTAAGAGATATTCATTCTAGCTTGTTTGCACGTAGAACGGAAGCATTTGTCAGGCGCACGTTCATGAGTGAGAATGATGATGAGCGTCACATAATCATCACATTCATCATGTTCTTGGGAACTAATGGATATCTTAGAAGCGGAATAAGTTGAATTGAATAGAAAAACAGTAGTACTTTGCATTAAATCATGAGGAACAACAGAGCTCCACACCTTAATCTATGGAGTGCAGAAACTCTACCGTTTGAAAATACATAAGTGATAATGGTCCAGGCATGGCCGAATGGCCAGCCCCCATGAAAGTCTAAGATAGCATAAAACTGATCAAAGATGTCAATACAATAGTAAAAAGTCCTATTTATACTAAACTATTTACTAGGGTTTACAGAAGTAAGTAATTGATGCATAAATCCACTTCCGGGGCCCACTTGGTGTGTGCTTGGGCTGAGCTTGAAGTTTACACGTGTAGAGGTCATTCTTGGAGTTGAACGCCAGTTTGTAACGTGTTTCTGGCGTTCAACTCTGGTTCGTGACGTGTTTCTGACGTTTAACTCCAGACTGCAGCATAGAACTGGCGTTCAACGCCCTTTTGCGTCATCTAAACTCGGCCAAAGTATGGACTATTATATATTGCTAGAAAGCCCTGGATGTCTAATTTCCAACGTAATTGGAAGCGCGCCATTTTGAGTTCTGTAGCTCCAGAAAATCCACTTTGAGTGCAGGGAGGTCAGAATCCAACAGCATCAGCAGTCCTTCTTTAACCTCTGAATCTGATTTTTGCTCAAGTCCCTCAATTTCAGCCAGAAAATACCTGAAATCACAAAAAAACATACAAACTCATAGTAAAGTCCAAAAATGTGAATTTAACATATAAACTAATGAAAACATCCCCAAAAGTAACTAGATTCTACTAAAAACATACTAAAAATAATGCCAAAAAGCGTATAAATTGTCTGCTCATCACAACACCAAACTTAAATTGTTGCTTGTCCCCAAGCAACTGAAAATCAAATAGGATAAAAAGAAGAGAATATACTATAAATTCCAAACTATCAATGAAACATAGCTCCAATCAGATGAGCGGGACTTGTAGCTTTTTTCCTCTTGAATAGTTTTGGCATCTCACTTTATCCATTGAGGTTCAGAATGATTGGCATCTATAGGAACTTCAGATAGTGTTATTGATTCTCCTAGTTCAGTATGTTGATTCTTGAACACAGCTACTTTATGAGTCTTGGCCGTGGCCCTAACCCCTTTGTTTTCCAGTATTACCACCGGATACATAAATGCCACAGACACATAGTTGGGTGAACCTTTTCAGATTGTGACTCAGCTTTGCTAAAGTCCCCAATTAGAGGTGTCCAGGGTTCTTAAGCACACTCTTCTTTTGCTTTGGACCTTGACTTTAACCGCTCAGTCTCAAGTTTTCACTTGACACCTTCACGCCACAAGCACATGGTTAGGGACAACTTGGTTTAGCCGCTTAGGCCAGGATTTTATTCCTTTAGGCCCTCCTATCCACTGATGCTCAAAGCCTTGGGATTCTTTTTATTTACCCTTGCCTTTTGGTTTTAAGGGTTATTGACTTTTTGCTCTTGCCTTTTGGTTTTAAGAGCTTTTGGCTTTTTCTGCTTGCTTTTTCTCTTTTTTTTTCTATTTTTTTCGCTAATTTTTTTTCTATTTTGCTTTTTTTTTCTGCAAGCATTTGTATTCACTGCTTTTTCTTGCTTCAAGAATCATTTTTATGATTTTTCAGATTATCAAATAACATGTCTCTTTGACATCATTCTTTCAAGAGCCAACATATTTAACATTCTTAAACAACAACTTCAAAAGACATATGCACTGTTCAAGCATTCATTCAGAAAACAATAAGCATTGTCACCACATCAATATAATTAAACTAAGTTCAAGGATAAATTCGAAACTCATGTACTTCTTGTTCTTTTGAATTAAAACATTTTTCATTTAAGAGAGGTGATGGATTCATAGGACATTCATAACTTTAAGACAAAGTTACTAAATACTAATGATCATGTAATAAGACACAAACATGGATAAGCACTTAACATAAAGAAAACAAAAACAGAAAATTTAAGAACAAGGAATGAGTCCACCTTAGTGATGATGGCGCTTCCTTCTTGAGGAACCAATGATTTCATTGAGCTCTTCTATGTCTCTTCCTTGTCTTTGTTGCTCCTCCCTCATTGCTCTTTGATCTTCTCTAATTTCATGAAGGATGATGGAGTGCTCTTGATATTCCACCCTTAGTTGCTCCCAATAATTGTGTGGGGGAAAATGTATCCCCTGAGGTATCTCAGGGATCTCTTGATTTGCAGTCAAATGTTCTACCACTGAGCTATAGACCCTTGATGGAAGCTTTTGTCTTCCCTTTCCTCTTTCTAGAAGTTTCTCTGGCCTTAGGTGCCATCAATGCTTATGAAAAAACAAAAAAAGCTATGCTTTTTCCACACCAAACTTAGAATATTTGCTCGTCCTCGAGCAAAAGAAGAAAGGAATAGAAGAAGAAGAAGAAGATGTGGAAGAATCTAGGATTATTAGGAGGGAAGGTGGGGATCCTGTGGGTCCACAGATCCTGAGATGATCCTGTGAGGTCCACAGATCTTGAGGTGTCAAGGATTTACATCCCTGCACCAATTAGGCATGTAAAATGCCTTTGCATGCAATTCTGGCATTTAAACGCCGAACTGATGCTTGTTCTGGGCGTTCAACGCCCAGATGCAGCATGTTTCTGGTGTTGAACGCCAGTTCTATGCTTGTTTCTGGCGTTCAGCGCCAGATCCATGCTCTGTTCTGGCGTTGAACGCCAGCCAGATGCTCCTTACTGGCGTTTAAATGCCAGTAAGTCCTTCCTCCAGGGTGTGATTTTTCTTCTGTTATTTTTTATTCTGTTTTTAATTTTTTGATTTATTTTGTGACTCCACATGATCATGAACCTAATAAAACATGAAAGAACAATAGAAATAAAAATAAAATTAGATAAATAAAAATTGGGTTGCCTCTCAACAAGCGCTTCTTTAATGTCAATAGCTTGACAGTAGGCTCTCATGGAGCCTCACAGATGTTCAGAGCATTGTTGAGACTCCCCAACACCAACTTAGAGTTTGGATACGGGAGTTCAACACCAAACTTAGAGTTTGGTTGTGGCCTCCCAACACCAAACTTAGAGTTTGACTGTGGGGGCTCTGGTTGACTCTGTTTTGAGAGAAGCTTATTGTGCCTCTTTTCCATGTTTACAGAAGGATGTCCTTGAGTTTTAAACACAAGGGAGTCCTCATTCAATTGAAGGACTAGTTCACCTCTGTCAACATCAATCACAGCTCTTGCTGTAGCTAGGAAGGGTCTTCCAAGGATGATGGATTCATCCTCATCCTTCCCAGTATCTAGGATTATGAAATCAGCAGGGATGTAAAGGCCTTTAACCTTTACTAACACGTCCTCTGCTTGTCCATAAGCCTCTTTTCTTGAATTGTCTGCCATCTCTAATGAGATTCTAGCAGCTTGCACCTCAAAGATTCCAAGTTTCTCCATTACAGAGAGTGGCATGAGGTTTATTCCTGATCCAAGGTCACATAGAGCCTTTTCAAAGGTCATGGTGCCTATGGTACAAGGTATTAGGAACTTTCCAGGATCCTGTTTCTTCTGAGGCAATCTCAGTTGATCCAATGCATTTAGTTCATTGGTGAACAGGGGAGGTTCATCTTCCCAAGTCTCTTTACCAAATAAATTAGTATTCAGCTTTATGATTGCACCAAGGAACTTGGCAACTTGCTCTTCAGTAACATCCTCATTCTCTTCAGAAGAGGAATACTTATCAGAGCTCATGAAGGGCATAAGGAGGTTCAATAGAATCTCTATGGTCTTTAGATGAGCCTCAGATTCCTTTGGTTCCTCAGAGGGAAACTCCTTATTGATCACTGGACGTCCCAGGAGGTCTTCCTCACTGGGATTCACGTCTTCAAGCTCCCTTACAGGTTCGGCCATGGTAATTAATTCAATGGCCTTGCACTCTCCTTTTGGATTCTCTTCTGTATTGCTTGGGAGAGTACTAGGAGGGGTTTCAGTGATTCTTTTACTCAGCTGGCCCACTTGTGCCTCCAAATTTCTAATGGAGGACCTTGTTTCATTCATAAAACTCAGAGTGGCCTTAGATAGATCAGAGACTAAATTTGCTAAATTAGAGGTATTTTGTTCAGAGTTCTCTGTCTGTTGCTGAGTGGATGATGGGAAAGGCTTGCTATTGCTAAACCTGTTTCTTCCACCATTATTAAAGCCTTGTTGAGGCTTTTGTTGATCCTTCCATGAGAGATTTGGGTGATTTCTCCATGAGGGATTATAGGTGTTTCCATATGGTTCACCCATGTAATTTACCTCTGCTATTGCAGGTTCTCAGGATCATAAGCTTCTTCTTCAGAAGATTCCTCTTGAGTACTGTTGGATGCAGCTTGCATTCTATTCAGACTCTGAGAAATCATATTGACTTGCTGAGTTAATATTTTATTCTGAGCCAATATGGTATTCAGAGTATCAATTTCAAGAACTCTCTTCTTCTGAGGCATCCCATTACTCACAGGATTCCTCTTAGAAGTGTACATAAACTGGTTATTAGCAACCATGTCAATAAGTTCTTGAGCTTCTGCAGGCGTTTTCTTTAGGTGAATGGATCCACCTGCAGAAGTATCCAATGACATCTTAGCTAATTCAGACAGACCATCATAGAATATATCCAAGATGATCCATTCTGAAAGCATGTCAGAAGGACACTTTTTGGTCAGTTGCTTGTATCTCTCCCAAGCTTCATAGAGGGATTCACCGTCCTTCTGTCTGAAGGTTTGAACATCCACTCTAAGCTTACTCAGCTTTTGAGGAGGAAAGAACTTGGCTAAGAAAGCCGTGACCAGCTTATCCCAAGAGTTTAGGCAATCTTTGGGTTGAAAGTCCAACCACACTCTAGCTCTGTCTCTTACAGCAAATGGAAAAAGCATGAGCCTGTAGACTTCAGGATCTACTCCATTAGTCTTAACAGTATCACAGATCTGCAAGAATTCAATTAAGAACTGAAAAGGATCTTCAGATGAAAGTCCATGAAATTTGCAGTTTTGTTGCATCAGAGAAACTAATTGAGGTTTCAGCTCAAAATTGTTTGCTCCAATGGTAGGGATGGAGATGCTTCTTCCATGTAAATTGGAATTAGGTGCAGTAAAGTCACTAAGCATCCTCCTTGCATTATTATTATTTTCGGCTGCCATCTCCTCTTCCTGTTCGAAAATTTCTATAAGGTTATCTCTGGATTGTTGTATTTTAGCTTTTCTTAGTTTCCTCTTCAGAGTCCTTTCAGGTTCAGGGTCTGCTTCAACAAGAATGTTCTTGTCCTCGCTCCTGCTCATATGAAAAAGAGGGAATAGAAAAATAATAATAATAGGGATCCTTTTTACCCAGGTATAGAGGTTCCCCTGTGTGAGTAGAAGAAGAAAAGAATGTAATGTAAAGAAGGGAGAAGAGAAAATTCGAACACAGATGGAAGAGGGGGTTCAGAATGTAATAGGGATCCTTTGATTTTATGATTTTCTAAATTTTTTTTTGGAATTTTTTTTCAAAAATTAATTTGGAAAAGAAAAATAAGGATTTCAAAATTTTTAATATGAATTCCAGAAATCTTGTCCACTTAGTCTAAAGCTTCAGTCCAGGAATTAGACATGGCTCACTAGCCAGCCAAGCTTTCAATGAAAGCTCCGGTCCAAAACACTAGACACGGCCAATGGCCAGCCAAGCTTTAGTATGGAATTACATGCATTGAAGTGATTAGTTGAAGCCTCAGTCCAAAAGAATTTAGACATGGCTTTACAGCCAGCCAGGATTCAACAAATCCTCATGAAACACTAGAATTTATTCTTAAAAATTCTGAAGAAATTTTTTTTTTGAAAATATTAATTGGGAAAAACGAAAAAGAAGAAAATATTTTTGAAAAAAAATTTTTTTGAAAACTTTTTGAAAACAAAATAAGAAGAAAATTATCCAATCTGAGCTACACGATGAACCGTCAGTTGTCCAAACTCGAACAATCTCCGGCAACGGCGCCAAAAACTTGGTATGCGAAATTGTTACGCTGAGGTTGTAAAATTTGTTGTTTGTTCTCTCCCTGGCAATGGCGCCAACAACTGGTGCACATTACCATGGTCCAAACATGACTTCACAACTTCGCACAACTAACCAGCAAGTGCACTGGGTCGTCCAAGTAATAAAACCTTACGTGAGTAAGGGTCGATCCCACGGAGATTGTTGGTATGAAGCAAGCTATGGTCATCTTGTAAATCTCAGTCAGGCTGATATTAAATTGTATTATGGAGTTTTCGAAAATAAATAATATATAAATAGAAAATAAAGATAAAGATACTTATGTAATTCATTGGTGAGAATTTCAGATAAGCGTATAGAGATGCTTTCGTTCCTCTGAATCTCTGCTTTCCCGCTGTCTTCATCCAATCAGTCTTACTCCTTTCCATGGCAAGCTTTATGTAAGGGCATCACCGTTGTCAATGGCTACATCCCATCCTCTCTGTGAAAATGGTCCAAATGCTCTGTCACGGCATGGCTAATCATCTGGAGGTTCTCGATCATACTGGAATAGGATTTACTATCCTTTTGCGTCTGTCACTACGCCTAGCACTCGCGAGTTTGAAGTTCATCACAGCCATCCCTTCCCAGATCCTACTCGGAATACCACAGACAAGGTTTAGACTTTTCGGATCTCAAGAATGGCCATCCATGGGTTCTAACTTATACCACGAAGATACTAATAACTCGGACTCGGTCCCCTGTATTAGATATCTAAGAGATATTCATTCTAGCTTGTTTGCACGTAGAACGGAAGTGTTTGTCAGGCACACGTTCATGAGCATTAAATCATGAGGAACAACAGAGCTCCACACCTTAATCTATGGAGTGCAGAAACTCTACCGTTTGAAAATACATAAGTGATAATGGTCCAGGCATGGCCGAATGGCCAGCCCCCATGAAAGTCTAAGATAGCATAAAACTGATCAAAGATGTCAATACAATAGTAAAAAGTCCTATTTATACTAAACTAGTTACTAGGGTTTACAGAAGTAAGTAATTGATGCATAAATCCACTTCCGGGGCCCACTTGGTGTGTGCTTGGGCTGAGCTTGAAGTTTACACATGTAGAGGTCATTCTTGGAGTTGAACGCCAGTTTGTAACGTGTTTCTGGCGTTCAACTCAGGTTCGTGACATGTTTCTGGTGTTTAACTCCAGACTGCAGCGTAGAACTGGCGTTCAACACCATTTTGTGTCGTCTAAACTCGGCCAAAGTATGGACTATTATATATTTCTGAAAGCCCTGGATGTCTACTTTCCAACACAATTGGAAGCGCACCATTTTGAGTTCTGTAGCTCCAGAAAATCCACTTTGAGTGCAGGGAGGTCAGAATCCAACAGCATCAGCAGTCCTTCTTCAACCTCTGAATCTGATTTTTGCTCAAGTCCCTCAATTTCAGCCAGAAAATACCTGAAATCACAAAAAAATACCCAAACTCATAGTAAAGTCCAGAAATGTGAATTTAACATATAAACTAATGAAAACATCCCTAAAAGTAACTAGATTCTACTAAAAACATACTAAAAACAATGCCAAAAAGCGTATAAATTGTGCGCTCATCAAACACCTAATTAAATGTAAAACTATAAACGTTAAATTATTTCAAATTTTAGATAATGAATGTTAAAATTAAGCGAATGTTAAAATTAATTATTAATTATTAATTAAAAATTAGACTTTTCATATAAAAATAATAACTATAAATCTTATTATTTGATTTTTTATCTACAAAGACCTTGGTCTTCTTAGTCGAAAATTTTTGTTAACCTACGACTTTTTTTTTGTAAAAGTAGTTTGATTTTATAAATCTTTTGTGCTATACATAATCTATACTGTCAGGACAAAGTGGACTGTAGTTTTAAAAAATTTATATTTCCGTAATATTATTACGGGTAAATATACTAGTAAGTTTCTAAAGCCAGTGCGAAAAAAATGTTTTTTTTGGAACAAATGACACAAATAAAATAATTGAGAATCATATTTACACAAATACAACAATCTAAAATTGGTTACATTCGTGTCCTAATTCTAATATATATAAACTGCTACTGCCTAAAACGTTTTAGCATTTGAGCATAAATCGCGGAACCCCTATAACAATTTATGAAAAAATCATTTAAGCATAAACCGCGACACCCTGTAACAGTATTTGAAGAACACCAAATTAGCATAAACCGTGGTACAACTGTAGCGATTTATGCAGGAAAAGAAATGGCCATAAATTGCAATACTCCTATAGCGATTTAGGAGGGAGAAGAACTCTGCATAATCCGCGAGACCTCTAGTGCGATTTATGTGTAGTGGCATTATAAAACCGCGATAGCCAGTGACAGATTGCATTCATTTAGTGTTTGAGTTTAGTTTGGTATTGAGAGGATTTGTGAGAGAATCTTGAGAGGATTTGCGAGAGAATCACGCGACAGCGATACTCTAGCTAGATGGGGTCATAGAAGAACAAAATCGTTTGTATCGATTGAACGACGTTGATCACATGGCCGGAAATATAAATGAAGAGGTTAGTTATTTATATGTTGTTCTCTCTATATATCAATTGTTTTTATATTGTTTTGTTCATATCTTTTGTCACTCTTATGTGTGATTAGAGTATTTTTATAAATAATTTGAAGATGTTAGTCATTTATCTGTTAAAATTTGATTAGTACCAATTTAATTTGTTTGGTAATTTATGTGTTAGTCTTTTATCTGTGAATTATTTAATTTATAGATAATTTAGGTGTTAGTCTTTTTTCTATTAAAATTTTTTTAGTACTAATTTAACTTTTTTTTTGTTAATTTATGTGTTAGTCTTTTGTCTGTGAATTTTTTTTCTGTTAAAATTGATTAGTACTAATTTAATTTTTTTGTTAAGTTATGTGTTAGTATTTTATCTGTGAATTATTTAGTTCACAAATAATTTAGGTGTTAGTCTATTTTCTATTAAAATTTAATTATTATCAATTTTTTTATTAATTTATATGTTAGTCTTTTATCTGTGAAAGATCTGATTTTAAATAATTTAGGTGTTAGTCTTTTTTTCTTTTACTAAAATTTGATTAGTACTAATTTAATTTTTTTTGTATGATGCAGCTGACTAGGTTTGTATCACCTGGCTAGACTGAATAGTCATTGATTTTGGGTGAATGAGCCTCTGGTGGGCACATTCATTAAGAGGTGACGTCTTGAGACATACACCTTCCACATGTTGTTTGAAAAGTGCATTATCACACTTCAAGACGTGGTGTATTGGTTGGGGTTGTTCATTGATGGAGGTCATTAGTGGGTGCCTCACTGACTTCAAACAGTTCATGGAGGACGGGAGACCAGCATGGGAGTGGTTTTAGGAGTTATTCGGTGAGTTGTCACCACTGAATAAGGTCAAGCAAATGACGATCTACTTCACATGGTTCCATGAGAAGTTTAGGGTGCTCTCAGGGGATGCGAATGAGACTCGCAATGTTGAAAGTGAGTACCATACAAGTGAGTACCTTGGATGCTCACTGGTGGCTTGCAATGTCGAAAGGCTTCAATGCAAGGAGGAAATGTCCAAAAAAGATGATGAAAGTATACTGTAGATTCATCAACCCGATCCCCAAATCTAACTGGAGAAGTCTTCAACATAGCAATTGTGCCAGCCATGGTGGACTGGACTCCAAGCATCCAACGTGACAACTCGCCGTAGGACTCTTCCCAATATCCATAGGTCTGTGCTATTGCCTTCTGTTTTGCCAGCCAAATCTTCTTGTAAGTATTCCTGAATCCATAAGTTGCTTCTGTTGCTTCTTGCAACACCTTTATCGTAACTGCAGCATCCGCTCTAACCAACAGAAAGATCTTCGCACAAATGATGTGGTAATCAAGTTGTTGGTGATCGCTTGAAATTGATGTAGTGAGGCAAGTGTGCAGTCCATTATACCTTCTAACCTCTCAGAAACCCTTTTGTGCATAAAGTGAGATGCGAATCAACCAAGTGCAACCTTTGTCGAATTTCTTGTATTTTCCATGGTACTTAAGATGATCTGACTCTAACACCCTATACTCAACTCTACGATGGATGTTTTAATCTTTCACACTCAGCATAACTTTTTCTTTACTTTGAAATGATTGCCCAATCTGAAATTCTGTAGGAGTGGTTCCATGATGCAATCCTTGACCCCCAAAGGCAGCATCTACATCAGACTGTTGCCCTATAGTCTCCAAGTTTAGGGTTGAAAAATGCGGAGGATATTGCTGTGTGCCAGAACTGGATGGGCCCTACTATGTACATGGATTACTCCTTGTATCCTCATCACTGTTCCCAACTATATCGATAGGTTCTTCGTCCGAATCATCCTCTCGTATTGCATTCCCAACTTGATTAGGTTCAGCATCACCTACACAATCAAGAATTATGACAGGAGAACTAGCCATCTCAACTGCCAGCTGTCGGAATGAACAGCTCTCCAATGCCCCAGAACCATCTTCATCCATACGGTTCAAATCAACCGCAAAGGATAGAGATGCAACAAACAGACAAGTCGGTGTAACTACAGGTATCAAACTAGAAGCATCCCCCAAGGCAGTCGACTAGGAATTTGGAGTTGATGCCCCATAACTGTCGACACCATCCTCCAACTTCGCATACAACTCGTGTGTTTTGACCTCCGAAAAATTTCTCCGACAATAAAACAAAGCCTACAGATCTTTATCAATCCTATCACAAGCGTATCATACTTCACACCAGTTGACACAACTGCAATATGGATCTTATAAAATAACTTCTTCACCCACTTGGTCCCAAATACCCCAAGCTTCAGCAACGTAAGACCCAGAACTTTTGAAAAATCTTATTATGAATTGATTTCAAATTTATTTATTTATGAGAGATATTATTTTCAGAAATTATTTCATTAAGAATAATTAAATCAAGTTTTGATAATTAAAATGAAGATTTTACTTAATTTCATAATTATTGAGTTATTTTCTCTATTTAAATTATAATGATAGTAGTTATGAAATAATAAGAATTTTATATGATTTGAACTAAATAATTAATATTTTAAAATATTAATACTGATGTTTTGAAAAATAAAAAAATTAATTATATTATCTCTAATTCTTGGATTTGAACATTTTATTGAAAATAATTTGTAAAATTGATGAACAAATAGTATTTTTATACATTATTATTGGATTAAAATTTATTTCTAATTACTATATTATCCCTATTTTTATTTGAAATTACAAAACTACCCTTAAACCTAATTTTACCTAAATCCTAATTTCTCCAATTCCTAACCCTAACAGATACAGCCTCACCCTCCTCCTTCAACGTAACAAACACACACAACACACACAAAATAGAGAAAGAAACGCAGAGATGGAGAGGAAGAAGAGAGAGCACGGAATCGGAGGGGAAGGAACCGCACTCTACGTCGTCCAGTTCGCCACCACCGCCGCATCTTGCCTGCGCCGTCACCACCGTTCCATGGAGCCACCGCCGTCATCATCCTCGTGGGCTACCTCGGCACGTCCTCGCCGTCTCGTCCATGGAGCCGAGCCCACGTTGCTGTCGTTCGTCCGCGTCCTGCTGTGGCCGCTACAAAGGTCTGTCACCGTCACCAATGAGGAGGACGCCACCGGCTCTGTTGTGCCTGGTTACCGCCGAGCTCGTTGTCAGAGACCGCTGTTCCCTCACCACTGTTGCGTCGTCGTTGACGAAGCTTTTGCCACCACCGTGAACCTCGAACAGAGGAGAGAGAGAGAGCGTGTGTGAAGGGCAACGCTACCACGAAGTCGTCGCCGCCGTCATCATGCTCCGCCGCTGCCGCGTCTCACCAAGTCATCATCATCGTGCTTCCTGGTGCCGTCGGTGGAGTTGTGTCTTGCCGGATCTGCTGTTTGAAGTCTGTAAGAGAAGCGTTCTTTCAGATGGCAAGATAGAACTCGACAAGGGCTATAGCGCCATCGTTGAGCCACCGCGCCACCGTAGCTATCACTGGAAAGGTCGTTAGAGCTTGCTGAGGATATTGTTCTGGTTCTGAAGTAATTCATCCATGTCAGTGCTCATTTTTCCTCTGTTCTGCCTCTGCCTCTGGATTATGCGAGTTGCCAGAGCCCACTGCCACTAGAGCTGCCCAGAACCACCACTGTAGCTGCCGTTGGGATTGTGAATGAAGGGAGAAGAAGCTGATTCTGTTACAGCCATTCCCAGAGGAGAAATCAGCCGCGCCACCGCATCTTTGGCGCTGGGAAACGCCACTACCGCGGCCGAGTTCCACCGTCGGTAAGAGTTTTGAGTTTGGTTACTGTTCTTTTGATTCCGGGAAGATTATTGACACTGCGTGGTTGTATAGTGATGAGTGATTTTATGCCGGTGTAGAATTGATCAATAAATCCAATCGTGAGTATAGTCTAAACCGACACGCAATTCCACATCAAACAAAGAAATTGTGTCACCATAGTCTAAATTCAATAACTAAGAGTATTAGTCCCAAGTCGTTCTCCCTAGGAGTGCTCCAAGATGCACATCATTGGTTAGAAGTTGTATTGGTGTTTTGGAGTTTAATGCAAGAAAGGAACAAGCTAATAGTATGAATGACAATTAAGCAATATAAAAGCCTTGACTAGAAGTGAGAATCGAACTTCCTATCATCATAATCTCCATCAATTGTGACCACAATTAGTTATTTCTTTACTTAGTTAACCTCTAGTATGAAGAAAAGTCAAGTAAAAGTAATCAATTTGAATTCACAAGTCCTAGTCTAACCCTAGGGAAGTCTAGCTTTAGTGACATGCAAACCAATTAGAAATTTCTAATTTATAATCAACAAAGGACATTGATAATTCAAGTGTTTCCAATATCTCAACCCCCAAGCCAAGAATAAAAAGTCTACTCCATAGTTAAAGTTGGCATTTTCTCAAACACTTGGAGAGCAAGGATGAAAGACATTGTAAAATTGAGAATAAACTTGAAATCAAAGATATCCACTACAAGAGATTAACAACAATCAAACAATTGGCAACAATGAACATAAAGTTCCTCAAGCATTAATGAAAATCAAAGTAACAAAATTTCAAATCTAAGATCCACAAGTAACTTGAGTAACAAGAACTAGATTGAGAGTAAGAGAATTAGATCTACAACTTGAAGCAATGTAGAATTGAATTGACAAAAGATCTCACCAATGGATCCAAGAGAATTCCAAATTGAGAAGCAAAACCCTAGAGAGAAGCTAGAGTTTCTCTTTCTACAAAATGTAACTTCCAAAACTAACTAGAAAAATATCTAAATGTATGAATCAATGAAAATCCCTTCGTCCCTTGGTCCTCTTAAGTGTTTTGGCACCATAGTTGGTTCAGATTGGGCCCCATAGCCTCTGTGAATTTGCCCAACATGATTTCACTTAAAAATCACGTGCCGGCACCGATGCGTACGTGTACAGCACGCGTACGCGTCCCTGGGGTTTTACGATCCACGCGCATGTGTAAAGCACGCGTGCGCGTCCATGAGGTTCTGGCTCAGCCATGCAAATGTGCCGGCTTCTAGCTTTGGCTTCTTAGTGCCGATCCCAGTAGCGCGCATCCACACGTACGCGTAAGGCACGCGTACGTGTCGCTGCTTAAGCTCCAAAGCTCCAATTTCCATGCTCCTTCCATTTATGCATGCTTCCTTCCTCTCTTCTAGGCCATCCTTGCCCTATAAACTCTGAAATCACTTAACAAACAGATCACGACATCGAATGGTAATAGAAGAGGATTCAAATATAACACATTTAGTGTAAAAGGGGCATGTTTTCATCCATGAAGCAAAATCGGGAAGGAAACACAAAACGATACATTTTTTATGAATAAGTGTGAAAGAACATTAATAAAACCTTCAAAATCCATACAAGATAAACCCTAAAAATGGGGTTTATCATACAGCTGCTATTATCAGAGATTCGGGCTACCACCGTCACTCGAGGTAGTTGCCGGAGCTGCTGTCGCTCTGTTGTCTCATTCCTCTTTAGCTGCAGTGAGTCATTCTAGCCTTGAAACCCTTATCGCCATTATTCAGCTATAAATTATTGAGAATTTCGCGATATTCATATCCTAGGGTCGAGTTTCGAAAATTGTATAATTAAAATAAAAGCCAATGCGGTGTCATCTTGCTTCGTTTCTCACGGTGAGACTATTTGGTTCCGTTCCTTTTTATCGCAATACTTTATTGACAATTATGTTATAATTTCGTTTAATATCCATTTCACGTTAATTTCAATTTTACGTCAGATAAATTTTCGTTGCTGTGAACCTTGATTATCGCTGTTGATATTGCCTGGGAATCAATAAGGTTGCTGCCATGAGTTAAGAATAGAAAGAGGACTCTTGACGTGTTAACCTATAAGGGGTTCGACCTTGAGGTAGGGGTTTGTTTTAATAAGAAAATATTTTGGACTTTGAATACCTGATAAGTTTAGTAGATTAATGTAAATGGATAAATATCTGTGATATAAATGATTTTCTATTGAGATTGATATGTTGTGTTTGTTATCGAATTGGTTGATTCCTGAACTTCTGGTAAAATTGATTGAATGCACTGATTTTTGGAATTTAGATAGAAACTGATAATAAACGATTTTGAGTAATGGATTTGGACTTGTTAAATTGAAAGGCTGGTTTTGGTTGTGTTGAGGATTGAAAAGAAGGGACCCGTGATGGGTGACAAACTCCAGCTTTTAGGGGAGGTGCTACTGAAATTTTTCTAAGAATTTGGAGTTAATTTAGTTTTGATTTTAAAAACCGAGTTTGGTTTGAATTAATTATCAAAAGAGATAAGATTTAAATGTTTTAAAGGATTTTAAAGGATCGGATTCTTATGATTTGGTTGGTTTATGATTTTAACTTATTTGGTTTTTATAATAATGAGAAGAGATTTGGTTAACTAGCCAAGGATACTAAGAAGTAAATTAATTATAAATTCAAGGGGTTTGGGAATAGGAGTGTGAGTTTGAAGGTTATGCTTGAGACTAAAAGTGATTATGACGATGAATAGTAATTAAATAAGATGATGAAGGATGATGATAGGGGAGTTTAATAATATTGAGATTGAGAATGAGATTGAACACGAGATCGAGAATGAGATTGAATATTGAGATTGACTATGATTATGAAATGATATTGAATATGATTTTGATTATGATGCACTTGCCTGGGTAGATGCAGTGGAGTGATTTCGCTTGTTCCGGGATATGGTGAGATATACCTGCCCGGATAGTAGGCAGTGGCGTTGTCCACTTGCTCCGGGTATGAGATGGAAAAGGAGAATTATGATAAATGAATTTAATTATGAAGTTTTGAATGAATGTATGTCTGTGATACCTAGATAGTAGCAAAGGCCGTGGTTCGTCCCTCTTGCTCCGGGTCATTATTTGAAAATTGGTAATATTGAAGAGTGATTATGAATGAATGTGTATTTGTGATACCTGGGTAGTCACAAGGGTTGTGGTTCGTTCCGCTTGCTCCAGGTTAATGTTTGAGATTTGATAACAATAATGATTGATTGAGGAAGCTTTAACATGTGGCGAGTATGTCGAAGATGCATATATGACTAATGAATGAATGTAGTAAATGAATAATGATGGAAAATGTTGAATGTGAGTATGCTTGTGCTTTTTCTCTGGTTGTAAGGGTGACAGGGCACCGATACCCTCTAATGGTGACAGGACACAAATACCCTCTAATGGTGACAGGGCACGGATTTCCTCTAATGGTAATAAGGCACAACAGAGAGACTGTGCCCGGGTTAGCTACCGGACACATCGGGTTGGCTTGATAACCGACAGATGATATCATCAGCCATAGGGCAGGCATACATCATTTGCATATGTTTGAATTGTTTGGGTTTGCTTAATTGTATTGGTTTGCCTAATTGTATATGCCATACTATGTGATTATGTGTTATTTACCTTACTTGAATCTATTTGTGTATTACTTGTCTGTATTGCTTGTGTTTGTACAACTGAGAGATCCCTCATGCTGGTGGTGGTGATGCTGAGGGTTGTACTTGATATTTATAATGAGATGTTTGCTGAGAATTGAGTTTAATGCTGAATTGCTGAGTTATATGCTAAGAGACTGTGGTAATGGAAAGAGATAGGCTGAACGGAGTGTTGGGTAAAAACTTGAGAATGTATGTTGTAACTATACCCGGTTTCAGATTTGAATGGAGTAAGAACCCCTTTTGATACGCTTGTGGTCTTTTTCAATTTTAAACTATTAACCGTACTATTTTGTGAACTAAAGAAGTTTCTTTACGGCTTTTCAAAGTAATACTTTCCATAAAGCATTTTTAAAAAGGTTATTTCAAGGATAAACTATTTTTAAAATGAAAATAACTCAATTTGCAAGTATTTCTTTGCTTTGATGGTATTCTCGACCCTACAAAGAACGTGTGGTTTGTTCTCACCCCAATATCTTCTACCCTTTCAGTGACACAGGTTTGAAAACTCAATTTGAAGCTGCGGGCGATTATTGACTTTACTTATGAGTTAAGTTACTTTCATAGAATTCCCTCGCTTGTTGCTTAAAATTTTTATTTTATACAGAGGGATAGGTGTTGTATCTGAGTTTTGTTTTGACTTACTTGTATAAGATTTATTATTATTAATTATGTGATTATTATTACTTGGTGATGTGTGATGTATGATTTTTAATGAGTTGAAAACATTTTCTTTTTTTTTTTAAAGATTGAAACGCGCTATCGAACTAAAGGCTCAATATTAAATAGTTAGTAAGGAAAACTGGTTAGTAACGCCTTACTTTTAGTATGATCATGACGTATTGGAAGTTGGTATATATAGAGCTTACCGCCTTCGAAAACCACAGTAGGGGTCCCGCAATTTATCTACAAATGCTCCTCTTTATAAACTACGGTAGGAGTATCGCGGTTTATGCCCAAATGTTGCTCTTTGTAAACCACAATAAAGGTCTTGCGGTTTATGCCCAAATGCTAAACCGTTATTACCAGTCATAGTTTATATAGAGATAAAATAGGACACTGATGTAATCAGATTGAGATTGTTATATTTGCATAAATATGAACTCCAATTGTTTTATTTAAATAGATTGTCTTTTTTTAGGATATACATTTATTAGACTTCAATTAACATATGTAAAACCCAGTTAATTAATGACTAATTAACCCATAAATTAAAATATATTCTAGAAAGTGAGAAATGAGGTTTTCATGGTGTAATGTGATAGAGAAATTAAAAACAAGAATTTTGACACAAACTTTAAAGAAATCGGCCCAAGATTGGGCCGAACAGGCCAAATTGGGCCAACCGGACCCAAGTTGGGCCCAAGGGCCCAGCCAACTCTCATTTAATGAGAAAGCTCAGCTTTCTCTTCCCTCTAAAACACACACACACGCTGGAAATTAAAGAAAGGGGGAAGGGGAAGATTGAAACCCTTGCTACTATTCACCTCAAACTTCCATGGATCATAACTTTTGATTCGGAGCTCCGATTGATGCACCGTTTACGGCCACACGACTGCGGCGTCAAGCTTTACAAAACCCATAAAAACAATCTTGAGGTAAGCCATGTTTTCTTCTTCAAAATTCCAGCCTTGAGTTTCGAGTTTCTTGGTTAATAATGTTGAGATTTTGAGCTCCTTTGTGTTATAGGATCAAATTAGCTTGAGGGGAATGCTTGTTCTTGCTCCCTTGATCCTTGGGTAAGGTGAGATTTTCAATCCTAAGCTTAAGACTTGAGATTTTGTGATTTGGCGATTGAGTTATTGTGTTTTTATGTGATATTATGGCTTTGGCATTATATATGTGTGTTTTGGAGCTTGATTGGTGATTTTGGAAAGTTTGGAAAGGAGCCTTGTGTGGGAAATTTGTTGGTGATGCTTTGGAAACCTTGGAAGTTGAATTTGAGAGTGTTCCGGGTGGAACGAGAATCGGCCAAGTTATGGTTTGGGTTTCCTGTATCTAAAATGTAATGTTGTGTAAAAACGTAGGCTAGTGGCCTTAGGATAGGGTTTTTGAAATAATGAGTTAGTTGATGAATGATGTAAATTGTGTCGTTATACATGAACATTGGTGGGTTGTGACATGTTGATATATTTGATGAATTATGGAATGTTGATGTAATTGTGGGGTGATTTGGATTTGGATTGGATATGTGAATTATGATGATAATGGTGGGCAAGCATGTGATGTCGTATGTGATGTGCATTAATGTGTTTAATTGATGATTATGTTGAGGCATTTATTGGTGAGCATGTGTTGAAGGGTGATATTGAAATATGTATGTATATATGGTAATTAATGTATTGAACATTTGTTTGGAACTTGAGTTATGAAATGTTGATTATGAGGTGAAACTTGTTAAATTGAAGTTTGGTTAAATATGGTGAAATTGGTGGATTGTTGATTGGAAAAGGTTTGAAAATGTTTGATATCGGAATGGATGAGTTTTGGGTTGATTTTATATGGAATGGGTAAATGTATGTTTAAAAATGCGGAGTTTATAAGTTTTGGTAAAATCGAGATTTTGATGAACTTTAACGGATCATATATTGAGCTTTTGTTTTCAAAATTTGATGATTTTTATATCAATGAAAAGATAATTTCATAAGCTTTAAAATGGTTTAAATTTGCTTGAAATCTGAATTTTGTGGAAGGAGATATGATCGTTGGAAGCTCGGGCAAAAAATCTAAATTCTGCAACTTCTGCAGAATTTATAATTTCTAGTTTGTGTGCGGACGCACAGCCCTGTACGCACGCACACTCGGTGAGAATTTGGTTCTGTGCGCACGCACAGCCTTGTGCATACGCACACGCAGAGACTGGGCTACTGGTGGCAGCGCCAGCACGCCCTGTGCGCACGCGAAACCAATGAAGGATTGCGAGCTGTGCGTACGCACAGGCCTGTGCGCACGCACACGTTGGGAATGGCATGCTGGTGGTGGCGCTAGCACACCTTGTGTGCGTGCTGAACCTTGGAGATTTTACTTTCTGTGCGTACGCACAAGCCCGTGCGTACGCACACGTTTAAAAATACTTATGGGTGTGCGCACGCACACCCCTGTGCGTACGCACGCGACCCAGTTCTTTTCTATACCTTTGTTTTCAAGCTCTTCACATTTCCAACAAGCTCGTAATCTTCTGAGATGTTATTTCAGGCTTATAAACCCCCAATTTCATCCCTTAATCTTAAATTAATATAGAATGCCTAGTGAATGAGAGTAAGCTAGGGAAGAGGGTGACTTGTGGGTGAAGAAAGGGGATGTCATGATGAGTTATAATGAAAGATGATGATATGAGTTGTTGAGGAGGATGGTGGAGTGTTGTATATGATATGGGCCGAATGGCTGAGTGTGATATGAGCCGAGAGGCTGAGTATAATGTGAGTCGAATGGCTGTGTGCGATGATGGTTTATGGTTGATTGTGAATTATGAACTTGAGCCGGTCGGCTGAGATGAATGTTGAGTATGGCTGAGGATATATGCATGTGTAATTCATGAATAATATAGTAAATGAACAATGAATGGAAAAGGTTGGATGTGAGTATGTTTGTATGTTTTCTCTCTGGTTGTAAGGGTGACAGGGCACCGATACCCTCGAATGGTAAATGGGCGACAGGGCGCAGATACCCTCTAATGGTAAATTGGTGACAGGGCACAGATACCCTCTAATGGCGACAGGGCACATATACCCTCTAACGGTGACAGGGCACGTATTTCCTCTAATGGTATTGACGCGCAACAGAGAGACTGTGGCCGGGTTAGCTACCGGACACGTCGGATTGGCTAGATAACCGACAGGTGAGACTCATCAGCCACTAGGACAGGCATGCATCATATGCATTATGTGTGATTTATCTGGATTGCCTAATTAACTGCATCATTATTTGCTAATTGCCTAATTGTCTTATCTGCTTCCTACTTGTGCATTTCTTTGTTTGATATACTTATGTTTGCCTCTCAATTACTGTTGGCGGTTGGGAGGTTTGCAGGACTTGGAATGGGGATTTGTAGTTAAACTGGAGACCCTTAGTTAGTTACCTGTGTTTGATTCTTATGGTCTAAACTTGTTTATACGCTTTGATTATAATCTAGAAGTTCTAGGATTGCCTTCGGCATTCCCATGACATTACATGTTAGATATTTGGGCACTGTTACCATGCTGCACCTATGCGGATTTTGTGGTTTTTAGATGCAGGATATGAGGCTCCTCGCTAAGGCATGCTGGAGACTTCCTTTTGGCAGAGACCCTTAGTATCTTGGGTTTTTATTTTGGTTATCATATACTTGTTTAGATACTATATTCTCCACTGTATATGTATTTTGTATTTACTCTTCTTAGAGGTTATTTTGGAGAAGCAGGTTTTGTATTTTGTCTTTTGGGGTTGTTTAGGTAATTCTCTTATATATATGTATGTATACTTATATGCTCGGACCGGTTATCTTCGCAAGCCGAGTCCCGAGTCTTGATATATGTATTTTGGCACTCTTTTGTATATCTCTTAGCGTCATCTTACTCTCTATCTGTTAATCTACGTTACCGATCGGAGTGTTGCACGTTTTGATTTATCGGTTTTAATTTACCCCTTTTTCTTCAAAGGCTCCTAGTTATGAACATCCTTGCAATACTATACATACTAAATTTTATTTTTATAGGTCTTAATGCCTCGCCACCTCTGTTTCATGACTTAAGCATAAGACTCTGTGTGGTAGGGTTGAAGAGAAGACTTTTGCGTGGTCTAGAAATTCGCAGATAAATCCTCGTTGCAGGTATAGCTTCTAAACCGACAAAAGTCCTTTGTTACAAACATTTTGGTTGTCACAAGTAACAAAGCCCTTTAAAATTGATAACTGAAGTATTCAAATCTCGGGTCGTCTTCTCAAGGAATTGTAGGGAGGTATGTTCTTATTATTGGTTATGAAGATTGTAAATTGGGGTTTTGAAAGTAAGGAGTAAGTAATTTCAATTGCAATTAAAATAAGTAAATGATTGTAAAATAAACTTTTGGTAAGGTATGAGAAATTGGAAGTCCTGTCCTAATTAAACTTATCAATGGTGATTAGAATTGATTCTTAATCCCACTTAGTTAGCCTTTACTAAAGCAAGGGAAGGTCAAGTGGATTGATTAGTCTGATCTTCAGGTTCTAGTCAATTCCTAAGAAAGGACTGGAATTATTGAAGTTCAATTCAATTAGCAAAGATAACAATTATCGATCACGTTGAGTTTGATAACTCCTGAGTTACTGATTTCTTAACCAAGACCAAAAGGGGAAAAGTAAATCTACTCGAATAAAAATATCTTCAGATTGGAAGTAACGGTAACATAAATAAAAGAGAGCGATCATAAACTGAAATACCTCAAATAACATTAATTAAGAGAATTATCTGTAACATAGAAAAGTTCATAAATTAAATTGAGAAAATAATAAAAAGGAAAGTTGAACCTGATAAAAAGGGACAATCAAGAAAGCAAGAAAAATCCTAAATCCTAATCCTAAGAGAGAGAGGAGAGAACCTCTCTCTAAAAACTACATCTAAATCATCAAAAGTGAATAATTGGAGATTCTCTTTTCAATGGATGCATTCCCTCACTTTATAACCTATAATCTGTGCTTTCTATACTTGGATCTGGGCCAAAAAGGGCATCAGAAATCGTTGGGAGCATTTTCTGTAATTTCTGGTGCGTGGCCTCTGTCACGCGTCCGCGTGGGTCACGCGGTCGCGTTATCTGGAGTTTTCCTTATCACGCGTTCGCTTCGGTCATGCGTCCGCGTCATATGCGTTTTGCTCGTGGCGCGCGATCGCGTCAGTCACGCGTTTGCGTCGCTGTCTTTTCGCGCTGGGCATGTGGCCGCGTCGTCCACGCGTTCGCGTCGCTGCCAGTTTCTTTAAAAACTCCATTTTGTGCTATCTTTCCATTTTTGTATGTTTCATTTCCATCCTTTAAGTCATTCCTGCGTTTAGAATATCTGAAACTACTTAACACACAAATCACGGCATCGAATGGTAATAAAGAGTAATTAAAATAATTATTTTTAAAGCATAGGAAACATGTATTTCACATATATCACATAATAAGGAAGGGAAAGTAAAACCATGTAATTAACATGAATAAGTGAGTGAAGGATTGAATAAATCACTTAAATTAGGCACAAAATATATCATAAAATATGGGTTTATCAAGGGTGTTACACTATGGTATCAGAGTAGTTCATTCCTATAGAGCCTGAGGGACGGACTGACTATGCTTCTGTGCATTCTCTGTGTCTGTGTTTTGTGCTATTAGGATATCTGACTGATATAACTGGCACAAACATTCATGAGCATACATTTGGGACTTTGAGCACTAGACTTCCGATATTGAGACTGATCAACTTGATATCGCTTGTTTGGTATGTATAGGAACCAGATGGCGCCTCGTGGACGCGGTCGAGGCCGTGGGAGAGGACGTACCGGCACTCATGAGCCGGAAACCAATCCGAATGATCCGGTGGACTTCATGACTTCATTGCAAAATATGGCTACTGCTATGCAGGCCACTGCTGAGGCTCTTGGACAGCAGATGAACAACAATAACCATAATGGCGGGAATGGTGGAAACAGGACTCAAGATCTAATGACATTTGCGACCTTCTTAAAGGTCAATCCGCTAAAGTTCAAGGGGACTACTAATCCAACTGAGACCGACACTTGGTTTCGAGCTATAGAGCGGGCACTGCAAGCACAGCTGGTGCCTGAAGAGCAGTGTGTCGAGTTTGCTACTTATCTGATCACTGGGGAAGCATCACATTGGTGGCAGGGAACCCAAAGTCTCATACAACAGGGCAATGATCCTATCACCTGGGATGCCTTCCAGGTGAAATTCTACAAGAAGTACTTTCTGAATTCTGCCCGGACGGCCAAGGAACTGGAGTTACTGCAGCTGAAGCAGGGTGCGATGTCGGTATCTGAGTATACGGATAAGTTTGAGGAGTTGTTCAAATTCTCCCGCATGTGTTAAGGGGTTCCGGGAGACTTCGAGGAGTGAAAGTGTATCAAGTATGGGGGAGGACTTCTTGGACCGATGGAAATTAGAGTATTTTCCAAACTTGTGAACAAGAGCCGTGTCGCTGATGAATGTGTGAGGAAGGCTGCTGAGGCAGAGTATGACCATCGGGAATCCCACCGCAGGGAGCACAACTAAGGATTCACAACAAGAGGACAAGAGTTTAAGAGAAGAGGATACCCACAGCATTACCCCCAAGGACGGAATGACCTTGCGACGAACGAGGGTTTACGAGGAAAAGGTAAGGGAAAACAGACAGCGGCTACTTCAGATGTTTTGAGCTGTCAAAGATGTGGACGTCATCACCCAAATAGGCCGTGTCGTTATGGTTCGGGTTTGTGTTACAATTGCGGGAAATCAGGGCATTTGGTCAAAGATTGCCCATACAGGAGGGATCGAGGTACTGCCGGATCCGATCCTCAGATTTGAGGTAATAAGAAAACTGATAACATAATTCTTTGCTACTTTAGACAATATTGGAGATTGGTATTCACTCATAACACATGGTCGAATAATTATGATATGTTCTAGACGACACTAAGTTATTTTAATAGAAGGTTTGGCTAGCATAAATGAATAGGTAGGTCCTTAATAAAACGCGATCAAAGTGACACAGCGGAAGCGAGAGACTTCAGTGGTGAGGCGCTGCAAAGATTGGTAAAACGCGAGTGACTATTGGCTAGGTGGAGAAGGGAACCACTCACGCAGACTCATGGAGCGAACAATATTTTCAAGGATAAAGTGAAGTCTCTTGGCCAAGTAGTGGGTAAACAAGGGTAGCTATAGATCCTTCTAAGGTGGAGGTAGTGATGGATTAGGGACGACCGACCTCAGTTACTGAGATACAGAGTTTTCTGGGATTAGCAGGCTACTATCGGAGGTTCATCAAAGGTTTTTCGCATTTGGCTTTGCCATTGACAAAGTTAACCCGCAAAGACGCACCATTCGTTTGGACTTCTGAGTGTGAAGAGAGCTTTCAAGCGTTGAAACAAAAGTTGACTACCGCACCTGTGTTGGTGTTACCTAAACCGAATCAACCTTTTGAGGTGTATTGTGATACCTCACTAAAGGGCCTGGGGTGCGTGCTGATGCAGCACCAGAATGTGGTGGCTTATGCCTCACGACAGTTGAGACCTCACGAAGTTAATTACCCAACGCATGACCCGGAACTTGCCGAGGACTAGAACCGGTTTTGATGTTGTCTGGGTAATTGTGGACCGGCTGACAAAGTCGGCTCACTTTGTGGGATGTCATTGTGTGCCTACGACTATAATTTCCGACAGAGATCCCCGTTTCACTTTGAGGTTTTGGGGTGCATTTCAGAAAGCTTTTGGAACCCGTTTGAGCTTAAGTACAGCGTACCATCTTCAAACAGATGGTCAATCTGAGAGGACGATCCAGACCCTAGAAGATATGCTGAGGGCTTGTGTTCTAGATCAGCCGGCAAGCTGGGATCGGTATATGCCGCTTGTGGAGTTTGCGTACAATAATAGCTACCATGTGGGCATCGAAATGGCTCCGTATGAGGCTTTGAATGGGGGGAAATGTTAATCCCTCCTATGCTGGTATGAAGCTGGGGAAGAGAGTCTTTTAGGGCCCGAGATGATAGCTGAACCCTCGATACATCGAACCGTTTCTGATTCTTGAGAGAATTGCACCGGTGGCATATCGGATGGCTCTACCGCCTCATCTTTCGAACCTGCACGACGTATTTCATGTGTCACAGCTTCGGAAGTATACTCCTGATGCTAGCCATGTGTTAGAACCAGAATCGGTGCAGTTAAGAGAAGATTTGACTCTACCGGTGACTCCGGTCAGGATTGATGACACAAGTATTAAGGAGTTGCGCGGAAAAGAAGTTTCATTAGTGAAAGTGGCATGGAGTCGATCCAGTGTTGGGGAACACACTTGGGAACTTGAGTCAGAGATGCGAGCAGACTACCCACACCTGTTCTCAGTTAACTAAATTCAAATTTTGTGGGCAAAATTCCCATTTAAGTGGGTAGAATGTAAAACCCGGTTAATTAATGGCTAATTAACCCATACATTAAAATATATTCTAGAAAGTGAGAAATGAGGTTTTTATGGTGTAATGTGATAGAGAAATTAAAAACGAGAATTTTGACACAAACTTTAAAGAAATCGGCTCAAGATTGGGCCGAACGGGACAAACCGGGCCAACCGGATCCAAGTTGGGCCCAAGGGCCAACCAACTCTCATTTAATGAGAAAGCTCAGCTCTCTCTTCCCTCTAAAACACACACACACACGCTGGAAATTAAAGAAAGGGGGAGGGGTAGATTGAAACCCTTGCTACTTGATGAGCGGATAATTTATACGCTTTTTGGCATTATTTTTAGGTAGTTTTTAATATGTTTTAGTCACTTTTTATTATATTTTTATTAGTTTTTAAATAAAAATCACATTTCTGGACTTTACTATGAGTTTTTGTATTTTTTTATAATTTCAGGTATTTTCTGGCTGAAATTGAGAGAGCTGAGCAAAAATCTGATTCAGGCTGAAAAAGGACTGCTGATGCTGTTGGATTCTGACCTCCCTGCACTCGGAATGGATTTTTTGGAGCTACCGGATTTCAATTGGCGCGCTCTCAATTGCGTTGGAAAGTAGACATTCAGGGCTTTCCAGCAATATATAATAGTCTATGCTTTGCTCAAAGATAGATGACATAAACTGGCGTTCAACGCCAGTCCCATGTTGCATTCTAGCGTTAAACGCCAGAAACAGGCTACAAGTTGGAGTTAAACGCCAGAAACAGGTTACAACCTGGCGTTTAACTCTAGAAACAGCCTAGGCATGTGTAAAGCTCAAGTCTCAGCCCCAGCACACACCAAGTGGCCCCAGAAGTGGATCTCTGCACTATCTTAGTTTACTCATTTTCTGTAAACCTAGGTTACTAGTTTAGTATTTAAACAACTTTAGAGATTTATTTTGCACCTCATGACATTTTTAGATCTGAACTTTGTACTCTTTGACGGCATGAGTCTCTAAACTCCATTGTTGGGGGTGAGGAGCTCTGCTGTGTCTCGATGAATTAATGCAATTATTTCTATTTTCTATTCAAACACGCTTGTTTCTATCTAAGATGTTCATTCGCACTTCAATAAGATGGATGTGATGATTCGTGACATTCATCACCATTCTCAACCTATGAACGCGTGACTGACAACCGCTTCCGTTCTACCTTCGATTGAATGAATATCTCTTGGATTCCTTAATCAGAATCTTCGTGGTATAAGCTAGAATCCATTGGCAGCATTCTTGAGAATCCGAAAAGTCTAAACCTTGTCTGTGGTATTTCGAGTAGGATTTAGGGATTGAATGACTGTGACGAGCTTCAAACTCACAAGGGTTGGGCGTAATGACAGACGCAAAAGGATCAATAGATCCTATTCTAGCATGAGTGAGAACCGATAGATGATTAGCCGTGCGGTGACAGCGCACCTGGACCATTTTCACTGAGAGAACGGATGGTAGCCATTGACAACGGTGATTCACCTACACACAGCTTGCCATAGGAGGAACCTTGCGTGCGTGAAGAAGAAGACAGGGGAAAAGCAGAGATTCAGAAGACAAAGCATATCCAAAACACCAACATATTCTCCATTACTGCATAACAAGTATTTAATTCATGCTCTTTTATCTTTCGCAATCCAAACTGATAATTATAATTGATATCCTTACTAAGAATTACAAGATAATCATAGATTGCTTCAAGCCAACAATCTCCATGGGATTCGACCCTTACTCACGTAAGGTATTACTTGGACGACCCAGTGCACTTGCTGGTTAGTGGTACGAGTTGTGAAAAGTGTGAATTACAATTTGTGCACCAAGTTTTTGGCGCCGTTGCCGGGGATTGTTCGAGTTTGGACAACTGACGATTTGTTTTGTTGCTTAGATTAGAAAAAATTTTTCTTTTTAGTTTAGAGTCTTCTATTATTGTTTTTGGTTGAAATTTCTTTTTTTTAAATCCTTATTTTCTCTTTTTAAATTTTTCAAAAATTTTATAAACTGATAATTGAGTTTTTCTGTTTGAGTTTAGTTTCATGTTTTAAATTTGGTGTCAATTGCAAGACCCAGAACTTTTGAAAAGTCTTATTATGATCAAGTCTCAAATCATATAGTTATTTATAGCCTTAATTTCAGAGATTATTTTATTAAAGATAATTAAGGCAAGTTTTGATTTTTTGAACTTGAGATAAGTTATGATTATTATCCAATTTTATAATTATTGGATTATTTTCTATATTTAAGGTATAAGGCTGGTAGTTATGAAATAATAAGGATTTTATATGATTTGGACTAGATAAGTAATATTTTAAATATTAATATTGCTATTTTGGAAAAATAAAGAAATTAAGTATATTATTTCTAATTATTTGATTTGGGCATTTTATTGAAAGTAATTTGTAAAAATTGATGAGCAAATAGTATTTTCTATATACATCTAGTGTTGGATTTAATTTGGGTTTCAATTACCATATTATTCCCAATTTTATGTGAAATTACCACAATGCCCTTAACCCTAATTTTCAAAATAAAACCCTAAAACCCTAACCCGATTACCCAGTTTCCCCATCAGCAACACACTCTCCCCCTTTCTCCAATTCGGTGCACAGCAGCAGCAATGTTTCCCCTCCCTGAACCAGCAGCAGAACCTGCTGCCCCTCTAACCTAAACGTACACAGCTTCCCTTCTTGAACAAAGGAAAAGAACGAAGCAGAGAGGGAAAGGGCTTGGCGCCGCCGGCTGGGTACTGCCTCCGTGGCCGACGGACTGCCGCACACGAGGAGCGTCGTTCGTCCCTGCCCAGTCGCAGTTCTTCCATCCGGCACTCAGTCTCGTCGCCTGAGGAGAATCACGAAGGTGAGAGAGGACTCGCGCCGCCTCCGCCACTGTCGATCCATCGAAGCTGGCGCGAGAGAAGAGGAGAAAAGGCGCTGTCTTACGCTGTCGCCGCCTCATCTGGGTGCCGTTGCTGCAAGCTCACGTTGCCGCGTCGCCATGTCATCATCACACCATGGATCTTCTCTGTTCGCGACCTGAGCTAAGGGAGAAGAGATGAACGCGACAGGGATGGGTGAGTGAGCCACGCCGTCGACAGTCCTGCTTGTTCTGTCGCCGGGAAACTCGTCGCTATTGGGGTCTCACCGCCGCCGTTCCTGCTGTGGCTGGTGTCGCGCCGGAGAACCATCGTCGCGGGTTGGGGCTAACCCTTTTTGCTGCCGTTTCATCGTTGTTGCGGCTGAGTTGCGGCCGTTGGATCTAATCGGAGAGGTAGGCAGTAACGGTGGTGGATGTTGGTGCTGGTTAGCGCCGTCACTGCAGCTGGCTGTTCGAGCTGCTCCGCCGTCTCTGCCACCGGAGAATGTAGCTCAGTCGCCGGAGAACTCTGTCGGTAAGGGTTTTAATTTGTTGTTTCGGTCATTTTGGATCTTGATAAGGTTTTGATGTTGCGTGGTTTCTATAGTTGATCAACCAGAGCTTCTGGCCGCCGCTGGAGCTGTTGCCGGGGCTGGTTCAAAATCGCAGCTGCTTCGTGTTGAAATTTCGGTAAGAAATTATGTTTCAAAAGCCCTACGTTAGTGTCCCGTACGTGTATTAAAGCCTTTACGGTATTAATGTTCCTAGAGTTTGTAACTGAGGTTGCTTGTTGTAATTTAGAGCTGTTTATGCTGCTGCGAAAATGTGTGGGGCTGTGCTTTGAAGCTGCCTTTGATTTTGAGTTGAGGTGAAAAGAACTTAGGAGGCGCTTGGATTATGGAATTGCGTTTTGAGGTAGGGGCGCTTTCCAAAAACTACAGTTTATTATTGGAATTATTACATATGGATACTGATGTGAGATATGGTATAATTAGTGATTGTATCTGCCTTATGTATTATTTGATTGACTCGAACGATTATGGATGTTGGCTTGGCTGAATTGTTGTGTGGCTTGTGAAATGTAATGTTTGAAGTTGATTCTTTAAATATTTGAAATGAGTTTAATCCGTTGAGGATTGGTTTGAATTGAGTCAATTATTTCAATGATGTGAAAAGTCGAATGCACTTTTGAATTCAGCCTGGTTTACTTTAATTGACTTGGTT
>NC_029792.2:33018249-33019175 GCF_000816755.2 Arachis ipaensis
GAGTCAATTATTTTGATGATGTGAAAGATAGAATACTTTTGAAATTCAGCCTGGGTTGCTTTAATTGCTCTGGTTTTGATAAATGATTTATTGCGGAACCGATTCTTTAAAGCTTTATAAATGAGTTAAATCGGTTGATATTGAGTTGATTTTTGAAATGGTTTCCTTGAGGTATGCCATTGAGGCGACTGTTGGATTTAGCTTGCTTTTAAATTGATTTCTGGTTTTGAGCTGTTGAAAAGGAATGAGAAACGGTTTAGTTGGGACCCGAACCGGGTGGCAAAAGTCCAAGTTTTAGGGGAGGTGCTGCCGAAATTTCTATAAAGTCCGAGTCTTTATTGAAATGTTGTCTGGAAAATGATGAGTTAAAGACTTCTGCTATTTTATTTGAATTATCAAGAAAAGGATGATTCATGCTTTCGAAATGAGTTAGTAAAGAGGAAATTGTGATTTAGTCTTACTTCTTAAGAAAGACATTGTATCTCTTTCAAGAGAAAGTTATTTAGATGAAACTTGTGTTTTAAAGCTGTTTGAATGCGAAAAGGGTTTATGCCTTTGAATTTGACTTGGGGGTTTCAATTAAAGAAGTTTCAATGACTTTGAAAGAACCTGAATGTCTATTGACAAGTTTTATTTTGAAATGTTTTGAGAAAGGTTTTAAGTACTCTTTGAACTCTGAACTTTTGCAAGACTAAAACAATTTTGAACAGTTGAAACACTTTAGAATTTATCATGGGGGTTGAAGCTGGTTTTGCCTAAGTAAAGGAAACGGCTTTGAAAGAAGTAAATGATTACGTGACTCGGTTTGGCTTAGATCCTATTTTATTACTTAAATCGGAAAGCCAATATTTTAATGATTTTAAATGAATTTGGCGAAATGAGTTATGTTATTCTCCCCTAAAGACTTGGGACTCTGCCGAGAAACC
>NC_029792.2:33019274-33028573 GCF_000816755.2 Arachis ipaensis
ATGGATGTACTCTTTATGAGTTTTTGTAAGTTGTATGGTATTTATGAATGTACGTTATCGAACGAAAGTATCTTTGGGAGCAGTATTGCGGTTTAAAGTTTTAAACAGACTCATATTTTAGTATTAAATAGTATAAGTGTTGTCGTAATGTCCGAGCTATCAGAGTTACGCAGCCGGAAGCGTGAGCTTTGGTAGTTAGGGTGTTACATTATGGTATCAGAGCAGTTCTTCCTGTAGAGCCTGAGGAATGGACTGACTATGCTTCAGTTGCATACTTTGAGCGTTTGTCATGTATTAGGTCTTGTTGAATGACGAGAATTAGAGCTTTATGCACATGACGGTCTATTGATTAACGCTGTTAGTCTTGCATTGCATAATTCCTGATATTAAGTTTGGCCGGCTTAATACTAGTGAATTATGTATATGGAAGCACTGATGGGTTATCATAGATGAAATACGAGTTTTGAGTAAAGTGAATCGTGGGTTGGGGGAACGTTAGAAACTTTTTCTCGAGGCTATTCAGTTGTGTGTCTTGAATTCTGTTCGAGTCTACCTGTTCTTTCATATCCTAACTTGAAGTTCTTGTTTGGTACTCCTCTTGAAAAGTAATTTGATGTTTCCACTCTATTTCTCTATTCATATGCATTCTTGTTTGACCTCAGTTGCATATGCTTGTTTGGAATCCTTGATGCATCTGTGGTGGATGTTGGTGCTGGTTAGCGCCGTCACTGCAGCTGGCTGTTCGAGCTGCTCCGCCGTCTCTGCCGCCGGAGAATGTAGCTCAGTCGCCGGAGAACTCTGTCGGTAAGGATTTTAATTTGTTGTTTCGGTCATTTTGGATCTTGATAAGGTTTTGATGTTGCGTGGTTTCTATAGTTGATCCACCAGAGCTTCTGGCCGCCGCCGGAGCTGTTGCCAGGGCCGGTTCAAAATTGCAGCTGCTTCGTGTTGAAATTCCGGTAAGAAATTATGTTTCAAAAGCCCTACATTAGTGTCCCGTACGTGTATTAAAGCCTTTACGGTATTAATGTTCCTAGAGTTAGTAACTGAGGTTGCTTGTTGTAATTTAGAGCTGTCTATGCTGCTGCGAAAATGTGTGGGGCTGCGCTTTGAAGCTGCCTTTGATTTTGAGTTGAGGTGAAAAGAACTTAGGAGGCGCTTGGATTATGGAATTGCGTTTTGAGGTAGGGGCGCTTTCCGAAAACTACAGTTTATTATTGGAATTATTACATATGGATACTGATGTGAGATATGGTGTAATTAGTGATTGTATTTGCCTTATGTATTATTTGATTGACTCGAACGATTATGGATGTTGGCTTGGCTGAATTGTTGTGTGGCTTGTGAAATGTAATGTTTGAAGTTGGTTCTTTAAATATTTGAAATGAGTTTAATCAGTTGAGGATTGGTTTGAATTGAGTCAATTATTTGATGATGTGAAAGATAGAATGCTCTTGAAATCCAGCCTGGGTTGCTTTAATTGCTCTAGTTTTGATAAATGATTTATTGCGGAACCGATTCTTTAAAGCTTTATAAATGAGTTAAATTGGTTGATATTGAGTTGATTTTTGAAATGGTTTCCTTGAGGTATGCCATTGAGGCGACTGTTGGATTTAGCTTGCTTTTAAATTGATTTCTGGTTTTGAGCTGTTGAAAAGGAATGAGAAACGGTTTAGTTGGGACCCGAACCGGGTGGCAAAAGTCCAAGTTTTAGGGGAGGTGCTGCCGAAATTTCTATAAAGTCTGAGTCTTTATTGAAATGTTGTCTGGAAAATGATGAGTTAAAGACTTCTGCTATTTTATTTGAATTATCAAGAAAAGGATGATTCATGCTTTCAAAATGAGTTAGTAAAGAGGAAATTGTGATTTAGTCTTACTTCTTAAGAAAGGCATTGTATCTCTTTCAAGAGAAAGTTATTTAGATGAAACTTGTGTTTTAAAGCTGTTTGAATGCGAAAAGGGTTTATGCCTTTGAATTTGACTTGGGGGTTTCAATTAAAGAAGTTTCAATGACTTTGAAAGAACCTGAATGTCTATTGACAAGTTTTATTTTGAAATGTTTTGAGAAAGGTTTTAAGTACTCTTTGAACTCTGAACTTTTGCAAGACTAAAACAATTTTGAACAGTTGAAACGCTTTAGAATTTATCATGGGGGTTGAAGCTGGTTTTGCCTAAGTAAAGGAAACGGCTTTGAAAGAAGTAAATAATTACGTGACTCGGTTTGGCTTAGATCCTATTTTATTACTTAAATCGGAAAGCCAATGTTTTAATGATTTTAAATGAATTTGGCGAAATGAGTTATGTTATTCTCCCCTAAAGACTTGGGACTCTGCCGAGAAACCTTTGTTATAAAATCCCATTGTTGGATGACTACTGGGACTTTGTTGGATTGTGGTGATTGGTTGTTGGTTGGATTTGTTTGGGCCTAGGGCCGTGGTTGGATTGTTTGGGTCTAGGGCCGTGGTTGGATTGAGATGGACCGATGGTTGATTTCGGTTTTGTGTTTCTGATTTGGAAAAATATAAAAGGCTATTTTGGTTCAGTATAGATAAACCTTTTTGAAAGGCTTTTGGTGTTTTTGAGAATTGAACGGTTCCTCCTTCAGAAAAGATTTCCGACTTTACCTTATTGAAAACTGTTGTTTTTGAAAAGAGGCATAAGACAGTTATTAATCACTGGTTCGGTTATCTTCACGTATCCTATTACAGTAATTCCCAAAAACCCTCTACTGAGAACCCTTTCGAGGATGATGTTCTCACCCCCCTACATTTTTCCCCTTTCAGGATATGGGCGCAGAAGTTACGAAGAGCTTATTTAATTGTTGTTGTGATGCTCTGTATTGTTTTAGTTATGGTTTACTGCACCCTCGCCTTTATCTTGATATAATCTGTAAGAGGGATAGGAATTGTATTGTATTATGTTTGTAATATTATTTATATATATTTATGTATATATATGGATGTACTCTTTATGAGTTTTTGTAAGTTGTATGGTATTTATGAATGTACGTTATCGAACGAAAGTATCTTTGGGAGCGGTATTGCGGTTTAAAGTTTTAAACAGGCTCATATTTTAGTATTAAATAGTATAAGTGTTGTCGTAATGTTCGAGCTATCAGAGTTACGCAGCCGGAAGTGTGAGCTTTGGTAGTTAGGGTGTTACATCAATTGCATGTTTTTTATTTTCTTTTAAATTTTCGAATTTGTGTTCATTGTTCTTTCTTAATCTTCAAGTTGTTCTTGTTTATTTTCTTTGTTTGATTTTTCTTGTTTCTTGTTTTGTGATTTTTCTTGTTTTTTTTTTTTGCTTTTTCAAAATATTTTTTATTTTCTTTTAAATTTTCGAATTTGTGTTCATTGTTCTTTCTTAATCTTCAAGTTGTTCTTGTTTATTTTCCTTGTTTGATCTTTAGTTTTTCTTGTTTTGTGATTTTTCTTGTTTTTTTTTTTTGCTTTTTCAAAATATCAGTTTTCAAAAAAAAAAAAAATTTATTAAATACCTTATTAAAATACGTTAAATTTATAGCTCAATTGGCTAGAGCGTTGTGCTTATGTTCTTGGTAATTGGCTCTCTTCTTTTTTAAAAACTTTTTCAAAAATAATTTTTCTTTGAATAAATCTTGTGCCAAACTTTAAGTTTGGTGTTCTCCTGTTAACTTTTCTTTAGTTTTCAAAAATTTTATTTTAGTTTTCTAAAAATTTTAAGTTTGGTGTTCTTTCTTCATGTTATTGTTGTTCTTGTGAGTCTTCAAAGTGTTCTTGAGTCTTCCTTGTGTTTTGATCTTAAAATTTTTAAGTTTGGTGTTCCTTGGTGTTTTTCCTCCAAAATTTTCGAAAACAAGGAGCATTAGATCTAAAAATTTTAAGTTGTGTGTCTTTTGTGTGTTTTTATTTTTCATCATAAAATTCAAAAATAAAAAATATCTTCTCTAACTATTTTTGAGCAAATATTTCGAAATTTTTTCAAAAACAGTTCAGATTTTTATTTTAAAATCTCTATTTTATCTTATCTTAGTTTTAAAAATTTCAAAATTCAAATTTTATTTTTTTTCAAAAAAAATCATATCTTTTTCAAAATTTTATATTATCTTATTTCAAATTTCAAATTTCAACTTCCAAAATTTAAAAATTTAAATTTCAAAATTTAAAATTCAAAATCTAATTTTCAAATTTAAAAATAAAATCTTTTCAAAATTTAAATCTTTTTTAGATCCTTATCTTATATTGTTGACTTTTTCGAAAATTCAAAATTCAATTTTCAAATTTCAACTTTCAAATTTCAATTTTCAAATTTCAATTTTAAAAATTTTTTATTTCAAATTTCAAATTTCAAAACTTTTTAATTTAAATTCCTTATCTTCTCTTACCTAGCTTATTTTATCTTTTCTAATCTCAAATCTTAAAATCAAATCTTTTTCATATCTTTTCTTTTTTTATTTTATTTTATTTTCTTACAAGTATCTTTAATTTTAAGATATATCTTTTTCAAAACTTCCTAACCAATTTCTCTCTCTTCAATTTTTTTCGAAAATCCTCACCCACATCTTTTTCAAATCTTTTTAATTAATTAATTTAGTTTTCAATTTTCTTTTATTTCTTTTTCTTCAAATTTTCGAAATTATAGTCAATTTTTTATTTATTTTATTTTATTTTATTTTAATTTCGGTTTTCAAAAAAAAATTTATTTGCAATCCGCATCATCTCCCTTTCTTCATTATGGATCTAAGTGGAAATGAACAGTCCAGAAGGACTCTGGGATCATATGCTAATCCCACTACTGCTGCATATGGGAGTAGTATCTGTATACCTCCCATCAAAGCAGGCAGTTTTGAGCTGAATCCTCAGCTCATTGTCATGGTGCAGCAAAACTGTCAGTATTCCGGTCTTCCACAGAAAGAACCTACTGAGTTTCTGGCTCAATTCTTGCAAATTGCTGACACAGTACGTGACAAGAAGGTAGATCAGGATGTATACAGACTGTTACTGTTTCCGTTTGCTATAAAAGATCAAGCTAAAAGGTGGTTAAATAACCAACTCACAGCAAGCATAAGGACATGGAAACAGTTATCAGACAAATTTCTGAATCAATATTTCCCTCCAAAAAGGATGACACAGCTAAGGCTGGACATCCAAGGCTTTAAACAAGAGGATGATGAATCCCTTTATAATGCCTGGGAGAGGTACAGAGGGATGCTAAGGAAATGCCCCTCTGAAATATTTTCGGAGTGGGTGCAATTAGACATCTTCTACTATGGGTTTACAGAAGGAGCTCAGATGTCCCTAGACCACTCAGCTGGTGGATCTATACACATGAGGAAAACTATTGAAGAGGCTCAAGAGCTTATTGATATAGTTGCTAGAAACTAGCATCTGTACATAAGTAATGGGTCCTCCATAAAAGAAGAAGCCAAAGCAGTGTCTACTGAACTTGGTCCTCCAGAACAAATTGCTAAACTCAATCAACAATTGTGCTTTCTAACAAAACAGCTAGCAGAATTCAAAGAGATGCTACAAGACACTAGAAATGCTAATAAAAATATAGAGGCACAATTGAATAAGACAAAACAGCAGTTATCAAAGCAGATAATAGAAGAGTGCCAGGCAGTTCAATTAAGAAGTGGGAAAATATTAAATACCTCACTTCAGAGCAGCAAAAAGCCAAGAAAAGAACAACTAACAGAGGATGAGCAAAATATTATCCAAAATCCCTCTGAGGACAGTAAGGGCCCAGAGAGGAACAACTCTGGCGTTCAAACGCCAGAAAAGGATGCAAGGTTGGCGTTAAACGCCCAACCCACGTACAGTTCTGGCGTTCAAATGCCAGGAACAGGCAAGGAGCTGGCGTCAAACGCCCAATTGAAGCTTAGTTCTGGAGTTCAAACGCCAGAAACAGGTAGGAAGTTGGCGTCCAACGCCAATCAAGATTCCAACCCTGACATTCAAATGCCAGTGAGGGATCAGACACACACAAGTGCTGATAACAACCCCTCTAAAGAGGCTTCTCCAACCATTTCTGTAGGAAATAAACCTGCAGCAACCAAGGTTGAGGAATACAAAGCCAAGATGCCTTATCCTCAAAAACTCCGCCAAGAGGAGCAGGATAAGCAATTTGCTCGCTTTGCAGACTACCTCAGGACTCTTGAAATAAAGATTCCGTTTGCAGAGGCACTTGAGCAAATACCCTCTTATGCCAAGTTCATGAAAGATATCTTGAGTCATAAGAAGGATTAGAGAGAAACTGAAAGAGTTCTCCTCACTGAGGAATGCAGTGCAGTCATTCTGAAAAGCTTCCCAGAAAAGCTTAAAGATCCCGGGAGCTTTATGATACCATGCATATTAGAGGGTAATTGCACCAAGACAGCTTTATGTGATCTTGGGGCAAACATCAACCTAATCCCTACATCCACTATCAGAAAGCTTGGCTTGATTGAAGAGGTCAAACCAACCCGGATCTATCTTCAACTTGCTAATAGCTCCATTAAATACCCATCAGGCATAATTGAGGACATGATTGTCAAGGTTGGGCTATTTGCCTTACCTACTGACTTTGTAGTGCTAGAAATGGAGGAGCACAAGAGTGCAACCCTCATTCTAGGAAGACCATTCCTAGCAACTGGACGAACCCTCATTGACGTCCAAAAAGGGGAGATAATCCTGAGAGTCAATGAGGATGAGTTTAAGTTGAATGTTGTCAAAGCTATGCAAAATCCAGACATATCAGACGACTGCCTGAGCGTTGATATTATTGACTCCCTGGTGGAAGAGGTCAATATGACTGAGAGTCTCGAATCAGAGCTAGAGGACATTTTTAAAGATGTTCAGTATGATCTAGAGGAACCAGAGGAAATAAAAGAACCTCTGAAAACTCCTCAGGAAGAGGAGAAACCTCTTAAACCCGAGCTCAAACCACTACCACCATCCCTGAAATATGCATTTATGGGAGAAGGTGACACTTTTCCTGTAATCATAAGCTCTGCTTTAAAGCCACAGGAAGAGAAAGCACTAATTCAGGTGCTAAGGACACACAAGACAGCTCTTGGGTGGTCCATAAGTGATCTTAAGGGCATTAGCCCAGCCAGATGCATGCACAAGATCCTATTGGAGGATGATGCTAAGCCAGTGGTTCAACCACAGAGGCGGCTAAATCCTGCCATGAAGGAGGTGGTGCAGAAAGAGGTCACTAAGTTACTAGAGGTTGGGATTATTTATCCTATTTCCGATAGCCCCTAGGTGAGTCCTGTCCATGTTGTCCCTAAGAAGGGAGGTATGACAGTGGTTCATAATGAAAAAATGAACTGGTTCTTACAAGAACAGTTACAGGGTGGCGTATGTGTATTGACTACAGAAGGCTCAATACAGCCACCAGGAAGGATCACTTCCCTTTACCATTCATAAACCAGATGCTAGAAAGACTAGCAGGTCATGAATACTACTGCTTTTTGGATGGCTATTCAGGTTACAACCAAATTACAGTAGATCCTCAGGACCAAGAGAAAACAGCATTCATATGTCCATCTGGAGTATTTGCATACAGAAGAATGCCTTTTGGTCTGTGCAATGCACCTGCAACCTTTCAGAGGTGCATGCTCTCTATCTTCTCTGATATGGTAGAGAAATTTCTAGAAGTCTTCATGGATGACTTCTCAGTATTTGGAGACTCATTTAGCTCCTGTCTTAACCATCTAGCACTTATTCTGAAAAGATGCCAAGAGACTAACCTGGTTCTAAATTGGGAAAAATGTCACTTTATGGTGACTGAAGGAATTGTCCTTGGGTATAAAATTTCGAACAAGGGAATAGAGGTGGATCAAGCTAAGGTAGAGGTAATTGAAAAATTACCACCACCCACCAATGTTAAGGCAATCAGAAGCTTTCTGGGGCATGTAGGATTCTATAGGAGGTTTATAAAGGATTTTTCAAAAATCGCAAAACCTCTGAGAAATCTGCTAGCTGCTGACACGCCATTTGTGTTTGACACAGGGTGTCTGCAGGCGTTTGAAACCCTGAAAGCTAAGCTGGTCACAGCACCAGTTATTTCTGCACCAAATTGGACATTACCTTTGGAACTAATGTGTGATGCCAATGACCATGCCATTGGTGCAGTATTGGGACAGAGGCATAACAAGCTTCTGCATGTCATTTATTATGCTAGCCGTATTTTAAATGATGCCCAGAAAAATTACATAACCACAGAAAAAGAGCTGCTTGCAGTGGTTTATGCCATTGACAAGTTTAGATCATACTTAGTAGGATCAAAAGTGATTGTGTATACCGACCATGCTACTCTTAAATATCTACTCACAAAGCAAGATTCAAAACCCAGGCTCATAAGATGGGTGTTGCTTCTGCAAGAGTTTGATATAGAAATAAGAGACAGAAAAGGGACAGAGAATCAAGTAGCTGATCACCTGTCCCGGATAGAACCAGTAGCAGGAGCATCCCTCTCTCCTACTAAGATCTCTGAAACCTTTTCGGATGAGCAATTGTTTGCTATTCAGAAAGCTCTGTGGTTTGTAGACTTTGCAAACTATAAGACACAAGGTTCTCCTTCTGTAACCATGGAGAGGAAGCATGAAAAGCTTCTCTCAATACAGAGTCAAACAAAACCCCCACATTCAAACGCTAAGTTTGGTGTTGGGAGGCCACAACCAAACTCTAAGTTTGGTGTTGAGAGGCCCCAACCCTGCTCTGATTATCTGTGAGGCTCCATAAGAGCTCACTGTCAAGCTATTGACAATAAAGAAGCGCTTATTGGGAGGCAACCCAATTTTTACTTATCTATGTTAATTTTCTGTTTTCCATTTTTATTTTATGTTTTCTTTAGGATGATGATCATGTGGAGTCACAAAAATCAAAGCAAAGTCAAAAACAGCATTAAAACAGCTCACCCTGAAGGAAGAGCTTACTGGCATTTAAACGCCAGAAAGAAGCACCAAGTTGGCGTTCAATGCCAAGAAAGGGAAAAAGCTGGCGTTTAACGCTAGAAACAAGCAGCAGTCTGGCGTTAAACACCAGGATTGCACACTAAGGGCATTTTGCATGCCTCAATGGAGCAGGGATGCTAAGTCCTTAACCCCTCAGGATCTGTGGACCCCACAGGATCCCCACCTACCTCACCATTCCAATTCAAACCATTCCCCTCCCATACCACCCATTCACACACCTCCTTCTCCTCCACTTCTCTTTCTACTCCCTTCTATCTTCTTTTGCTCGAGGACGAGCAAACCTTTTAAGTTTGATGTGGAAAAAAAGCGTTGCTTTTTGTTTTTCCATAACCATTTATGGCACCTAAGGCCGGAG
>NC_029792.2:33028684-33036008 GCF_000816755.2 Arachis ipaensis
GAATATCATGGTTTATGGGATTGGGCCTGAAGGATTGATGAGTCTGAAATTTCAATTTATTGAGTCATGTGCCATTATTTGTTTATCACTAAGTTGGCTCAATGAATGTTACAGAATTTGGATCAGCAGCCTCATCAAGATTATGGATCATAAACCCAAGGCAAAAGGAAAGCAGGGAGAGGCCTCAAAGCCCAAGAAACACAACAGAAGCTCAATATAGAAAGTGTATAAATAGGATAGAATTTAAGTTAGAAGAGACTTTCGACCTTTTATGGAGAAACAAGAAAATTCCCACTGAAGGTTTCTCTCCGGGAGATAAAGTGATATCAAGTCATTATCTGCCAATCCCACCTGGCCTCAAAACAATTCCTTCCCAGCGCCCTCAAGTGTTCACAATCAGGAAAGTTCTTTCTATGGAACATTTAGAGGTCATGAAGGAATCAAGTGGGGACGTTTGCATAGTGAGAGGAGAAGACGCCAAGCACTACAATCCACCCTAACAAGGGACAACCGTCAAGCTAGTGACGTTAAAGAAGCGCTTCGTGGGAGGCAACCCATGTTTTTAGTATCCTTAATCTTTAGTGCTTTGCTTTACATCTAATAAAGCATGGTTTCTTATGCATGAACTTGAATCCTCAGGACAACTATTGATAAAGTGCACTAAACTTTACTATGCTTTATGTTTATTTATGTTTGGGTCTTATTAAATGAAAAATATTTTCTGAAAAAGAAAAAGAAGTACATGAATTTCGAATTTTAAAATAGTTTAATTATTTTGATGTGGTGGCAATACTTTTTGTTTTCTGAATGAATGCTTGAAAAGTGCATATGCCTTTTGAATTTGTTGTTTATGAATGTTAAAATTGTTGGCTCTTGAAAGAATGATGAAAAAGGAGAAATGTTATTTGATAATCTAAAAAATCATAAAAATGATTCTTGAAGCAAGAAAAAGCAGTGAAGAACAAAGCTTGCAGAAAAAAATGCAAAAATAAGAGAGCAAGAAAAAGAAAAAGCAAGCAGAAAAAGTCAAAAACTCTTAAAACCAAAAGGCAAGCGTAATAAAAAGGATCCAAGGGTTTGAGCATCAGTGGATAGGAGGGCCTAAAGGAATAAAATCCTGGCCTAAGCGGCTAAACCAAGCTGTCCCTAACCATGTGCTTGTGGCGTGAAGGTGTCAAGTGAAAACTTGAGACTGAGCGATTAAAGTCGAGGTCTAAAGCAAAAACAGAGTGTGCTTAAGAACCCTGGACACCTCTAATTGGGGACTTTAGCAAAGTTGAGTCACAATCTGAAAAGGTTCACCCAGTTATGTGTCTGTGGCATGTATGTATCCGGTGGTAATACTGGAAAACAGAGTGCTTAGGGCCACGGCCAAGACTCATAAAGTAGCTGTGTTCAAGAATCAACATACTGAACTAGGAGAGTCAATTACACTATCTGAATTCTGAGTTCCTATAGATGCCAATCATTCTGAACTTCAAGGATAAAGTGAGATGCCAAAACTGTTCAGAAGCAAAAAGCTAATAGCCCCGCTCATCTAATTAAGACTGATCTTCATCGATGTTTTTGGAATTTATTGTATATTCTCTTCTTTTTATCCTACTTTGTTTTTAGTTGCTTGGGGACAAGCAACAATTTAAGTTTGGTGTTGTGATGAGCGGGATAATTTATACGCTTTTTGAAATTGTTTTTAGGTAGTTTTTGATATGTTTTAGTCACTTTTTATTATATTTTTATTAGTTTTTAAATAAAAATCACATTTCTAGACTTTACTATGAGTTTGTGTATTTTTCTGTAATTTCAGGTATTTTCTGGCTGAAATTGAGGGAGCTGAGCAAAAATCTGATTCAGGCTGAAAAAGGACTGCTGATGCTGTTGGATTCTGACCTCCCTGCACTCGGAATGGATTTTTTGGAGCTACAGGATTCCAATTGGTGCGCTCTTAATTGCGTTAGAAAGTAGACATCCAGGGCTTTCCAGCAATATATAATAGTGCATACTTTGCTCAAGGATAAATGACGTAAACTGGCGTTCAACGCCAGTTCCATGTTGCATTCTGGCGTTAAACGCTAGAAACAGGCTACAAGTTGGAGTTCAACGCCAGAAACAGGTTACAACCTGGCGTTTAACTCTAGAAACAGCCTAGGCACGTGTAAAGCTTAAGTCTCAGCCCCAGCACACACCAAGTGGGCCCCAGAAAGTGGATCTCTGCACTATCTATCTTATTTTACTCATTTTCTATAAACCTAGGTTACTAGTTTAGTATTTAAATAACTTTTAGAGATTTATTTTGCACCTCATGACATTTTTAGATCTGAACTTTGTACTCTTTGACGGCATGAGTCTCTAAACTCCATTGTTGGGGGTGAGGAGCTCTACTGTGTCTCGATGAATTAATGCAATTATTTCTATTTTCTATTCAAACACGCTTGTTTCTATCTAAGATGTTCATTCGCACTTCAATATGATGGATGTGATGATCTGTGACATTCATCACCATTCTCAACCTATGAACGCATAACTGACAACCACTTCCGTTCTACCTTTGATTGAATGAATATCTCTTGGATTCCTTAATCAGAATTTTCGTGGTATAAGCTAGAATCCATTGGCAGCATTCTTGAGAATCCGGAAAGTCTAAACATTGTCTATGGTATTCCGAGTAGGATTCAGGGATTGAATGACTGTGACGAGCTTCAAACTCACAAGGGTTGGGCGTAGTGACAGACGCAAAAGGATCAATGGATCCTATTCCAGCATGAGTGAGAACCGACAGATGATTAGCCGTGCGGTGACAGTGCACCTGGACCATTTTCACTGAGAGGACGGATGGTAGCCATTGACAACGGTGATCCACCAACACACAGCTTGCCATAGGAGGAACCTTGCGTGCGTGAAGAAGAAGACAGGGGGAAAGCAGAGATTCAGAAGACAAAGCATCTCCAAAACTCCAACATATTCTCCATTACTGCATAACAAGTATTTAATTCATGCTCTTTTATCTTTCGCAACCCAAACTGATAATTATAATTGATATCCTGACTAAGAATTACAAGATAACCATAGATTGCTTCAAGCCAACAATCTCCATGGGATTCGACCCTTACTCACGTAAGGTATTACTTGGACGACCCAGTGCACTTGCTGGTTAGTGGTACGAGTTGTGAAAAGTGTGAATTACAATTCGTGCACCACTACTATTCACCTCAAACTTCCATGGATCATAACTTTTGATCCGAGTTCTGATTGATGCACTGTTTGCAACCACACGACCACGGTGTCGAGCTCTATAAAACCCATACAAACAATCTTGAGGTAAGCCACGTTTTCTTCTTCAAAATTCCAGCCTTGAGTTTCGAGTTTCTTGGGTAATAATGTTGAGATTTTGAACTCTTTTGTCTTATAGGATCAAATTAGCTTGAGGAGAAGGCTTGTTCTTGCTCCCTTGATCCTTGGGTAAGGTGAGATTTTCAATCCTAAGCTTAAGACTTGATATTTTGTGATTTGGTGATTGAGTTATTGTGTTTTTATGTGATATTGTGGCTTAGGCATTATATATGTGTGTTTTGGAGCTTGATTGGTAATTTTGGAAAGTTTGGAAAGGAGCCTTGTGTGGGAAATTTGTTGGTGATACTTTGGAAACCTTGGAAGTTGAATTTGAGAGTGTTCTGGGTGGAACGGGAATTGGCCAAGGTATGGTTTCAGTTTCCTGTATCTAAAATGTAATGTTGTGTAAAAACGTAGGCTAGTGGCCATAGGATAGGGTTTTTGAAATAATGAGTTAGTTGATGAATGATGTAAATTGTGTTGTTATGCATGAACATTGGTGGGTTGTGACATGTTGATATATTTGATGAATTATGGAATGTTGATGTAATTGTGGGGTGATTTGGATTTGGATTGGATATGTGAATTATGATGATAATGGTGGGCAAGCATGTGATGTTGTATGTGATGTGCATTAATGTGCTTAATTGATGATTATGTTGAGGCTTTTATTGGTGAGCATGTGTTGAAGGGTGATATTGAAATATGTATGTATATATGGTAATTGATGGATTGAACATTTATTTGGAACTTGAATTATGAAATGTTGATTATGAGGTGAAACTTGTTAAATTGAAGTTTGGTTAAATATGGTAAAATTGGTGGATTGTTGATTGGAAAAGGTTTAAAAATGTTTGATGTCGGAATGGATGAGTTTTGGGTTGATTTTATATGGAATTGGTAAATGTATATTTAAAAATGCAGAGTTTATAAGTTTTGGTAAAATCGAGATTTTGATGAACTTTAACGGATCATATATTGAGCTTTTGTTTTCAAAATTTGATGATTTTTATATCAATGAAAAGATAATTTCATAAGCTTTAAAATGGTTTAAATTTGGTTGAAATCTGACTTTTGGGGAAAGAGATATGATCGAGGGAAGTTCTGGCCAAAAAATCTGAATTCTGCAACTTCTGCAGAATTTGTAATTTCTAGTTTGTGTGCGGACGCACAGCCTTATGCGCACGCACACTTGGCTAGAATTTGGTCCTGTGCGCACAAAGCCTTGTGCGTACGCACACGCAGAGACTGGGCTACTAGTGGCAGCACTAGCACGCCCAGTGCGCACGCGAAACCAATGAAGGATTGCGAGCTGTGCGTACGCACAGGCCTGTGCGCACGCACACGTTGGGAATGGCATGCTGGTGGTGGTGCTAGCACACCTTGTGTGCGCGCTGAAACTTGGAGATTTTACTTTCTGTGCGTACGCACAAGCCCGTGCGTACGCACACGTTTAAAAATACTTCTGGGCGTGTGCACGCACACCCCTGTGTACGCACGCGACCCAGTTCTTTTCTAAACCTTTGTTTTCAAGCTCTTCACATTCCCAACAAGCTCCTAACCTTTTGAGATGTTATTTCAGGCTTATAAACCCCCAATTTCATCCCTTAATCTTAAATTAATATAGAATGCCTAGTGAATGAGAGTAAGCTAGGGAAGAGGGTGACTTGTGGGTGAAGAAAGGGGATGTCATGATGAGTTATAATGAAAGATGATGATATGAGTTATTGAAGAGGATGGTGGAGTGTTGTATACGATATGGGCCGAATGGCTGAGTGTGATATGAGCCGAGAGGCTGAGTATGATGTGAGCCGAATGGCTGTGTGCGATGATGGTTTATGGTTGATTGTGAATTATGAACTTGAGCCGGGCGGCTGAGATGAATGTTGAGTATGGATGAGGATACATGCATGTGTAATTCATGAATAATATAGTAAATGAACAATGAATGGAAAAGGTTGGATGTGAGTATATTTGTATGTTTTCTCTCTGGTTGTAACGGTGACAGGGCACCGATATCCTCGAATGGTAAATGGGTGACAGGGCGCAGATACCCTCTAATGGGAAATTGGTGACAAGGCACAGATACCCTCTAATGGCGACAGGGCGCATATACCCTCTAACGGTGACACGGCATATATTCCCTCTAATGGTATTGATGCGCAACAGAGAGATTGTGGCCGGGTTAGCTACTGGACACGTCGGGTTGGTTAGATAACCGACAGATGAGACTCATCAGCCACTAGGACAGGCATGCATCATATGCATTATGTGTGATTTATCTGGATTGCCTAATTAACTGCATCATTATTTGCTAATTTCCTAATTGTCTTATCTGCTTCCTACTTGTGCATTTCTTTGTTTGATATACTTGTGTTTGCCTCTCGATTACTGTTGGCGGTTGGGAGGTTTGCAGGACTTGGAATGGGGATTTGTAGTTAGACTGGAGACCCTTAGTTAGTTACCTGTGTTTGATTCTTATGGTCTAGACTTGTTTATACGCTTTGATTATAATCTGGAAGTTCTAGGATTGTCTTCGGCTTTCCCATGACAGTACATGTTAGATATTTGGGCACTGTTACCATGCTGAGAACCTCCGGTTCTCACCTATGCAGATTTTGTGATTTTCAGATGCAGGATGTGCGGCTCCTCGCTGAGGCATGCTGGAGACTTCCTTTTGGCGGAGACCCTTAGTACCTTGGGTTTTTATTTTGGTTATCATATACCTGTTTAGATACTATATTCTCCACTGTATATGTATTTTGTATTTACTCTTCTTAGAGGTTATTTTGGAGAAGCAGGTTTTGTATTTTGTCTTTTGGGGTTGTTTAGGTAATTCTCTTATATATATGTATGTATACTTATATGCTCGGACCGGTTATCTTCGCAAGCCGAGTCCCGAGTCTTGATATATGTATTTTGGCACTCTTTTGTATATCTCTTTGCGTCATCTTACTCTCTATCTGTTAATCTACGTTACCGATCGGAGTGTTGCACGTTTTGATTTATCGGTTTTAATTTACCCATTTTTCTTCAAAGGCTCCTAGTTATGAACATCCTTGCAATACTATACATACTAAATTTTATTTTTATAGGTCGTAATGCCTCGCACCTCTGTTTCATGACTTAAGCATAAGACTCTGTGTGGTAGGGTGTTACATTATGGTATCAGAGCAGTTCGTTCCTATAGAGCCTGAGGGACGGACTGACTATGCTTCTGTGCATTCTCTGTGTCTGTGTTTTGTGCTATTAGGATATCTGACTGATATAACTGGCACAAACGTTCATGAGCATACATTTGGGACTTTGAGCACTAGACTTCCGATATTGAGACTGATCAATGGTGCACGAAATTGTGATCATCAATGGCACCAACAACTTGGTGTGGCACACTTGTAATCTCAACTCTTTTATCACAACTCCGCACAACTAACCAGTAAGTGCACTGGGTCGTCCAAGTAATAAACCTTACGTGAGTAAGGGTCGATCCCACGGAGATTGTCGGTTTGAAGCAAGCTATGATCATCTTGTAAATATCAGTCAGGCGGATTCAAATAGTTATGGAGTTTAAGGTGATGAAAATAAACATAAAGTAAAGATAGAGATACTTATGTAAATCATTGGTGGATTTCAGATAAGCGTATGAAGATGCTTTGTTCCCCTTGAACCTCTGCTTTCATATTGCCTTCTTTCAATCATTCATACTCCTCTCCATGGCAAGCTTTATGTTGGGCATCACCGTTGTCAATAGCTACATCCCGTCCTCTCAGTGAAAATGGTCCTGATGCTCTGTCACAACATCGGCTAATCAGCTGTCGGTTCTCGATCATGTCGGAATAGGATCCATTGATCCTTTTGCGTCTGTCACACGCCCTACAATCGCGAGTTTGAAGCTCGTCACAGTCATCCCTTCCCAGATCCTACTCAGAATACCACAGACAAGGTTTAGACATTCCGGATCTCAGGAATGGCCGCCAATAATTCTAGCCTATACCAC
>NC_029792.2:33040204-33059082 GCF_000816755.2 Arachis ipaensis
AAACAGTAACTGCTGAATTCAGTACTGTAAAATAAGCTGCTGAATTCAATCAGCAATTGGATTTTCTAACAAAGCAGTTAGCTGAATTCAAAGATAGACTACAAGAGACAAGGATGGCTAATATACATATGGACAAATAGTTTAAGCTAACAAAGCAGCAGCTGTCAAGGCAAATAACAGAAGAATGCCAAGCAGTTCAATTAAGAAGTGGGAAAACATTAAATACCCCACCTCAAGGCATCAAAAATTCAAGAAATGAGCAACCCACCAAAGATTCCCCTGAGGACAGTAAGAGCCCAGGGAAAAATAATTCTGGCACTAAAACGCCAGAAAATGGGTGGAAGGCTGGCGCTGAACGCCCAGACCATGCCCAAAACTGGCGTTCAGCGCCAGAAACAAGGCAGGATTGGCGTTCAACGCCAGAAATGGGCAAGAATCTGGCGTTGAACGCCCAAATGGGACAAAATCCAGCGTTGAACGCCCAACAGGGGCACATTTCTGGCGTTCAGGCGCCAGGAATAGACAGTGAGCTGAATCAATAACACTATCTGAATTCTGAGTTCCTATAGATGCCAATCACTCTGAGCTTCAATGGATAAAGTGAGATGCCAAAATTGTTCAGGAACAAAAAGCTACTAGTCCCGCTCATCTAATTAGAATCTGAGCTTCAATCAAAAACTCTGAGATATTATTGCTTCTCAACCTATTAGTCTTCTATTTTATTTGTCTAGTTGCTTGAGGACAAGCAACAGTTTAAGTTTGGTGTTGTGATGAGCGGATATTTTATACGCTTTTTGGGGATAATTTCATATAGTTTTGAGTATGTTCTAGTTAGTTTTTAGTTTATTTCCAGTAGTTTTTAGGAAAAATTCATATTTCTGGACTTTACTATGAGTTTTGTGTTTTTCTGTAATTTCAGGTATTTTTCTGGCGGAAATTGAAGGAGCTGAGCAAAAATCTGATTCAGGCTGAAAAAGGACTGCTAATGCTGTTGGATTCTGACCTCCCTGCACTCAAATTGGATTTTTTGGAGCTACAGAACTCGGAATGGCATGCTTCCAATTGCATTGGAAAGTAGACATACAGGGCTTTCCAGAAATATATAATAGTCCATACTTTGCACAAGGATAGATGAAGAGCGCGTGAGCGTAGTTTTCACTAGAAGGATGGAAGGTAGCCATTGACAACGGTGATCCACCAACACACAGCTTGACATAGGGGGACGTGCGTGCGTGAATCAAAAGACAGAGGAAAGCAGAGATTCAGAGGACAAAGCATCTCCAAAACTCCAACATATTCTCCATTACTGCATAACAAGTAACCTTTAATCCATGCTCTATTGTTTATTCGCAATTCAACAGATAAACATAATTGACTTCCTGACTAAGATTTACAAGATAACCATAGATTGCTTCAAACCAACAATCTCCGTAGGATTCGACCCTTACTCACGTAAGGTATTACTTGGACGACCCAGTGCACTTGCTGGTTAGTGGTACGCGTTGTGAAAAGTGTGATTCGCAATTTGTGCTACCAGTGTCACAGATCATCACATTCATCAAGTTGAAGAATGAATGAATATCTTAGAGAAGAAGTAGGCGTGAATTGAATAGAAAAACAATAGTACTTTGTATTAATTCATGAAGAACAGCAGAGCTCCACACCTTAATCTATGGTGTGTAGAAACTCCACCGTTGAAAATACATAAGAACATGGTCTAGGCATGGCCGAATGGCCAGCCTCCAAACGTGTCTAAGATAGCATAAGACTTATCAAAGATTAAAAGTATGAAAATACAATGGCAAAAGGTCCTATTTATAGAAAACTAGTAGCCTAGGGTTACAGAAATGAGTAATTAATGCAGAAATCTTCTTCCGGGCCCACTTGGTGTGTGCTTGGGCTGAGCATTGAAGCTTCCATGTGTAGAGACTTTTCTTGGAGTTAAACGCCAACTTTTGTTCCAGTTTGGGCGTTTAACTCCAGCTTTTGTGCCAGTTTTGGAGTTAAACGCCAGAATTCTTGAGCTGACTTGGAACGCCTATTTGAGCCATCAAATCTTGAGCAAAGTATAAACTATTATATATTGCTGGAAAGCCCAGTATGTCTACTTTTTAACGCAATTAAGAGCGCGCCAATTGGGCTTCTGCAGCTCCAGAAAATCCACTTTGAGTGCAGGGAGGTCAGAATCCAACAGCATATGCAGTCTTTTTTCAGCCTCTGAATCGGATTTTTGCTCAGGTCCCTCAATTTCAGCCAGAAAATACCTAAAATAACAGAAAAACACACAAACTTATAGTAAATTCCAGAAGAGTGATTTTTATTTAAAAACATAATAAAAACTAACTAAAATATACTAAAAACATACCAAAAACAATGCCAAAAAGCGTATAAATTATTCGCTCATCACAATACCAAACTTAAATTGTTGCTTGTCCCCAAGCAACTAAAAATCAAATAGGATAAAAAGAAGAGAATATACAATGAATTCCAAAAACATCTATGAAGATCAGTATTAATTAGATGAGCGGGACTTTTAGCTTTTTGCCTCTGAACAGTTTTGGCATCTCACTTTATCCTTTGAAGTTCAGAATGATTGGCTTCTATAGGAACTCAGAATCCAGATAGTGTTTTGATTCTTCTAGTTAAGTATGTTGATTCTTGAACACAGCTACTTTTATGAGTCTTGGCCGTGACCCTAAACATTTTGTTTTCTAGTATTACCACCGGATACATAAATGCCACAGACACATAACTGGGTGAACCTTTTCAGATTGTGACTCAGCTTTGCTAGAGTCCCCAATTAGAGGTGTCCAGAGCTCTTAAGCACACTCTTTTTTCTTTGGACCACGACTTTAACCGCTCAGTCTCAAGTTTTCACTTGACACCTTCACGCCACAAGCACATGGTTAGGGACAGCTTGGTTGAGTCGCTTAGACCAGGATTTTATTCCTGTGGGCCCTCCTATCCACTGATGCTCAAAGCCTTGGATCCTTTTTATCACCCTTGCCTTTTGGTTTAAAGGGGTATTGGCTTTTTCTGCTTGCTTTTCTTTTTTCTTTCTTTTTCTTTTCTCTTTTTTTTTTTCGCCCCCTTTTTTTTCATTTGCAAGCTTTTCACTGCTTTTTCTTGCTTCAAGAATCAATTTTATGATTTTTCAGATCATCAGATAACATTTCTCCTTTTCCATCATTCTTTCAAGAGCCAACAATTTTAACATTCATAAACAACAAATTCAAAAATATGCACTGTTCAAGCATTCATTCAGAAAAACAATAGTATTGCCACCACATCAAAATAATTAAACTGTTTTAAAATTTGAAATTCATGCACTTCTTTTCTTTTTCAATTAAAAACATTTTTCATTTAAGAAAGGTGATGGATCCATTTTCATAGCTTTAAGGCATAGACACTTAGACACTAATGATCATGTAATAAAGACACAAACATAAATAAACATAAGCATAAAAATTTGAAAAAAAAAACAGAAAATAAAGAACAAGGAAATTAAAGAACGGGTCCACCTTAGTGATGGCGGCTTGTTCTTCCTCTTGAAGATCTTATGGAGTGCTTGAGCTCCTCAATGTCTCTTCCTTGCCTTTGTTGTTTCTCTCTCATGGTTCTTTGGTCTTCTTTAATTTCATGGAGGAGGATGAAATGCTCTTGGTGAGGTTCTCTTATTTGCTCCATCCTTTTCTTAGTGATGGGCTTGAGATCATGCCTTCTTAGTTGAACCAGCTTCCCTCTTGAATTTCTCTTCCATTGAACGCCCTCTTCACAATTGTTTATGAGGGCTTGGTCCAACCTTTAATCAAAGTTGATCTTTTTTTAGCTTGAAAGGGACCTCGGGGATCACTTTCTTCTTGGCCACAACTTCATAGAAGTGGTCTTGATGCACCCTTGAGAGGAATCTCTCCATCTCCCATGACTCGGAGGTGGAAGCTTTTGCCTTCCCTTTCCTCTTTCTAGAGGTTTCTCCGGCCTTTGGTGCCATTAATGGTTATGGAAAAACAAAAAAGCTTTAGCTTTTACCACACCAAACTTAGAAGGTTTGCCCGTCCTCGAGCAAAAGAAGAAAGAAGAGAGTAGAAGAAGAAGAAGTAGAGGAGATGGAGTGGGCTTTGTGTTTCGGCCAAGGGGGAGAAGTGGTGTTTAGGTTGTGTAAAAATGAAGAAGTGAAGATGGGTTTATATAGGAGTGAGAGGGGTGTGTATGGTTCGGCCATAGAGGGTGGGTTTGGGAGGGAAAGTGGTTTGAATTTGAATGGTGAGGTAGGTGGGGTTTTATGAAGGATGGATGTGAGTGGTGAAAAGAATGGTGGGATTTGATAGGTGAGGGATTTTGGGCAAGAGGTATTGAGGTGATTGGTGAATAGATGAAGAAGAGAGAGAGAGGTGAGGTAGGTGGGGATCCTGTGGGGTCCACAGATCCTGAGGTGTCAAGGATTTCTCATCCTTGCACCATGTGGCGTGCAAAACGCACCTTTCTGCCAATCCTGGTGTTAAACGCCAGGCTGCTGCCCATTTCTAGCGTTTAACGCCAGCTTCTTGCCCATTCCTGGCGTTAAACGCCAGTCTGGTGCCCTTTTCTGGCGTTAAACGCCCAGAATAGTGCCAGACTGGGCGTTTAACGCCCATTCTGCTACCTTTACTGGCGTTTAAACGCCAGTAACTGTCTCCTCCAGGGTGTTCTATTTTTCATTCTGTTTTTCACTTTATTTTTGCTTTTTCAATTGTTTTTGTGACTTCACATGATCATCAACCTATAGAAAACATAAAATAACAAAAGAAAATAGAAATTTAACATAGATAAGTAAAAATTGGGTTGCCTCCCAACAAGCGCTTCTTTAATGTCAATAGCTTGACAATGGCTCTCATGGAGCCTCATAGATGTTCAGAACAATGTTGGAACCTCCCAACACCAAACTTAGAGTTTGAATGTGGGGGTTCAACACCAAACTTAGAGTTTGGTTGTGGCCTACCAACACCAAACTTAGAGTTTGACTGTGGGGGCTCTGTTTGACTCTGTATTGAGAGAAGCTCTTCATGCTTCCTCTCCATGGTTACAGAGGGATATCCTTGAGCTTTAAACACAAGGGAGTCTTCATTCACTTGAATGATCAATTCTCCTCTGTCAACATCAATCACAGCCTTTACTGTGGCTAGGAAGGGTCTACCAAGGAGGATGGATTCATCCATACACTTCCCAGTTTCTAGGATTATGAAATCAGCAGGGATGGAATGGTCTTTAACCTTTACCAAGACATCCTCTACAAGTCCATAAGCCTGTTTCTTTGAATTGTCTGCCATCTCCAGTGAGATTCTTGCAGCTTGTACCTCAATGATCCCTAGCTTCTCCATTACAGAGAGAGGCATAAGGTTTATACTTGATCCCAGGTCACACAGAGTCTTCTCAAAGGTCATGGTGCCTATGGTACAAGGGATTGAGAATTTTCCAGGATCTTATCTCTTCAGAGGTAATTTCTGCCTAGTCAAGTCATCCAATTCTTTGATGAGCAGTGGAGGTTCATCCTCCCAAGTCTCATTACCAAACAACTTGGCATTTAGCTTCATGATTGCTCCAAGGTACTTAGCAACTTGCTCTTCAGTAACATCTTCATCCTCTTCAGAGGAAGAATATTCATCAGAGCTCATGAATGGCAAAAGTAAATTCAATGGAATCTCTATGGTCTCTGTGGGAGGCTCAGATTCCCATGGTTCCTCATCAGGGAACTCCATAGAGGTCAGTGGACGTCCATTGAGGTCTTTCTCAGTGGAGATCACTACCTCTTCCTCCTCTCCAGGTTCGGCCATGTGAGATGTGGTTATGGCCTTGCACTCTCTTTTTGGATTCTCTTCTGTATTGCTTGGGAGAGTGCTAGGAGGGAGTTCAGTAATTTTCTTACTCAGCTGACCCAATTGTTCCTCTAAATTTCTAATGGAGGACCTTATTTCAGTCATGAAACTTTGAGTGGTTTTGATTAGATCAGAGACAATGGTTGTTAAGTCAAAGGGGCTCTGCTTAGAATTCTCTGTCTGTTGCTGAGAAGATGATGGAAAAGGCTTGCCATTGCTAAACCTGTTTCTTATACCATTGTTGTTGTTGAAACCTTGTTGAGGTCTCTGTTGATCCTTCCATGAGAGATTTGGATGATTTCTCCATGAAGGATTATAGGTGTTTACATAGGGTTCTCCCATGTAATTCACCTCTTCCATTGCTGGGTTCTCAGGATCATAAGCTTCTTCTTCTGAGGAAGCTTCCTTAATACTGCCTGTTGCTGCTTGCATTTCAGACAGACTCTGAGAAATCATATTGACTTGTTGGGTCAATATTTTATTCTGAGCCAATATGGCATTCAAAGTATCAATCTCAAGAAATCCTTTCTTCTGAGTTGTCCCATTATTCACAGGATTCCTTTTAGAAGTGTACATGAATTGGTTATTTGCAACCATTTCAATGAGTTCCTGAGCTTCTGTAGGCGTCTTCTTTAGATGAAGAGATCCTCCAGCAGAGCTATCCAATGACATCTTGGATAGTTCAGACAGACCATCATAGAAAATACCTATGATGCTCCATTATGAAAGCATGTCAGAAGGGCACCTTCTGATCAATTGCTTGTATCTCTCCCAAGCTTCATAGAGGGACTCACCATCCTTCTGTCTAAAGGTTTGGACTTCTACTCTAAGCTTACTCAATTTTTGAGGTGGAAAGAACTTTGCCAAGAAGGCATTGACTAGCTTTTTCCAAGAGTTCAGGCTTTCCTTAGGTTGTGAATCCACCCATGTCCTAGCTCTGTCCCTTACAGCAAAAGGAAAAAGCATAAGTCTGTAGACTTCAGGGTCAACCCCATTAGTCTTGACAGTGTCACATATTTACAAGAATTCAGCCAGGAACTGATGAGGATCTTCCAATGGAAGTCCATGAAACTTGCAATTCTGTTGCATTAGAGAAACTAATTGAGGCTTAAGCTCAAAGTTGTTTGCTCCAATGGCAGGGATAGAGATACTTCTCCCATAGAAATCAGGAGTAGGTGCAGTAAAGTCACCAAGCACCTTCCTTGCATTGTTGGCATTGTTGTTAGGCCCTCTAGCGAGAGTTGTGCTTTAGTTTCTCTTAGCTTTCTCTTCAAGTTCCTTTTAGGTTCAGGATCAGCTTCAACAAGAATGCTTTTATCCTTGCTCCTACTCATATGAAAGAGAAGAGAACAAGAAAGTATGGAATCCTCTATGTCACAGTATAGAGATTCCTTGAAGTGTCAGAAGAAAAGAAGAATAGAAGGAGGGGATAGAGATGAGAGAATTCGAACTTATTAAAGAATTAGGGTTCGAATTGCACCTTGAGGAGGAGTGTTAGTCCCTTAAATAGAAGGATGTGAGACGAGGGAAAGAAATTTTCGAAAATAATTTAAAAAGATTTTGAAATAATAAAAATAAAATTTTGAAAATTTGATTGATATTTTCGAAAATTAAGTTTGGGAAAGAAATTAAGTGATTTTGAAAAAGATTTTGAAATTAGAAATCAAAAAGATATGATTGAAAATTAATTTTGAAAAAAAATGTGATTGAAAAGATATGATTGAGAAGATATGATTGAAAATCAAATTAAAAAGAGAAAGTTTTAAAACTAAAGTTGATTACTTGACTAACAAGAAATTAAAAGATATGATTCTAAAAATTTAAAATTTGATCCTTTCTTAATAGGCAAGTAACAACTTGAAAATTTTGAAGTAAATCTTGAATTGAAGCAAGGATTTTTGAAAATAGTAAAAATAAATATAAAATGGAAAGAAATTGATTTTGAAAGAGATATGATTGAAAAGATATGATTTGAAAAAGATTTGATTTTGAAAAATTATGAAAACTTGAAAAAAATATGAATTAAAAAGAAAATCTTCCCTCTAGTGTCATCCTGGCGTTTAACGCCCAAATCTCTACCTTTTTGGGCGTTAAACGCCCAGCCAGGTACCCTGGCTGGCGTTTAAACGCCAGTTTTCCTTCTTCACTGGCCGTTTTGAACGCCCAGCTTTTTCTGTTTGATTCCTCTGCTGACTGTTCTGAATCTTCAATTCTCTGTGTTATTGACTTGAAAAGACATAGTTTTAAAAATATTTTTGAATTTTTGATGATGAGAAACAATAAAAATGCAACTAAGATCAAATAAACAATGCATGCAAGACACCAAACTTAAAAGTTTGTATACTAAGGACTATAACAATGTAAAAATGCATATGAGAAACAACAAAACACACTAAACAAGAGAATTTAAAGATCAGAGCAAGGAAATCATCAAGAACAACTTGAAGATTAATGAAGACACATGCATGTAATTTTCGAAAAATGCAAGAAAAATAGAAACATGCAATTGACACCAAACTTAAAATTAGATAATAGATTCAAACAAGAAACATAAAATATTTTTGGTTTTATGATTTTAAAAAATTTTTCTTTGTATTTTTTTTTTCAAAAATTATATAGAAAAGAAAATAAAGACAATCAAAACTTTTAATAAGAATTCTAGGAATCATGCAATGTTAGTCTAAAGCTTCAGTCTAAAAAGGATTAGACATGTTTGGCCAAGCTTTAGCAGGACATTACATTCAATAGCTAAATTGATGAGAATCAATTAGCTTTTGTGATGGTGGGAACATCACCTTGAAACTCTAGAATTCATTCTTAAAAATTCTGAAGAAAAGATACCTAATCTAAGCAACAAGATGAACCGTCAGTTGTCCAAACTCGAACAATCTCTGGCAACGGCGCCAAAAACTTGGTGCACGAAATTGTGATCATCAATGGCGCCAACAACTTGGTGTGGCACACTTGTAATCTCAACTGTTTTGTCACAACTCCGCACAACTAACCAGCAGTGCACTGGGTCGTCCAAGTAATAATCCTTACGTGAGTAAGGGTCGATCCTACGGAGATTGTCGGTTTGAAGCAAGCTATGGTCATCTTGTAAATCTCAGTCAGGCGGATTCAAATAGTTATGGAGTTTAAGGTGATGAAAATAAACATAAAGTAAAGATAGAGATACTTATGTAAATCATTGGTGGATTTCAGATAAGCGTATGAAGATGCTTTGTTCCCCTTGAACCTCTGCTTTCCTATTGCCTTCTTCCAATCATTCATACTCCTTTCCATGGCAAGCTTTATGTTGGGCATCACCGTTGTCAATGGCTATATCCCGTCCTCTCAGTGAAAATGGTCCTGATGCTCTATCACAACATCGGCTAATCAGCTGTCGGTTCTCGATCATGTCGGAATAGGATCCATTGATCCTTTTGCGTCTGTCACACGCCCCACAATCGTGAGTTTAATTGCAATTCTTGTTTGCTTTCCAAGGACTGTTTCAGAGTTTCAGCTGCCGGATTGCTTTCCTCCAAACACAGATGGCTACTATCATCCTTAGGCTTTTCAGGTTCTGGTTCAGGCTCAGATGCAGGTTTGAAAACTTTGAAAATGAGCTGTTCATCATGTATTCTCAGAATTAGCTCTCCTTGTTCTATATCTATGAGCGCTCTAGTAGTGGCTAGAAATGGCCTGCCCAGAATGATAGGGTGTAAGTAGCTTTCCTCCATGTCCAAAATGACAAAGTCTGTGGGGAAGTAATAATCTCCCACTTTCACCAGCACATTCTCAACTATCCCTTCTCATTGAGCCAACTTAGTGATAATCAAATAATGACACATGACTCAATAAGTTGAAATTTCAGACTCATCAATCCTTCAGGCCCAATCCCATAAACCATGATATTCAATTGGGTTTCATACCAGAGTAAGTTTAAGTTAATGTTTGTGCTCAAATACTAACTTAAACCGCAATATTTTTGGCCCGGAAACCTTTTCCAAGAGTGGCGTTTAAGTTGCAGTTTAAGCTTAAACAGCAGCTTAAACGCCAGACACTTCCAGTGATGCCTTTTGTGGAAGCACGTTTAAGCTTCAGTTTAAGGTTAAACTGAAGCTTAAACGTGGAGATAGAAAAGGCAGCCCTGGAGGTCGAACACGTTTAAGCTCCAGTTTAAGGTTAAACTGGAGGTTAAACGTGGAAATGCTTCTTTGGTGAGACTTTCATTCTGGCGTTTAACCTCCAGTTTAAGGTTAAACTGGAGGTTAAACGTGGAACTGCCCCCCTTGGTGCCCTTCTCACTTCTGGCGTTTAACCTCCAGTTTAAGGTTAAACTGGAGGTTAAACTTCAATTCCAGCATTTCTTAGCCTTCCTGATTCTGGCGTTTAGGCTCCAGTTTAGGCTTAAACTGGAACTTAAACTCCTCATGTGATATTCAAGCTTCCTTTATTGATTTTGTTGCTTCCTTGCTTAGCCTCTTCTTCCCTGAAATCATCCAAACAATTTGCATCAAAGCCTTGCAAAATTTCATGAGAAATCTTCCATTCATAGCATTCAAGTAATATAACTAAAACTCATGGAATTTGCATTAAAATCATACTGTTTGGATGGTTCATTGCTTTGTTATTCATTTAACCATTCTTGGTTACTTTAAGCTCAAGAAAATGCATAAAACAACTAAAACTAACAGAAAAATGCTAGTGAAACTAGCCTAAGATGCCTTGGCATCAGTGTCACGGATCATCACATTCATCAAGTTGAAGAACGAATGAATATCTTAGAAAAGAAGTAGGCGTGAATTGAATAGAAAAACAATAGTACTTTGTATTAATTCATGAAGAACAGCAGAGCTCCACACCTTAATCTATGGTGTGTAAAAACTCCACCGTTGAAAATACATAAGAACATGGTCTAGGCATGACCGAATGGCCAGCCTCCAAACGTGTCTAGGATAGCATAAGACTTATCAAAGATCAAAAGTATGAAAATACAATGGCAAAAGGTCCTATTTATAGAAAACTAGTAGCCTAGGGTTACAGAAATGAGTAATTAATGTAGAAATCTTCTTCCGGGCCCACTTGGTGTGTGCTTGGGCTGAGCATTGAAGCTTCAATGTGTAGAGACTTTTCTTGGAGTTAAACGCCAACTTTTGTGCCAGTTTGGGCGTTTAACTCCAGCTTTTGTGCCAGTTTTGGAGTTAAACGCCAGAATTCTTGAGCTGACTTGGAACGTCTATTTGGGCCGTCAAATCTTGGGCAAAGAACAGCAGAGCTCCACACCTTAATCTATTATATATTGCTAGAAAGCCCAGGATGTCTACTTTCCAACGCAATTAAGAGCGCGCCAATTGGGCTTCTGTAGCTCCAGAAAATCCACTTTGAGTGCATGGAGGTCAGAATCCAACAGCATCTGCAGTCCTTTTTCAGCCTCTGAATCAGATTTTTGCTCAGGTCCCTCAATTTCAGCCAGAAAATACCTGAAATCACAGAAAAATACATAAACTCATAGTAAAGTCCAGAAGAGTGATTTTTATTTAAAAACTAATAAAAACATAATAAAAACTAACTAAAATATACTAAAAACATACTAAAAATAATGCCAAAAAGCGCATAAATTATCCGCTCATCAATCAACTTGATATCGCTTGTTTGGTGTGTATAGGAACCAGATAGTGCCTCGTGAACGCGGTCGAGGCCGTGGGTGAGGACGTACCGGCACTCATGAGCCGAAAACCAATCCGAATGATCCGGTGGACTTCATGGCTTCATTGCAAAACATGGCTACTGCTATGCAGGCCACTGCTGAGGCTCTCGGACAGCAGATGAACAACAATAACCATAATGGGGGGAATGGTGGAAACAGGACTCAAGGTCTAATGACATTGGCGACCTTCTTAAAGGTCAATCCACCGAAGTTCAAGGGGATTACTAATCCAACTGATACCGACACTTGGTTTCAAGCTATAGAGTGGGCACTACAAGCACAGCTGGTGCCTGAAGAGCAGTGTGTCGAGTTTGCTACTTATCTGATCACTGGGGAAGCGTCACATTGGTGGCAGGGAACCCAAAGTCTCATACAACAGGGTGATGATCCTATCACCTGGGATGCCTTCCAGGTGAAATTCTACAAGAAGTACTTTCCGAATTCCGCCCGGACGGCCAAGGAACTGGAGTTACTACAGCTGAAGCAGGGTGCAATATCGGTATCTGAGTATACGGATAAGTTTGAGGAGTTGTTCAGATTTTCCCGCATGTGTTAAGGGGCTCCGGGAGACTTCGAGGAGTGAAAGTGCATCAAGTATGAGGGAGGACTTCGGAGTGACATTCTGAGCTCCGTTGGACCGATGGAAATTAGAGTCTTTTCCGAACTTGTGAACAAGAGTCGTATCGCTGATGAATGTGTGAGGAAGGCTGCTGAGGCAGATTATGACCACCGGGAATCCCACCGCAGGGAGCACAACCAAGGATTCACAACAAGAGGATAAGAGTTTAAGAGAAGAGGATACCCACAGCATTACCCCCAAGGACGAAATGACCTTGCGATGAACGAGGGTTTACAAGGAAAAGGTAAGGGAAAACAGACAGCGGCTACTTCAGATGTTTTGAGCTGTCAAAGATGTGGACGTCATCACCCAAATAGGTCGTGTCGTTATGGTTTGGGTTTGTGTTACAATTGCGGGAAGTCAGGGCATTTGGTCAAAGATTGCCCATACAGGAGGGATCGAGGTACTGCCGGATCCGATCCTCAGATTTGAGATAATAAGAAAACCGATAACTTAATTCTTTGCTACTTTAGACAATATTGGAGATTGGTATTCACTCATAACACATGGTCGAATAATTATGATATGTTCTAGACGACACTAAGTTATTTTAATAGAAGGTTTGGCTAGCATAAATGAATAGGTAGGTCCTTAATAAAATGTGATCAAAGTGACACAGCGGAAGCGAGAGACTCCAGAGGTGAGGCGCTGCAAAGATTGGTAAAACGCGAGTGACTATTGGCTAGGTGGAGAAGGGAACCACTCACGCAGACTCATGGAGCGAACAATATTTTCAAGGATAAAGTGAAGTCTCTTGGCCAAGTAGTGGGTAAACAAAGGTAGCTACAGATCCTTCTAAGGTGGAGGTAGTGATGGATTAGGGACGACCGACCTCAGTTACTGAGATACAGAGTTTTCTGGGATTAGCTGGCTACTATCGGAGGTTCATCAAAGGTTTTTCGCATTTGGCTTTGCCATTGACAAAGTTAACCCGCAAAGACGCGCCATTCGTTTGGACTTCTGAGTGTGAAGAGAGCTTTCAAGCGTTGAAACAAAAGTTGACTACCGCACCTATGTTGGTGTTACCTAAACCAAATCAACCTTTCGAGGTGTATTGTGATACCTCACTAAAGGGCCTGGGGTGCGTGCCGATGCAGCACCGGAATGTGGTGGCTCATGCCTCACGACAGTTGAGACCTCACGAAGTTAATTACCCAACGCATGACCTGGAACTTGCCGAGGACTAGAACCGCTATTGATGTTGTCTGGGTAATTGTGGACCGACTGACAAAGTCGGCTCACTTTGTGAGATTTCATTGTGTGCCTACGACTATAATTTCTGACAGAGATCCCCGCTTCACTTTGAGGTTTTGGGGTGCGTTTCAGAAAGCTTTTGGAACCCGTTTGAGCTTAAGTACAGCGTACCATCTTCAAATAGATGGTCAATCTGAGAGGACGATCCAGACCCTAGAAGATATGCTGAGGGCTTGTGTTCTAGATCAGCCGGCAAGCTGGGATCGGTATATGCCGCTTGTGGAGTTTGCGTACAATAATAGCTACCATGTGAGCATCGGAATGGCTTCGTATGAGGCTTTGAATTGGGGAAAATGCCAATCTCCACTATGATGGTATGAAGCTGGGGAGAAGAGTCTTTTAGGGCCCGAGATGATAGCTGAACCCTCGATACATCGAACCATTTCTGATTCTTAAGAGAATTACACCGGTGGCATATCGGATGGCTCTACCGCCTCATCTTTCGAACATGCACGACGTATTTCACGTGTCGCAGCTTCGGAAGTATACTCCTGATGCTAGCCATGTGTTAGAACCAGAATCGGTGTAGTTAAGAGAATATTTGACTCTACCGGTGACTCCGGTCAGGATTGATGACACAAGTATTAAGGAGTTGCGCGGAAAAGAAGTTTTATTAGTGAAAGTGGCATGGAGTCGAGCCAGTGTTGGGGAACACACTTGGGAACTTAAGTCAGAGATGCGAGTAGACTACCCACACCTGTTCTCAGTTAACTAAATTCGAATTTTGTGGGCAAAATTCCCATTTAAGTGGGTAGAATGTAAAATCCGGTTAATTAATGGCTAATTAACCCATAAATTAAAATATATTCTAGAAAGTGAGAAATGAGGTTTTTATGGTGTAATGTGATAGAGAAATTAAAAACAAGAATTTTGACACAAACTTTAAAGAAATCGGCTCAAGATTGGGCTGAACGGGACAAACCGGGCCAACCGGATCCAAGTTGGCCCCAAGGTCCCAACCAACTCTCATTTAATGAGAAAGCTCAGCTCTCTCTTCCCTCTAAAACACACACACACACGCTGGAAATTAAAGAAATGGGGAGGGGGAAGATTGAAACCCTTGCTACTATTCACCTCAAACTTTCATGGATCATAACTTTTGATTCGGAGCTCCGATTGACACACCGTTTACAGGCACACGACCACGGCGTCGAGCTCTATAAAACCCATACAAACAATCTTGAGGTAAGCCACGTTTTCTTCTTCGAAATTTCAGCCTTGATTTTCGAGTTTCTTGGGTAATAATGTTGAGATTTTGAACTCTTTTGTGTTATAGGATCAAATTAGCTTGAGAAAAAGGCTTGTTCTTGCTCCCTTGATCCTTGGGTAAGGTGAGATTTTCAATCCTAAGCTTAAGACTTGAGATTTTGTGATTTGGTGATTGGGTTATTGTGTTTTTATGTGATATTGTGGCTTAGGCATTATATATATGTGTTTTGGAGCTTGATTGGTGATTTTGGAAAGTTTGGAAAGGAGCCTTGTGTGGGAAATTTGTTGGTGATGCTTTGGAAACCTTGGAAGTTGAATTTGAGAGTGTTCCGGGTGGAACGGGAATCAGCTAAGGTATGGTTTCGGTTTCCTGTATCTAAAATGTAATGTTGTGTAAAAACGTAGGCTAGTGGCCATAGGATAGGGTTTTTGAAATAATGAGTTAGTTGATGAATGATGTAAATTGTGTCGTTATGCATGAACATTGGTGGGTTGTGACATATTGATATATTTGATGAATTATGGAATGTTGATGTAATTGTGGGGTGATTTGGATTTGGATTGGATATGTGAATTATGATGATAATGGTGGGCAAGCATGTGATGTCGTATGTGATGTGCATTAATGTGTTTAATTGATGATTATGTTGAGGCTTTTATTGGTGAGCATGTGTTGAAGGGTGATATTGAAATATGTATGTATATATGGTAATTGATGGATTGAAAATTTGTTTGGAACTTGAATTATGAAATGTTGATTATGAGGTGAAACTTGTTAAATTGAAGTTTGGTTAAATATGGTAAAATTGGTGGATTGTTGATTGGAAAAGGTTTGAAAATTTTTTATGTCGGAATGGATGAGTTTTGGGTTGATTTTATATGGAATTGGTAAATGTATGTTTAAAAATGCGGAGTTTATAAGTTTTGGTAAAATCGAGATTTTGATGAACTTTAACGGATCATATATTGAGCTTTTGTTTTCAAAATTTGATGATTTTTATATCAATAAAAAGATAATTTCATAAGCTTTAAAATGGTTTAAATTTGGTTGAAATCTGACTTTTGTGGAAAGAGATATGATCGATGGAAGTTCTGGCAAAAAATCTGAATTCTGCAACTTCTGCAGAATTTGTAATTTCTAGTTTGTGTGCGGACGCACAGCCCTGTGCGCACGCACACTAGGCTAGAATTTGGTCCTGTGCGCACACACAGCCTTGTGCGTACGCAGAGACTGGGCTACTGGTGGCAGCGCCAGCATGCCCTGTGCACACGCCAAACCAATGAAGGATTGCGAGCTGTGCGTACGCACAAGCCTGTGCGCACACACACGTTGGGAATGGCATGCTGGTGGTGGCGCTAGCACACCTTGTGCGCGCGCTGAACCCTGGAGATTTTACTTTCTGTGCGTACGCACAAGCCCGTGCGTACGCACACGTTTAAAAATACTTCTGGGCATGCGCACGCACACCCCTGTGCGTACGCACGCGACCCAGTTCTTTTCTAAACCTTTGTTTTCAAGCTCTTCACATTCCCAACAAGCTCGTAACCTTCCGAGACGTTATTTCAGGCTTATAAACCCCCAATTTCATCCCTTAATCTTAAATTAATATAGAATGCCTAGTGAATGAGAGTAAGCTAGGGAAGAGGGTGACTTGTGGGTGAAGAAAGGGGATGTCATGATGAGTTATAATGAAAGATGATGATATGAGTTGTTGAGGAGGATGGTGGAGTGTTGTATATGATATGGGCCGAATGGCTGAGTGTGATATGAGCCGAGAGGCTGAGTATGATGTGAGCCGAATGGCTGTGTGCGATGATGGTTTATGGTTGATTGTGAATTATGAACTTGAGCCGGGCGGCTGAGATGAATGTTGAGTATGGCTGAGGATACATGCATGTGTAATTCATGAATAATATAGTAAATGAACAATGAATGGAAAAGGTTGGATGTGAGTATGTTTGTATGTTTTCTCTCTGGTTGTAAGGGTGACAGGACACCGATACCCTCGAATAGTAAATGGGCGACAGGGCGCAGATACCCTCTAATGGTAAATTGGTGACAGGGCACAGATACCCTCTAATGGCGACAGGGTGCATATACCCTCTAACGGTGACAGGGCACGTATTCCCTCTAATGGTATTGACGCGCAACAGAGAGACTGTAGCTGGGTTAGCTACCTGACTCGTCGAGTTGGCTAGATAACCGACAGATGAGACTCATCAGCCACTAGGACAGGCATGCATCATATGCATTATGTATGATTTATCTGGATTGCCTAATTAACTGCATCATTATTTGCTAATTGCCTAATTGTCTTATCTGCTTCCTACTTGTGCATTTCTTTGTTTGATATACTTGTGTTTGCCTCTCGATTACTGTTGGCGGTTGGGAGGTTTGCAGGACTTGGAATGGGGATTTGTAGTTAGACTGGAGACCCTTAGTTAGTTACATGTGTTTTATTCTTATGGTCTAGACTTGTTTATACGCTTTGATTATAATCTGGAAGTTCTAGGATTGCCTTCGCCTTTCCCATGACATTACATGTTAGATATTTGGGCACTGTTACCATGCTGAGAACCTCCGGTTCTCAGCTATGCGGATTTTGTGGTTTTCAGATGCAGGATGTGAGGCTCCTCGCTGAGGCATGCTGGAGACTTCCTTTTGGCGGAGACCCTTAGTATCTTGGATTTTTATTTTGGTTATCATATACCTGTTTAGATACTATATTCTCCACTGTATATGTATTTTGTATTTACTCTTCTTAGAGGTTATTTTGGAGAAGCAGGTTTTGTATTTTGTCTTTTGGGGTTGTTTAGGTAATTCTCTTATATATATGTATGTATACTTATATGCTCGGACCGGTTATCTTCGCAAGCCGAGTCCCGAGTCTTGATATATGTATTTTGACACTCTTTTGTATATCTTTTAGCGTCATCTTACTCTCTATCTGTTAATCTACGTTACCGATCGAAGTGTTGCGCGTTTTGATTTATCGGTTTTAATTTACCCCTTTTTCTTCAAAAGCTCCTAGTTATGAACATCCTTGCAATACTATACATACTAAATTTTATTTTTAGAGGTCGTAATACCTCGCCACCTCTGTTTCATGACTTAAGCATAAGACTCTGTGTGGTAGGGTGTTACAACATATACAGTTATTTATTTAGATTTTCAGACAGTATTTACACGTATATAAAATAAATAATTTGTAATTCCATAAAAATAATCATACGGTGATGTTGATAAATAATTATAAAAAAGTTTGTAAAAAAAGTTTATGTTAATTTATAGAGCATACAAGTAAATTAGTATTAAAAATGATCCAAAAGTAATAAAACGAATTTTGTTATGTTAATTGAAGAAATAGTTTGTAAAATGGTATCAGAATTTTTATGACTTAATAATTTTTTATTTTTGTTGCCTTAAAAAAGATTTATAAAATTAATAAAAAAAAAACTTATAAAAAAAATTCACACCAAAGTGAAAATCACTTGGATCCTTTTAGAGAAATTAATGCAATATATAACCTTGTTGCCTAATAACCTTCATCCATTGATCATTCATAAGCAAATCATTCTATTCAGCAAGTACATAATTTTTACTCTCACTCTGTTCTGTTTCTTGCTCTGCAACATTTGTTTCTGCATATTATTGCTGCAACAAAATTGATTGTTGATTTTGTTCTTCTATATTATATTAATCCAATATAATAATAGTCAATTTTCGTTTTTCCTTTCATATACTCCTCTTTACACATTTTCGTGTTTATGACCCTACTGAAAACAGGTGCTATAAATGCTTTTTGAAAAGTCATTGATGATTGATCCACATTTCACATTTAAGTATATATATATATATATACATTGCATGCATCTGCATGTGCCGGGTCTACTACAAATTTCTACTTTGACAGAACACTTTAAGTTAGAGAGAACTGTGGGTTAGAAGAAAAGTATGTGTATGATAAATGATATACTCGTCATAATAAAATCTATTTTTTTAAATCTATATTTACTGAACATTCAAATATTAATTTAGAGAGTTTTCCCGTTCATTATGAAACAACTTCTTGCTAATCCCTAACCGATTCAGTTTATGTATTCAGATACATAAAATCGCCTTTAATAGTTATTAAAGGACAAGAAATTCATGCATTTCACATTGTCAAAAAATCATCTATACTAGAAATTTAAACAGTTAAATAAAAATATTTAAATAATAAATTTTATATTTTTATTTAATTATAAAAAT
>NC_029792.2:33059124-33064200 GCF_000816755.2 Arachis ipaensis
TGCAATAATATAAAAGTTAATTATTTTTACTAATATAACATTAATCAAAATTAAATTTATAATGTTATATATAGATAATTTTTTTTAAGAATAAATTCGTCATTTTCAACCCAAAAAAAATTCTATCTGTATAAGCTACGGCTAGTCATAATTAGACTTAGACGAATAAGAATAAGTGAATGGCCATTGAATTGAGTCATAAAACATCTTTAAATAAATAAAAGGAAAAAAAAAAGAAGAGTGCTAGAGAACCAGCAACTTTTGTGTTTTGTAACTATCAATTGGCTATTAATAGTATTTTTAATGGTGTGAGACTACATTCAATGGTTGGAGATCACTCACTTTTTTTTTTATGGTTAAGTGCTGACCACAAAACACAAAAGTTGCTGGACCCTAGACTTTTCCAAAAGAAAAAAAAAATCACCAATTGTAAAGTAAAAAACAAAATTTGGTCGTTGGTATATATTTATAGTTTATACATACATTCTCTTCTTTAAGTTTCCTCCATCATTTTCTCACCGACGCTAAATATCTTCCTCTGCTCTCCTACATATATATGGACATCATAATATTACTTTCTTTAAATTCAATCATCTCTGGAGCTTAATTAGTTTATTTGGTCATCGATCAAACTAAATCAGCAAGTAGCAAGCATGAAGAAAACTTCACCATACATTTCCTTCTTCCTAGTACTCTTCTTTGTCTTCTTTGCCTTTTGCTTTTCCTCTTTGGCTTTTGGACAGGCCACTTTGCCCCAAGATGAAGGTAATTTTCTCACAATATAATGCTTTTTATATATCCATCTCTCTATCATGATGCTTTTTAATATATTTTATGTAGAGAACTTGATTTAAATGTGATAATAAGATTTTGTATGATTGAAGGATATACATGAATGATACACAACTTTATATATTAATGTTAAACTATATTCCATGTTAATGATACAAAACTTATATTAATCTTAATATAATTATGTTGAAATTCATTTTTTTTTAGATCAACAAAAATCGAATTCTAAACTTTTGAGTAATAAAAACTGATATTATTATATAGTGAAATTATTTCTTTAAAAGATTTAAATGAATAAAAGAAATACATGAATAATTATATCTTTAATACTAACAGGATGTTGTGATAGCTATTAATCTGTAGTATTACTTTAAAAGTGTAGTTAAATTTATATATTACAATTCTTTTTGTTATTTGATGATATTTTTTAATTTGATGGTATTTCATATCATATGAATGTATACAGTGGAAGCTCTGAACGACATAGCTAAGACGCTTGGAAAGGAGAATTTGTTTTCTGAAGAAAAAGATGTATGCAGTAGTAGTGAAGAAGAACAAAGTGGGAGCTCGTGCATGATGTTGAAGGGTAATCAAACTACTGTTGTCATCTGCAACTGCTCCTATGCCGATTCCACTCTCTGCCATGTCACTAGCTTGTAGGACTTCTCTATATCTCTCTCACTCCATCCTTCTTATCCCTAATAATTAACGCTAGTGTGTCCGATTCTCAGAATTTATTGTTATAATTAAAGAAAAAGAAAGCCAAATTATTATGAATGGTTAATATTTTCAACAAACTTAACATGCCGAATAATTAATAAAATGATTAAAAATTACTATGGTATAAAATGAAAATAATAATTAACTAAATTTATGAAATATTATTTTAAAACCATTTTGAACCAATAAACAGATGTGTGAAACGACAAAGTCTCCCAGGTCAACTCCCACCAGAACTTGTGAGGTTGCCTTACCTTCAACAAATGTATGTATCTCTCTTGACTTCACAAAATTCAATACCCAATAATTTCTGGATTTTTTTTTTCTCATATCTTAAACTTTAATATATAGGTTGCGTGCATGACAAAGACTCTTCCTCTGTTTTTATTACAGCGATCTTACATACAACCTCCTGAATGGAACTATTCCAAAAGAATGGGGCCGAATGACGAATCTTACCTTCATGTATATTATTTTATTTTATTAATTATTTCTCTTTTATTAGCTATATATTTTGAATCATTATTCTGTATAATATACGAAGAGAAACTTTAGAGCAATGATTGAATTATCTCTGTAAAACATCAAAATCACAGGTTTAAGCAACAAGAAACTAATAATGTCAACATTAATAATCTTTGTTATTACAGATCCTTAGGGGGAAATCGAATAACGGGTTCAATTCCAAAAGAGATAGCAAACATTTCCACACTCCAAGTTTTGTGAGTTGCTCCTCTTTCACACCTTAGTTACCAAAAAATATTATTTTTTACTATTTTTTTAAATTTAGTTTAAAATTAAATGTATGTGGATAAAATAATTTTTGTGTGTTACTTTGATCAAATAAATAGTTATTTAAAAATTAAACAATACAACAACATAGTTGCATTCAAAGAGTTTTAATTATTTGTTGAACTTAACTATCAATAACTTGAAATGGATATAGTGTTGTTGAGTTCAATCAAATGTCTGGAAAGCTTCCTCCTGAGCTTGGGAATCTCTCACAACTTCAAAGACTGTAAGACCTTTAATTATTAATTACTTACCTTTATCTTATCTTATATTATATTATATTTCACATGCATAATCTTAGCAAACATTTCTTGGATTTTATAATCACTAAATATACAGGCAAATTAACTCAAACAATTTTACCGGAGAGCTTCCTGCAACACTTGCCAAGCTCACTTCATTGCAGATTGTGTAAGCTTCATAGTTTTATCAAAACCATGGAAAAAAAAATGTAACTAAAGAAAATTTAATTTTATGTTTTTCTTTGTTTCATGTGTCCTTATCCTATATGCATGCAGTCAACTTGCCGACAATCAATTTTCGGGGAAGATACCTGATTTTATTCAAAGTTGGACAAATCTTCAGCAACTGTGTGAACTCTATATTTTACTTTATTTTTTATTTTTCTGTTAATTAATTAAAACTTTTCTTATCTGAAGTCGGCTCTACTTGTTATTTATTTTGTTAGAGTAATTCAAGGGAGTGGGCTTAGTGGGCCAATTCCTTCCGGGATTTCAGTTTTGGAACACTTAAATGACTTGTAAGTATCATATTTAATTTTATATTGTTGAATTGTTTTCAAAAGTTGTTTATATAGTATGGTTCTGTTTATTAATTTAGCTATGATTCTGATTATTTTATGCAGGAGAATAAGTGATCTGAATGGAGATGAAAATTCATCTTTTCCTCAACTTAAAAATATGTCAATGAAAAATCTGTGAGTTTATTGTTTTAATTTTATTCCCTTATAAATAATTTGAAGTTGAAAGTAAACAAAATTAGTTTCCAAGATAACAGAGAAAACAGAAAACAAAATACATTTGTTGGAAACTAAAAGAAGCCATTAGGAAAAAAGGATATTTATATTAGTATGTGAATCTATTATGTATCCTATGATAAAAGTATTACTATTTATAGGTGTCAAAGAAATAAAAAGCAAAATACAAAAATAATTGTCTAAATTAAATTCAAATGTAAATTGTATTCTAACAATATTCAAATATAAATTATAATTTAACTAATATTCAAATTTTTTTCCAATAACATTATTTTCAATTTGAAATAAAATTGATAAATATACATATTTTTTTTATAAAATAATGAAAAAATAAAAAAGGAAAAATATTAAATAAAATCTTTCTTCATTGTTGAGTAAATTTTAATTTGATAAGTAATTTTCTTTGGTAAAAAAGATTTATTCCGTGCATTGCGCCAGTTTAAAATACTAGTTAAAATTTGAGAGAAAAAGAAAGGTAGAGTGCAACATGGAGGAAATGTTATCTATTGATTGGTGTTGTCTCTTTTGTTTTCGCAGGATTTTGAAGAGTTGCAATATTAATGGAACACTGCCTACATATCTTGGGAGCATGACAAGTTTACAAACCTTGTAATTGCATACTTTTAACATATTTTTCTTATAATATATTTAGCTAATGTAATTTTTTTTCCTGATTTTCTAACTTTTTTTCAGAGACCTCAGCTTCAACAAATTAACTGGACCAATTCCACCTCAATATGAGAGCCTTATCACCCGATTAGTGGCATACATGTAACTTATTTATCATACTTTTCCAGTAGTCTTTTGGTGCTTATAACTGAATAATATTTATTTTTAAAAATACTCTTATCTAATCTTTTGAATTCCAAGTCTATCCCTTCCACCAAAACAGAAGACAAAACAAAGTTAAATAGGATAGTAACAATTTTTTGATGGGCTCTCCTTCTCCGGCATGAACACATCAGCAGAGCAACTCGATAAGAGTAAAGGTCGTAGCAACGACGGTAACAGCAACAAAGAAGCTTGCCTCGCAACCTCCTCATCCTCTCTCTCTCTCTTTTTCCCGTATCTTTAAATCCAGTGGTGGCAACGGTGACTTTCTCCGGCGTTGCACCTTTCTATCTCGACCGCTTCTCCTTCGTTCTTCATCGGCAATGTCAGTTTGTTGTTGTCGTTCTCCCTTCTTTTTCTCCGATTGTTCTCTGGTTCTCCCCTTCCCCCCGCCTCCTGCTAGGGATATCAACGGGGGCGGGGAGATGCCTCCCTGCTTTCCATTCCTGTCCCCTCATTTGCTCTCTGTCCCCATCTTCGTTTTTTGTCGTAGAAAAATATTGCTCCCCATTTTCATTCTCCGTTGGGATTCTATTCCCCATCTCTCTAATAGTTCTAACTAATTATTAATTTCCATAGAAATAAAGCTGAAAGTATCCATCCTATACAAAAACAGCAAGATTTTATACAAAAAGCCTAAACAACAAGATGGTGACTTCTTTCAAAATGACGTAGTGGGGATGCCACGGCGAGCCAGAGCATAGAGCAGTGGACAAGGTGGGGGACGCAGCATCAGAGAGGAGAATGGACATGACGACAGAATTGTAGAAAGGAAAGCCACGAATATAAAGAACGACGCGGTGAGGGTAATGGAACAATGAGGGATGACAATGCGGTGAGACTGGAGAGTGGCGAGAGGGTCACTACAGAAAAGTTGGATGGAGTATGGGCGACGCTAGGGATCTATGAATTGAAAAAGGGTTATGCGAATAAGGATTAGGAAT
>NC_029792.2:33064245-33065089 GCF_000816755.2 Arachis ipaensis
GGACAATTAAGTAAAAATTTATAAATTTTGGGGATTAGCGAGAACGCCACGGGGATCCCTGCTCGGGTTCCTGCGCCTGCCTCAAAAAAATTTTGCCCCTCGTTTCCATCTCCACAAAATTTTTTTTTCACAGTCATATCTTCATTCGAGACAGTTTTCGCAGGGATCTCTACATCTCAAAGAGTTTTGCCATCCCTACCCCTGCGATTTCTCCTCTCCAACAAAAACTATGGTGTGGTTGATAAGGAGCCTAGCCATTCAGGTCACAACTACTTCCAATACCAACACACTCTTGTTTCTACAATGCAAGATTTGAAGACCCTCAACCTCACTTCCTCCATTCTTGTTTCCTCTACAAAAAGCACTTGAGGAAAACAGAGACATCTTATTAATAAACAAGTTAGAATCAAGTTTCAACAATTTAAGATCCCTTGACCCAATTTGGCAATGAATTTTTGTTATTTTAGATAATTGGAATCTGATTTTGAAATTTGATGACTGAGGTGACATGAAGAAAAAATTTGAGGAAAAAAAAAGAAAAAAAGATATTTAAATAATTTTGTTTGTTTCAATTTTTGTATTTATATTAAATCTAATAGATATTGAGACATAACTTAATCTTATGTATAATTTAGTTTTATACACTTTACACCAAATACAATATAATAATTTGATTTAGTCTTTATCTGTCAGTTTCTGTCTCTTTTCTAAATGTAGTCTATCTATTAATTTTATAAAAGTATTTCTTAAAAGTTGGAATAGAAAAAAATGTATTTGGGTAATGAAATAAATAAAAAAATATTTGATTTTTAAAATTAAAATTATTTAATTGTGTATTCCTTAA
>NC_029792.2:33065207-33070050 GCF_000816755.2 Arachis ipaensis
ATATTTTTCATCAAAATTATTAAAATATAATTATTCAAGTATCTTCTTTAACGACATAATATCAAAGTTTGTATGACTTAAAAATCTAAAATTCGATCATTGATGGCTAAAAAAAATTTTTCAGCATAAAATAAATTTTGTGTATTTTAGGCTATTATTCATATTTAAAATCATATAACACACACAAATTTGACTACAAATCTTAGCTTTGTATATTTTTAGACTATGCCCCAATTATAAAGGGTACAAGTACCTTACACCAGAAGGCAAAATCATTATTTCAAGGTATATTCTCTTTGATGAGATTATATTTTTCTATTAATCTCTTTTTTCTTCTGAACCTAAAGCCTCATCTAAAACTGCAACCTCACCCCAAACATCTTTAAATTTTCATCCTCTCATTACACCTTCACCATCACCACTCACCATTTCCTCTACCACTCTAAATAACTATGACATCATTAATTCTAAGCATCTTCCACCTCTTCTCACATAACCTATCCCACACCTGATCAAAATTCTTTGCCATCACTTAATTCTGGTTTACTCCTGATGATTTTTTAGTGGCTAAGAAAAAGGGGAGGGAGTTGAATCTTAACCCCTTTTTTACTTAGTAACACTTGCTGGTCTTTAAAATAATTTTTGGAGACTTTTTGATTTTTGTCTCGTACCCAACCACGAGACTTTTTCTTTTTATCTCGTAACCCGTCACGAGATATTTTTCGGTTTTATCTCCTATACAGCAGAAACAGAAATAGAGTAGAAGAGAAATAGAAAATCACACCACGAAGTATCCTGGTTCAGCTGCCAAGTGCAATGCAGCCTACATCCAGTCTCCATCACCACAATGATGGAATTTCACTATAATCATCATGATTACATACACCAATTCTCCCTAGGAACTACCCTTCCTATCCGGGACAAGTCCAGAATCTAAACCCCAATTCTGAACTTGACTTGGTTACTGCCAAGCTTTCAACTGCTAAGTGCTAACCCAACTTGCAAGGGGATTCCCACATAATCATGAAATACAACACAGATGTACAAAGGACCTCTAAGGACATCTATGACTTTTCTTTTAATTTTGCACTCTCTGCCTTTTTCCGCTCTATGACTTTTTCTTACAAACCTCACTGTTTGCCTTTTTCCATGAGACTCAAGACAGACAAAATTAAACAGAAAATTACAAAACAGAACATTGAAGGAGAAGAACTTCTGTTAGCTTAGGTAGCTATGAGAACTCTGTGCCTTGCATTCTCACTCCTTGCTTCAAGCCATGGCTGTTCATCCTTATTTATAGAAGGGGAAGCCTCCACGGTTGAAAACTGTTGAACCAAGTTAAACTTCTTCTTCTTCAAGCAAAACCGGTTCGGCCAGAGAGAGAAAGGAGAGGAAACCAAATGTAAAACCCAACATGCAATTACCTCTGTGTCTTCCCTTTACACCAAGCTTCATCAATCTGGGCCTTCCATCTTGATTTGCACTCCAAGAAGGATTCCTGGCCCTTGATGAGTTCTTGATGATGACAGCTTCATCTGCTCCAACTTCTGCCTCATCCACCACGTAGCTACAGTGGCTACCTCCTGTAGTGGTTGAGCAAAATCAGAGACAAGCCATCCCTCCAAGGATCTTCTTCCTCTGACCGAAGTGGATCTCCACCATTTTTGGTCATGGAGAGCTTGAGACTTCCTCGCCACTTCTTACCATAAGTGGCAAAGATCTCAGCCACACCATGCCTTTGATTTACTTTTTCTTGATGCCATCATCACTATGACTTCAAGCTTGCTTCTAGCTTCTTCTTTTTGTTTCTGATAACTTGTGATAACTTGCCTTAACTTCCATCTTCTTCTCTGTGAAGTGACCGAAGGCAAGAAGAGAGATGAGAAAGAAGAAAGAAAAAGGCTTCCAAATGAAATAAAGAAAGGAATTAAAATCAATTATATTCAATTAAAAATCCACTTTTCTTTCTTTTCTACCTTGTAACGTGTAGCTCACATTTAATTGCATCAAATCATATTTGCATTTTCTCTCTCATGTTACCAAGGCATTAACTCCATTTAATCAAATTTAAATTCCAACCATGGAGTGATTTGGTATCCGTGGGAAGCATGCAGCATTTGTTTTCTTTCCTTTTCAATTTTTGGACCAAGCCTTTGTTGGTCTTGCAATCACTATGATTTTGGGCTGCACCAAAATTTCTTGGCCCAATTTATGTTGCCTAATAATTCAGCCACATATTATAAGAACATTTTTGCACAATGCTGATTATTTTTGCCAACATTGTTGGGCTTTAAGTTGCATTAAACCCAATCACCAAAATCTGCATGTAACATAGAAATTATTAATTAAACATATTTAAAGCATAAATCAATTTAATAATTTCTAATTACTATTTTAATAATATTTGATCATTTTCTTAATTTGGAGTTTTCAAACTCAACAATCCCCTACCCAAGTTACTACTACAAATAATCCTACTACACCCACTATCCCTATTTTAGGCATTTTCATTGATTTGCCTATCTCACCACCATCCTCATATGCCACTAATATTCACCCTATGATGACAAGATTAAACTCTGATCACTCAATGACCAAAGTTATCACTTCACATGTTTCTCAAATTTTGAACCTTATTGGTTTCAGGCTATGAAATAAGAAATGGTAGCTTTAAACAGAACAAATACTTAGATTTTGCGAACTACTCCTCTAATAGCAATGTTATTAGATGTAGATAGGTGTTTGCTATTAAGAAACATTCTTGATGGTTCAATTTTAAAATACAAAGTCAGGCTTATTGCAAAAGGTTTTCACCAAATCATATTCTGAGTCATACATTCTCACTCAATCTAAATATATTAGAGACTTATTAAAGAGGGCCGGCGTGAACTTTTCTATTGTGACAACATTAATGTTGTTCTCCTCACAGCAAATCATATCCTTTACAACAAAACTAAACATTTTGAGTTAGATCTTCATGTAGTAAGATAATGTGTACAGCAGAAGAAACTATATGTTGTTGTTCACATCTTTGCTTTTGATCAATTTGCTGATGTTTTAACAAAACCACTATCAGCTGCCACTATTGATCGTTTTAGAAACCAATTCAGAATCTCCTCTAAAAATACCATAAATTTGGGGGAGAGTATAAGAAATAAGTTAGTTATATAGTTAATAGAATTAATTGAATTATGTTTAGCCTTCTATACATAGAAAGAGCATTAGTATATTGTGTTAGAGAATCAATTAGAATCATTAGAATCAATTTAGATCAATTAGCATCGTCTATATTTATATAGCATATCTGTACATTAATTGTAGGATTCTATGTCTTTATTACTTTGATTTATTTAGCACCTATAAATACCCCTTGTATATTGTACCTGACACACAACTCAATAATACACTTTTCACATCATTCTCTCAGTCTCTTGTTTCTAACATGGTATCAAGAGCTTAGGTCCTTTTTTTTTTCAATGAATATTAGTTCATAGCCCCTTTGTTTTTTTTCTTGTCGGCAGTGTTCTTTGGCCTCCTTTTTCGTACTTTTCTTGACGCTTTGGTTCGTCACCCCCATAACCTTCTTGTTCGTCTCCTCGCCGTGATTCCAACGCAACCAGAACCGTCGCCATCCGCCGCCGGACGCGCCTCCACGCGCCGCCTAAAGACGTCGTCACGACCAGGTTGATCTTTCACCCGTGCCTCTTTGCTCGCGATTTTCGAGCTGTTTCCGACGCTTTGGTTCGTCACCTCCGGTATCATCGTGTTCTTCTCTCCGTCAGCTTTCCAACGCCACCAAGATCGCCGCCAACGACCACCATAATGATGTGTTTCATGAACGCACCAAACACATTGAGATTGATTGTCATTTTGTTCGGCAACGAATTCTTATTGATGCTGTTCGTCTCGTTGCTGTTGGGACACTGGATCAGACTGCTGATATCTTCACGAAAGCTCATCACCCGACTCACTTTCGGATTTTGTTATCCAAACTCAAGCTGGTATCCTTAGCTCCCACTTGAGTTTGAGGGGGGATGTTAGAGAATCAATTAGAATCATTAGAATCAATTTAGATCAATTAGCATCGTCTATATTTATATAGCATATCTGTACATTAATTGTAGGATTCTATGTCTTTATTACTTTGATTTATTTAGCACCTATAAATACTCCTTGTATATTGTACCTGACACACAACTCAATAATACACTTTTCACATCATTCTCTCAGTCTCTTGTTTCTAACATATTGTATATAAACAGCTACATAGCATCTTTTGTAGTCACTAATCATATACTCAATAATCAATAATTTTCACTAATATTCATTCACATAGAACTCTCTTTCGTTCTCTAAATTCTCTGTCACTTCAAGATCATTCTTCTATTCTAATAGCTTACAATGATAATGTTCATATTGCATTGAGCAATATAGACTCCAAAAGAATAATAATTTCTTGATTCTCTCGATCCCAAATGCAGGTATTTAACTGGAAACTTTCTCACGGGAGATGTAAGTGAGGCATGGATAAATACAGCTAATAGGAAGCACTACTTGTAAGTTCGCTTTCGTAAGCTAATTATATAATTCGTCGAAAAGAATAATAATTAGCTCTTTGTTATTATCTTTAATTTATGTTAATCAATATTCATACGTGTCTTCCTTATTCCCAAATTATAATATTTTGAAACAAATTCTACCACTTGTTTAGAGACCTTTCGTACAATAACTTCAGCATTAGTCAGAGCCAAGATAATCAAGGATGTCAAGACGAAAATACGTAAGAGTGCAGCTATTGCATTATTTGTGTCATTATTTCTTATTCCAAATAAAATGTAATTAT
>NC_029792.2:33070081-33070492 GCF_000816755.2 Arachis ipaensis
GTTAGTATATTAAAAAATTTGATATCATTAATTTTTTTTAAATAAATACTTGTTTAAAATCCACTAAAATTTTAATTGACACGTATTTAAAATTATAAAGTACTTTTGATAGCAAATTTATGAATATATATGTAAGCATATATTAACCTTCTTTTATATGTCTAGGAACTTATTTGCCAGCTCTTTGACCCGAAATGACACGTAAGTTTGGTATTCTGTATGATATATATAGATCTTATACTGTTTATTGTGATATAAGGTTATTATGTTAAATTACTTTGTCAATTCCATCATTTTCGCAGCGGAAAGGTTTCATGTTTGGAAAGCATTGTGTGTTCTAAAAGTAAGTTCTTTTTGGTGAACTTCCTAGAGATGTATATTTTGGGGTCTCATCACTATTATGTTGCCATT
>NC_029792.2:33070554-33072454 GCF_000816755.2 Arachis ipaensis
AGATTAAAAAATGTGAATAAAATAATAAGAAATTTATAATAAATTTTTTAAATTCATTTTCTCACAAAGAATAAGACATTTGATTTGAATGAGTTGTATCTCATTTTATTTTTAAATTTGTCGTCAAATTGCCGTGATCATAATCGTTTTAGATCAATTGGTTAAAGGAGGCGGACTACCAAATGACAAGTATCACTGATCCGTTGAGCGGTAATTTAAAATCGCCACAAAATCAAGAAAACATGCCACTAAGAACTAACTGTATCGAATTCTAATCAACATCCTAAATTTTGAAAATTAATCGTAACCTATTTTAATATGATTTGTGTTGCGCTACTTTTTTAGTGTAATTTTATAGATATTCCATTTTCATATACAAAAGTGATGAATGTAATGAAGAGAATAAAAAGCAATAAATGTGCACTCTTTTATAACAAAAAAATATGGTATGTACTTTAAAGCGTATTAAAAGGTAGGACAAATATTTCTCTCTTAAAATTACACATTCTTAAAATTTAGCATTGTTTATTGAGAAAAATTTCTTTAGAATATCGCCCATAACCAGACTTAACATCTTATAATCTATGACATTTGTAATAGGTGTAACGAACACCTTATGTTAGATACAATTCCAAAGTTATATACACATGGGTCTAATTGATTTCTACTTGTTGTGGTGGCAGCCTCATACTCTTTCCGTATAAATTGTGGTGGAAGAAAGGTAACAATAAATGGAAAGACATATGATGATGACACAGATGAAGGAGGAGCAGCAAAGTTCTATCACAATGAAAATACAAATTATTGGGCATTCAGTAGTACCGGTAACTACTTGGAAAGTAAAACTCCGCCAAACTATATTCCATCTATTGAGTCCAGTACGCTCTCTTTAAACAATAACAATGATGCTGAGCTCTACACCAATGCACGTGCATCTCCTGTTTCTTTGACTTACTATGGATTTTGCCTTGGAAATGGAAACTACATTGTGGATCTGCATTTTGCTGAGATTGTGTTTACTCATGATCAAACATATAAGAGCCTTGGAAGGCGTATATTTGACATCTACATTCAGGTACATATCTAACAACAGGTTCTACTACCATATTATGTTTTCGATATTTTCTTCTACAAGTTCAAAATGTATTACATAAAAAGTTCATAAATAATTTTTATATTTAATAGGATAATTTAATTGATTTCTATTTTTATTATACCTGAAATTTGTAACTATGCAAATCGCATAATAAAATAGTCATCCAAAATTAAAAATACATCACTTGTATATATTTATCAGCAGTTAGACATTTGACGTCTCATATTTTATTGATAAAGAATTTTAAGAACACTTTTAACAATTGTGAATAAAAAAATTTTAATAGTCACAAAAATCCCATAATACTATATAAGTAAAAATTTGTTGCCAAAATTAGTTTTCTTTTTTTTTTAGTGAAGATTACCATACACAAATTTTAATAAATAGTAATGCTTTTTTGTGAAAATTTTTTGTAACTGCCCATAAATTCCATTAAAGATCTAGGATTTAGGATCTAAACAATGGTTATTGCGGCAGAAGATAACATACATATGCTGCCAAATTAACTTTATTTTGCGACAGCTTTTTATCAACCATTGCTAAATGATAATGTAGCAGCAGTTGATATGACATAAGCCTAAACCTAATAAAAAATTGCTACTAACAGTCATGATCCTTATAATGCTAACAACCGAACACACTCATTACTGAAAGTAAATATTACTTGCATGCACTGAAACACATTGGAAAGTTTAATCGTAATTTGTAACAAAAATTGTAAATGACGAAATTGTCCCATGCAAAAATTATTGATGAATAAGTTGAGTCGAATTTATTTCGAAAACCAGCGATTTAGTTGTAATA
>NC_029792.2:33072520-33088228 GCF_000816755.2 Arachis ipaensis
TAATAATAATAATAATAATAATAATAATAATAATAATAATAATAATAATAATAATAATAATAATGTCAAATTGAGGTTGAAATTGAAGTGTTATAGGGAAACCTAGTGCGAAAGGACTTCAACATTGCAGAAGAAGCAGGAGGCATAGGTAAAAAAGTTATAAAATCGTTCAATGCAAGTGTGATTAATGGTACCTTAGAGATTCGTTTTTACTGGGCTGGCAAAGGAACAACTGCTATCCCACAAAAATCAATTTATGGTCCTCTTATATCAGCCATATCTGTCTATCGTGGTAGGTTTTTAGTTCTTAATTTTTTTTTTCTTTTTTGAATTAGAAGCAATATAATACAACTTTTCATTATTCTTTTTTCAAACGATAATTATGCATGCCAACTTTAATTTATGCTTCCTCAGATCATAGAAGTGGAATATCAACAGCTGCTGTGGTTGGAATTGTTGTTGCCGTGGCAATTATTATCATCTTGTTGATATTTGGCATGCTTTGGTGGAAAGGCTGTTTGGGAAAGAGAAATTCAAAAGGTAACTATTAGAAAGGGAAATAATTATTTAGTCTGTTCATAAATAATTTTTAAATTTTTAAATTCTTTTTTTGCAAAATAAAAATTGTCTATTTAAGACATTTTGGTAGCATTATTTTTTTTTAAGTTATAGATGTATATTAAATAATATAATTAAAATAAATAAAAGAGTTGATTTTAGTAAAATAATGAGAGAAATAAAGAAGTTAATGAAAAATAGTTAAGGATATAATTTTATAAAACATCAAATAATTTTTTATCACTTAAAAAAGTAGCTAAGGGTATAATAATTACGATTTTTATCTTGAGTCACACACTATAACATTTTCGACAATTAGCAACGTTTAATATTTGTTATGCTTCAATTTTCAGAATTAAAGGGTATAGATTTGCAAACTGGTATGTTTTCTGTACGACAAATCAAAATAGCAACAAATAACTTTGATATCATCAACAAGATTGGAGAAGGAGGATTTGGTCCCGTGTATAAGGTATTTTACCATATATAGAGATAGAAACACATATATATTTTCTATTTGTATTTTCACATTATTATATGGTATTTGAGAATAATAATCATTTAGCAACTATGATAAAAATGCAGTTGTCTTTATCTGAAGTTTTGATAATTAAAAATTATTAGATAATAATTTAATCAAATATATTAGATCATCTAATAATTTTTTTTTTTAAAAATTAACTCTATATGAAAACTACTACATGTAAATCTCTATCTTATTATATTCCAAGAACTATATGGCATTGTATTCTTTGAAAATGCAGGGAAAGTTACCTAATGGTACAATAATCGCAGTCAAGCAACTTTCTTCAAAATCAAAGCAAGGGAATCGTGAATTCTTAAATGAAATAGGCATGATTTCTGCTTTACAACATCCTTGTCTCGTTAAACTCTATGGATGTTGTGTTGAGGGAGATCAGTTATTTTTGATATATGAATACATGCAAAACAATAGTCTTGCTCGTGCTTTATTCGGTAATCTATTTAGTTAAAGTATTTTTGTTTATGTAAATGATTAAATATAGTATACGGTATTCTTTAATATAATTTAATGATTTTTAAAAGGCCGTGAAGAACACCAAATAAAGTTGGATTGGCAAACAAGACATAAGATTTGTGTTGGTATTGCTCGAGGATTAGCATACCTCCATGAAGAGTCAAGAGTGAAGGTGGTTCATAGAGATATCAAAGCCACTAATATCTTGCTCGATGAATATCTCAACCCTAAAATATCTGATTTTGGTTTGGCTAAACTTGACGAAGAAGACAACACCCATATTAGCACTCGTATTGCTGGCACATAGTAAGATTCTATATTTTTTTTTCTATGCAAAGTTTGATTAATAAATTATTTTTCTTGTTGCTTGAAATAAGAAAAAGTATACATTAATGTATCCTCAATTATTTAACCCTTTTTTTTTTATGAAAATTGAAATGTACCATACACATTTATTTGTCAATTAATAAAGTTGATACATTTGATAATTTGTTTTCAATTTATTATACAGTGGATATATGGCTCCAGAATATGCAATGCATGGTCAATTAACCGATAAAGCAGATGTATATAGTTTTGGAATTGTTGCCTTAGAAATTGTAAGTGGAAGAAATAATACAACCAACCAACATAGTGAAGGGGCATTCGTTTTACTTGATTGGGTAAGTATTCTTGTCTTGATGATCAAATACTAAAATGTGCCTATTTTTTGTGAATTTATATTGTTACTTATAATAAAAAATCTTGTTACAAGAATGTGGAGAAGAATAAATTTAGGTCTCTTAGTAATAAATAGATAATTAACACTAAAAGCTGTTAAATAATAGTCACATTTTGTATTATAATCTTGCACATTAAAACTTACACTTGTGATTTATTCATTTTATTCTCATAGCAAACCACTTCTCTTTCCTTTTCATATATCTAAGTGTTCTTTTAGAAATTTCTTGTACACAAATATTTTAACTAAATTTTACAATTATATATCTAAACACAATAATTTTTGAATTCTAGTCTTCTACATTTTAATCTACTACTTTTAAAGAAGTGTTCTTTATACCTGTTTGTAAGATTAAAATAAACAAGAAAAATGAAACATTTAAGAGAGACACAATTGATAGATGTTGTCAATATTTTAATAGATTAAAATTTTCAAATATTATTTCTCTGTTCTTGCTTACTTATTAGTTTGGGAAACCCTTGTTCCAATAACTTTAACTTATTAATTTAGAAATAAATTTATCACTTTCTGTATTAGGCACGTTTGCTGAGAGAGAAAGGTGATATAATGGAAATAGTTGATAGAAGATTATTGGATTCAAACTTGAAGAAAGAGGAGGTGATGGTGATGATCAATGTTGCTTTCTTATGCACTAATGTGTCTCCAACACTTAGGCCTACTATGTCTTCAGTAGTAAGCATGCTAGAAGGCAAAACCATTGTTCCAGAATTAGCTTCAGAGTCATTGGATGAGAAGAAATTGGAAGCATTGGAAATGTATTATCACCAAGATCACCAAAGTACCTCAACAATGGAGGTGCCATTGACTACTTCATCTACTTCTACAGCACAAGATTTGTATTCGATTCACCTAGACTCTTCTTATTTTGAGAGTAGAAATTAGAAGAATAGAAGTTTCGTAAACTATATATACATCTATCCCAAAATCCTAATTGATTGATGACTACTTTTTCCAATTGTAATTTGTAAATTGCTACATAAAAAGCTATTAGTTTCAAGATGAAAGTAGTAATTGAAGTACTGAAATTTTTATTAAGCTAAGGATACTTTTGGCGTATGTAATTTGATTGTGATGGTAAATTAAAAATGTAATACTAAAACAAAATTAATGAACAATTATGCGTGTAATTTTACAGATATATCAACTAGAATATTATTGAACTATAATTGTTTGACATACATACCTTATCCATTTTGAATTTTAAATATAGTACTATTTCATTCATACTCCTTTAGATATATTTATATGTATAGACTTATTTTCAGGTACATGTGATACTACTCATGCTTACTCATATGTACAATTTACCTATGCATATTCAACACTATTCATTAACTACATTTATGAAAGGGCAAAAAACCATATTAAGCCACATGCAGAAATGTTTAACCAAAATACGCCAAACAGAAATTTGTTTCAGCAATAAGCCAAGAGGCATTTTTATATAAATCGAACCACCAAGGTTCGAACTCTATTAGCAAGTAATTCGAACCATCTTGGTTCGAACTACTACTGGAAAAATGTGAATAATTCGAACCGGTTAGGTTCGAACCAGGAGAGCATGTAATTCGAACCGGTTGAGTTCGAATTATGTGGAGATTAGTCTAGTGTAATAAATCGAACCAGGTTGGTTCGAATTACGGGGAGAGAGGTTGATTGTAGTAATTCGAACCAAGCTGGTTCGAATTACATGTATCATGGTTCGAACCAGGTTAGTTCGAACCAAAGAGAGGTTGGTTGTAGTAATTTGAACCAGCCTGGTTCGAATTACATGTATCATGGTTCGAACCAGGTTAGTTCGAATTAGTAGGACTCAGAGCTCTATATAAACGCTGTAAACGTGATTTGCTCTCATTAGAGGACGTAAGATGGCTAGTGAGGAGGAGAGTTTTGCTGTTTTGGTACACCACAAAGGATCCATCAAGAGGAAAACTCGGTCCGGAGTGAAGTTCACAGATAAGAATCCTCTCTATATTGTGGTGAATCGAACGACAAGTTATGATGACCTGGTTAGAGCTGTGCTGATGAAACTTGGCCTGGAAGGTGCGAAGCGGATTAAGAAGTTTTTCTATCGCATTCCAGTCACGATCCTGCACGATACGGTGAAGTATGATTGTCTGACGATTGGTAGTGATGAGGACCTCCAAGTCATGTTTCTTTGTCGGAGGCAGTTTCCGGAGGTCCGCACACCAGAGTTGCTGGCAAAGCTGGTTGATGTGGTATCCAGCTCAGGGGGTTCGAACCGGAATACCGCCAATGTAGCCACGGCAGCTGGCTCCAGTTCGATGGCTGCTGTGGCTTCTTCCTCCGTCCCAGTTTACGAGCCAGCGGCTCAACTTGTCACCTCTCCGTCATTTGCTGTTGATTTGAATGACGGCGTCCGCGACGAGGTAGGATCCTTTGATGTTCTGCCAAACGCTTTACACGGCATTCCACCGGTTGGCGTCGGAGACGGAGAATTGGGTGATCCTGATGAGGACGACGTTGAGCCCGAAACGATTGAGGATGATAGCGGGGACGAGGTTGCATATGGTAGGCTGGCCGAACTCTTTGTTCGCAAGGGGCGAGAGGCTGAGGCCCAGATGGGCACCGGACAGCAGTTCAGTCAGCAATTGGTGAAGTGTATTGAGGCCAACTTGAAGACGGCCAGGTGCTTCACGGTGACGTTGTATGACCGTGATAACTCCGAGTTCACCGTAGCGGAGACCACTCCGACTGATACTTTCTCATTGGGTACTTACCGAGTATCGCTTGCCTCCCGGACATGTGACTGTGGGTACTTTCAGGCGCTTCATTTCCCATGTCAGCACGCACTTGCATGCTGTGCCTACGCACGTGTGAGCTGGAGCTCCTATGTTCATAGCGTCTATCAGATTAGCTCGGTGTTCAATGTCTATCGGATGGGATTCACAGCTCCAATCCCGGAGGGCTTCTGGCCACCCTACGATGGGCCCACGGTGATTCCGGACCCAAACAGAAGGCGTGCGAGAGAGGGGAGGCCTAGATCCACAAGGATACGGACGAATATGGATGAGGCAGATCCAAACAGGCCAAAACGGTGTGGCCTTTGTCGCCAACCCGGACACACTAGACGTAGATGCCCACAGGTAGTAGGATCGTCTCAGACAGGGCGAAATTAGTTTCCATGATGTTATTGTTAGTGTTATTTACATTTAAGTTGTCTTGTTAGATGCATTGCTTGACCACGTATGTAACTTGTTGAGATTAATGCATTGAACTTTGGTATTTGTGAGTAGTAATGAATATGTTGTGTTTCATTACAAGTTATGCTACAGGACTCGTTGATCCTCATTTTAATAACTAAACGAAATCATTATACCACTGCGGGGGGTCACGTCACCCTGCATGATGGCGGTGATCTCATCTAGGAAGCGTGGACTCCCGAAGTCCCCAACAAACGAGTCTGACCCAACAAAGTCTGCCCACTGTGATCCTGATATGCGCCAAGGTGTACCACCCTGCTCAGCTTGATCATCCGCTGGCACACCAACGAAGTAATCTCCAAGCGGGCCCGATCCAGGTCCAGCGTCACCAGTGTCAGCCCCGTCACCGAGCCCTGTGCCATACCACTCACCTCCATGACCGCCATCGTGTGTACTAGTACCTCCATCGTGTGTGCCTCCTCCAACGTGGCCAGGCTGGTCGTCATCGTCGTCCCCATGGTCAGCACCCCTACTCGCCGTATGATCCGGCCACCTCCACTGACGCTGGCTCCTCCGTGTCCCAACACCCATCCTCCTCTCAACCCTGCGCCTGTCAGGCACGTCATCCGGAGGATCCATGTCAGGCACTCGCCCCGGACCCCGCTGTGAGGCCTCAAGTGGTATAGGAACTGATCTCGGATCCCCCAGCTGAGTGTCCGGGGCCAGGCCCAGTATAGTACCTCGACGCCAACGGCCAGCTGAACGTCTCATATCCTGCAGGCCTAAACTGAGGAAACCGCCAAAAAATCCAAGACTACAGTAGCTGGAGCGGGCCCGCTAACTTCACAACATGTCTGTTTGCCACTCTGCACATGCACCGGTACAACCAGGCCAGTGCTGCCGAACCCTAGCTGTACGTACCCAGCTCCTCCAGCCTCGCTACATATGGAAGCCATCTAATGTGAATCCAGTTGCCAGACTTGTCCGCAAACAGCTGCGTGCCCAGCAACATCATGATGTACGCACGGACGTATCGGCGAACAGTGTCATCATCTGCATCCTCAGGGCACTCACCAAAGGTCTCCTGAAACCAGCTGCAGTTCACTGCGTACTTCTGAACCTGACTGGGAGGAGGTATAACTCCTAGCAACTCCTGGAACCAGACCCAGGGTGGACGGCCGCCATCGATGTATATATGGAACTCTGACAGGCAACCGCTCACGTAACGGCCATTGACTGGCAAACCCAGCTGGTATGCCACGTCCTGGAGGGTGATCGTGCACTCTCCGAACGGCATATGAAACGTGTGCGTCTCGGGATGCCATCTCTCCACGAATGCATTGACGAGCGCCTCGTCTAGCTGGAACCACCGGTCGTTCAGCCTTGCAAGATAGTATAGCCCTGCCATCTGCAAGTATAGAACGTATCTGTCATCAAGACGCATGCCCTGCTGCCGCCTCATGCTCCTAATGCATCGCTCGGGCTGCGCATGAAAAGAACCGCATACTGAGATATATAACTACATAGGTTTTAACAGTAAACCGGTTTACATTAACCATTTTGCTAAATTAAACAGCATAACATTACATGAAAGATAACTAACTGGAAAACAAACCCTAAACCACACAACTAAACCGCTAGCATATACCACAATTAACGAGAGCCATTAACAAGAAACAAATTCAATAAACCGGCTTACTTAAACCACCTAGCATTAAACAACTACCCTAAACCACATAAAAAAACCGCTTGCAAAAACCGCTTACAAAAACCGCTAACATAAACCACCAACATAAACCACTACCAAAAACCACTGACTTAAACCACTAACAAAAACCACTACCTTAAACCACCACCCTAAACCACTAACATAAACCACTAACTTATACCGCTAGCTTAAACCACTATCATAAACCACCTACATAATCCCCTCACCTAAACCACCTACATAAACCAGTAACATAAAGTACCGTCTAACCAAGATACAAAACCACTAAGGCACAACTAACGCTTGAATCAAAAATATTTCCGTACTAACCTCGTCGTTGATGACCCCGGCTATATGAGCGACTCCGTCCAACCGATATAACCGTGCCGGATCGTCCCCCATCAGCAGAGTAGTCCGTTCAGGTCTTCCTCGGAGAGAATCTGGGTCGTTTTCTCTGAGATTTTGTGGGGTAGGGGGGAGGGATAATGGTTCGAATGAGGGTGATTCGAACTCCTTATATAGTCGAATCACACCTAATTCGAACCAGCCTGGTTCGAATTATGAAGGAGTGCACTAGGAGTAATTCGAACCGGCCTGGTTCGAATTACATGGAATTGAATTCAAAGCATAATTCGAACCACCCTGGTTCGAATTATGTATGAGAGAAGTTCGAACCTTAGTGGTTCGAATTATGTATGGGAGAGGTTCGAGCCTTAGTGGTTCGAATTATTCAAAAACGTACAACACTAAATCGAACCATGTTGGTTCGAATTATGAAGGAGTGCAATTCGAACCGGCTTGGTTCGAATTATATTAAAATACACTTTGGCTCATTGCTGAAACGAAATTGAATTTGGCGCATTTTGGTTACAAGATTCTTGCTTTGGCTCAAATTGGTTTTTTGCCCTTTATGAAAATTCATTTGTGTTATCGTTTTATACTATTTTTCGTATACGCATGAATCTTGTTTATGAATACTTTTCTTATATATGATTGACGATTTGTTGTGTACAACAGTGAATGGAACAAAATAGCAGAACTAAAGTATAAGGGTGAGAAAAAATATGAAATTGAATACTATATTTATCTTTAAACAATAATGAGAATATATAATATTACGCTTAAGTGAAAAAAATTACAAAACTTCATATACAAAAAAAAAAAATATTATAATACTCTTTTAATATATGCGTAATAATTGCATTCATACAAATAAAACTACACTAAGAGAGACCTAATTTTTTCTCTCTAATTAGACTCATCGCCCGCACTTACTAATTATGTTTTTCTTGCAAAACTAATTGCTTACACATAATAGATTAAGCCACATGTCAAAACGTGATTTACAAGTTCTTACTATCTATGATGTCATATTATCGACATCTTTTTGTGATTTGTAAATGTAATTGCTATCTCTACATCTTGAACTACAACTAAAAAATTATTTAATACAGACAAATTTACAGACAGATTTAGTCTTTATTATAGACGAATTTTTGGTTACCGACGAAATTACCGACAGATTTTGTCCTTCTGTAAAAGTCTCGTCGAAAATTATTTACTAACGGATTTTTTCCGTCGAAAAATTACCGATGAATTTTTACCAGTTACGGACAGATTTTCCCTCGGTAAATTCTCCCCTCCATTTCCCTGAAACGTCAAAATTTTCGACGGATTTTCCGTCGGTAATTATAGAGATTTTTCGACAGATTTTCCGTCGAAAATTAGAGACAGATTGTTCAACGGATTTTCTGTCGGTAATTGGCAACAGATTTTTCGTCTGTAATTGAAACCTTGGAAAATCATCCCAAACTCTGAATACGGATAGAAAATCCATCTATAAATCCGTCAGTAAGGTAAAATAGAATTTTTTTTAGATTTTTTCATTGAAAAATAAACTTGTTTTCATACAAAATAAATATGGTACATTTATAACTTGTTTTCATTAGCACAAGTTAATTGTTCTACACTCCACACTTCACAAACTGAAATCCAAAACGTGTATTTAAGTATTAAAATAGAAATTATATTGTGAGCTTTGGCTCTATTATCATCGTCCCCTGGGCCTTGACTAGTTTCATTCTCGGCAAGTAGCTTCTCTTGAATAGTCCCTCAACTATGTTGCCACATACAAAGTTGAAGCATCCAAAATCTTCCTTTCTTCTCATTTCCTGCACAAATATCATTATTATCAAAGCATTAGTTTTGAAAGCAAAACTGATAGAAAGAAAGGTTTGTACTATACTAATACCTTAGGTGGATTATAATCCCAGTTCATGTGAAGTGCTTTCCTTCTGCAGCTTCTTCTTCTACTCATCATGATTAGTTCTCCAAGTGTTGGTACCTTCCTCATCGTCATCTCACTGCCATTAGCACACTCTCCATCATCAACATCTTCTTCTGCCTTTACTTTTGCTGGTTGAGTCAAAAACAGAAAGTTCTCGTCCCTTTTAAGAAAGCCTAATTTTGGTTTCAACTTCAGGTTCAACTCTCTATCTTGTGTAACTCTCTGTCTCTGAGCAAGTTGCCCACAATGTGGTTTCAACTTCAGGTTCAACCAATGACTTTTCCCCATTGATTCATCAATGTCAAACCTAAATGGTTCAAGCTCCATGCCAGTAATAGCTTCACTACTCTCATCATTGGGAACAATGTTAGCTAGTGAAGAAGAATAAAGTGAGAAATTAGGTAGTGGTGTTCCAGGTTTTTCTTCCCAAAAAAAGGAAACTGAGGCTATTAGTTTGAGTGGAGGTTCAGGACAAGGAAACTGACTGCTACATGAACACAACTCTGGCATATATTATAGGTGCAGGGAAGTGGCAGCATTAAAATAGGACATGTTAATACAATTAAAATAGTAGAATAGGACATCTCTTAAGAAAGTGATGGTTTCAGTGGCTAAGAGAAGGGGGGGTTGAATCTTAGCCTCCTTTTTGCTTGATTACACTTTCCGGTCTTTGAGGAGACTTTTCTGTTTTTGCCTCGTCCCTAGCCACGAGACTCTTTATTTTTGTCTCGTCACTTGGCACGAGATATTTTTTGGTTTTAGCTCCTGTGTAGTAGAAACAGAAATGGAGTAGTAGAGAAAGAGAATTACACCCAGATATATCCTGGTTCAGCTGCTAAGTGCAGTGCAGCCTAGATCCAGTCTCCATCACAACTATGATGGAATTTCACTATAATCAATCCTGATTACAAGCTGTAAAGTGCTAACCCAACTTACAAGGGATTCCCACAGAATCATGAAACACAACATAGATGAACAAATGAGCTCTATGGACATCTATGACTTTTTCTTTTAATTTTGCACTCTCTGCCTTTTTCCGCTCTATGGTTTTTTCATACAAACCTCACTGTTTGCCTTTTTCCATGAGACTCAAGACATGAAAAAATTAAACAGAAAAATACTAAACAGAATACATTGAAGGAGAAGAAAATCTGTAAGCTTAGGTAGCTCTGAGAATCCTGTGCCTTGCACTCTCACTGCTTACTTCTAACTCCTTGCTCCAAACAGTGGTTGTTCTCCCTTTTTATAGAAGAGAGAAGCCTCCACACTTGAAGCCAAAACCCAAGCCAACTTCTTCTTCTTCAATAAACAAAACCGGTTCGGCCACATAGAGAGAGAAGAGATAACCATGCAAAACCCAACATGAAATTACCTCTAGTCCTTTCTTGGTCACCACTCTTCATCAATCCGAGCTCTCCATCCTTGGCTTGCTCTCCAAGATGAATTTCTGGCCCTTGATGCTTCATGATGATGATGACTTCATCTGCTTCAATCTCTGCCTCTACCATCACTTCGCCACTCTAGCTACTTCCTGTGGTGGTTGAGCAGAATCAAAGACAAGTCACGCCTCCAAGAATCTCCTCCTTGCTGGCTGAATCTCCTTCTTCTTTTTTTGGGTATGAGGAGCCCGAGATTACCTCACCAAATCTTACCATTATTGGTGATAATCTCAGCCACTACATACTTTTATTTTGTTATGTTTTCTTGCCATCATTGTGATGGTCTTTAAACTTGCTCTTCCTTCACTTCGGTAACTCCATGTAGCTTCCATGGTTCCTTGGATAATAACCGAAGCAGAGAAAGAAATGAGAGAGAAGAAAGTTTGAAGAAAAGCAATCAAGTGTATCTGAGTAAATTAATTAAAGTGAATTGCTTTTACTTCCCTTAGGTGGAGTAGTGTGTAACAATGCTAATCCCATCATGTCAACTTGTCAAATTCTCTCTCATAGTTCCCATGCAATAAATGGCAATTGAATGAATTTTGGAATCTATCACATGTTTAAATTCTTGGATCCGTTGGAAGCAATTTTGCTTTCTTTCTTCATTGGTTTCGGATCATGCATGAGGAACTTCCATCAAATATAAAATTGGGCTTAGTTACAACAACATTTAATTTCTAGCCCAATAATAACATTTGCTTTCCTGATGAATTTTTGGATCATGCATTGAGCAAATAGGAAAGCATTTATTTGGGCTTGTAGTAATAATAACTCAATCTGGCCCGATTAGAACAAGAAACAATTCAGCCATACTCATCATATATTCTAGCATCAAACCAAAGCTGAATTTTTTTTATTTAATTGGGCTTGTATCAGAATTTTATTTTTGGCCCAATTAGATACCTGCATCACAAAATTATTAATTAACATATGTTAAATGAAAATAAAATTAATAATTTTGTAATTAATTATTTCAATAATGTTTGTTCATCATCAAAATTAAATTAGAGTTTTCCAAACTCATCAATCTCCCCCTTGATGACAAACATTATTAAAATTGAAATGGAAAGAAATTCTAAAGATTGGAGTATAGAGTACTCCCTTTGAATATGTGAATTTCTCCCCCTTTCTAATTGTCACATGGCTCCCCCTTAATATATGCTGTTTTTACCAAGGGAGGCACTAACCTGTAACAACTTTAATCAAGCTTCAAGTAACAATGTTATTCAACATATTAATTTTGAAAATGTTGAATGCTTGATTTATGAGCAGAATTGGATGATAATCAAAACTCATTTGTTATCAATAAATTGATTTTCTGCTCAAACTACACCATAATCAACCAAAATTTGTTTTTAGCAAAAGACTTGCTGTTCAAAAATATTTTTCAATAAATCAGAGCAATCTTTGTAGGAAAAATATTTTTCAATCATGATTTAATCTTTTCAAACACAGCAATTTTCATCATTAACAGAGGTGATCATGAATTCTTTTCTCAAAGAATTTCATCCCCTGTTCCAGTTTCAATTTTTGGGATTATTTTCCTCCCCCTTTTGACATCAAGGGGCACCTGCAAGAAATATTGAACATGGAAACATAATATGCAAAATATAACCCAGAACATAATCCAAAAGTGTTTAACAAAGTGTCACACAGTTATACGACTATCAGTTTGCAACCTAACATAACAAAATAACAAATTGAGCCAAAGTGTGCCAATATCAAATAGTAACCAGAAAGTTAATCATCAGAGAGATTAAAGTCAGATCCCTCAGCTCCTGCATCACTACCAACTTCATCATCAAGGCTTTCAAGCATTAGACCGACCCTTTCTTGACATTTCTTCCAAGCCGACTCATTTTCATATGCAAGTTTGCGAGCAGACTTGTGAAATTGAACCATGAGTTCGGACATGTTGGAGAATTCTGTGAGGATTTCTCTGAGGAAACCGGTCGTCTTTGAGGATTCTGGGCGGCTCTCAAAGTCGTCATCAGAAGCCATTGATTTCTTTCCCTTTTTAACAGTCTCGCCTCCTTTGATCATAGAGACCTTGTTCTCTACATCTTCATTGGTTAAATCTACCTTAAAGTACTCAAAAATACATGTGAGAAACATTCCATAAGGTAGATTAGCCTTTTTTGTACTCTTCACAGACTCCCACATGTGTCTAATCATAATATAACTAAATGAAATGGAAGATGAAGTAACAAGAGCAAATATTATGAGACAGTCAGATACGGTTACCCTGTTGTGAGAACCACTTTGAGGAGTGAGAATGTGAGTTATGATGCGGTGCAGCAGAGAGTTAGTTGGACCCAAAGCTTTGTGAGTAGGAACAGTTCCATCCAGGCCAGACAAGTTTTCACAAATTTGATGAAGAACCTGCTTGTATGTAACCCCTACATGTGAATCCCATTTATCACTCATGTAAACTTTTGGCCCTTCATCAATGTATCCAAGGGCAGAAGCAATGGTTTCAGAATTCAGGGTGATATGAACCCGTTTCACATAAGAATGAAGGCTGCCATCAATAAACCTCAGATTCGCATAAAACTGTCTTACCAACCCTGGGTACACCATTTTATGAATAAGGAGCAATGGTGACCATTTGAGACTATCAAACAGGGGCTGGAGATTAATTCCTTTGGAGGCCAGAGACTCGAGATTCACTAAGTAAGAGGGGCACAGATGCCGTTTTTCTAAAACTTCTTTGTGAAATTCATAGAAAGCGCACATAGAGAACCTTGAAGGATCAAAATGTGAGTGAGGTTTGTGAAACTTGTTCTTGAAATCCATTGAACCAAGGTTAGTGGGTTCTCTGGTTTCATGAAGCACGAAACCCTTGGCCTTGTGAGAACTCTTTCCGGATGCATGGGGAGTTGATCTCTTCGGAGGTGATGGTGGAGGGGAAGGAATAGGTGATGTATGAGACTCTTCTTCTTCTTCCACGGGGGCCGTTCCTTTCTTCTTTCTTGAGGAGGTTTTTGTGGCAATGACCTTTCTTCTCATTGTGTCTGTTTGTTTTGAGGGAGGTGAGGGTGATGATGATGATGTAGAGTGAATGTGAATGTGAGTGTGTGATTGTGGAGTGGACTATTTTTGAGAGAATAAGAGCCTTTCACTTTTCCTGGGAGCAGTTTTCTTTTTCATGGTTAGGAGAGAAGAGAAGTTGAATATGAAAGGGTGAGGAAGGCCGAACGAAGTGAGGGAGGAGGGAGGTTAGTGGTGCAATAAATGTGGAGTGGAGAGAGATAATAGATGGAGTTATTAACCATTAATGGCGCGGTTATTAACCAAGGGGGGTTTCAAAAACTGAAAAGGATTTTCCTTAAATCAAGGGATTAGTTGGAAGGAAAGATTTGATTTGAAAACATGCTTTTTCCAACAAGATTTGATAAGACAACTAAGGAATTGTGATTTTATTTTAAAAAAATGAGGAACTAACTAAACTGTCATGGTGGGGTCAAAAACTATTAGGTGGGGCCCATAAAATTGAATTCTGCATTGCCTCCCCCTTAATTATTGCTCTTCCATCATGTCCTCATTTTTATCTCGTTCAAACCTACGAGACAAAACTGAACAGAATCAAATATTCACAAGTTATCAATAGAACTTAAATCAACCATTCCCAAACATTTTCTCAAGGTACAGAATCTGTCTTCACAGAGGGGTTTTATAAAAATATCAGCAATTTGGTCTTTAGATTTTACAAATTGAATATCAATAGCACCCTTTTGCACATGCTCTCTAATAAAATGATATTTTATCTCAATGTGCTTGGTTCTTGAGTGCAAAACATGATTTTTTGAAATGTTTATAGCACTCATGTTATCACAAAATAAGGGAATACTATTGATTTTTAATTTGTAATCCTCTAATTGTGTTTTTAACCATATTAATTGTGAACAACAAGCAGAGGCAGAGATATATTCAGCTTCGGTTGTGGATAGAGCCACTGTGGCTTGTTTCTTGCTTGACTACATATTAAGTGAGCTTCCAAGGAAGCAACACATGCCAGATGTGCTCCGTCTATCCACTCTATCTCCCGCATAATCTGCATCACAAAACCCTACTGCACAAAAATCATCAGATTTAGGATACCATAATCCAAAATTACAAGTCCCCTTAATGTATCTAATGATGCGTTTAACAGCCGTAAGATGAGATTCTTTTGGGTGAGATTGAAACCTTGAGAAAACACCCACACTTTGGACAATATCCGGTCTAGAGGAGGTAAGATACATAAGTGAACCTATCATTCCTCTATACCTTGTTTCATCCACATCTTGGCCATCATCATCCTTTTCAAGTTTTGTGTTAGGATGCATTGGTGTACCCATTGACTTGGAATTTTCTAGGCCAAACTTTTTGATAAGCTCTTTTGCATACTTTCCTTGGTGAATAAAAGTACCACCAGGAGTTTGTTTAATTTGGAGGCCAAGAAAGAAGGTTAGCTCTCCCATTAAACTCATTTCAAACTCACTAGTCATAAGTTTTCCAAACTCTTCACACAAGGATACATTGGCCGATCCAAATACAATGTCATCAACATAAACTTGAACAAGAAGTATATCATCATTAGATGCTTTAATAAATAAAGTAGTGTCAGTGGTACCCCTTTGAAAATGATTTTCCAACAAGAAGGCACTAAGCCTTTCATACCAAGCTCTTGGAGCTTGTCTAAGACCATAAAGAGCCTTAGTTAATTTGAAAACATGATTTGGAAACTTTTTATCCTCAAAACCGGGGGGTTGTGCCACATACACCTCTCTATCAATAAACCCATTAAGGAAAGCACATTTAACATCTATTT
>NC_029792.2:33088296-33148927 GCF_000816755.2 Arachis ipaensis
TCAAGAGCTTGTTTGACATTGTTGGGCTCCATTTGTGACAAGAGAGCAAAGTTGTTAGGTTCGGTTTGCCTTTTGGTGGAGGATCTTGTTGTTACACCTTGAGAGGGGTCACCAATTATGAAGTCATAAGGATAACCCCTCATAGACTTCCATTCTCTAGGCTTTCGGATAAACGTTGAGCTTTGATGAACTTCTGGTGGTCTCACTGTTTCAGTTTCTCGTGCCTGCTCAGGAGACAAAATGGAAATGTCTCCTCCAATCTGACGAGACAAAATCGGGCTGACAGATTCTACATTTTGCACAGATTTGAGATTTTCTTTGCTTGTTCCAGCTTCTTCACCATCTGAATCATTATCTATCACAGTACTGGGAATTAAGTTAGAATCACAAAAAGTAACATGTATGGATTCCTCTATAGTTCTATACTCTTTGAGATAAACTCTATAGGCCTTGCTTGTGGTGGAATATCCAACAAACATTCCTTCATAAGATTTTGGATCAAACTTTTCAAGGTTTTCCTTATTGTTAAGTACAAAGCATTTGCATCCAAAAACATGAAAGTACTTAAGATTTGGAAGGATTCCTTTTCATAGCTCATAAGGGTTTTCTTTAATCCTTTTCTAATGATTGTTCTATTCAAAATATAACATGCTGTGTTCACAGCTTCAGCCCATAAAAATTTAGGAATCTCATTCTCACATAGCATAGCCCTAGTCATCTCTTGAAGGCTTCTATTCCTTCTTTCAACCACCCCATTTTGTTGGGGGGTTCTAGGGCATGAAAAATTATGAGAAATTCCTAAGTCATCACAGAATTTTTCAAAATCTTGATTTCCAAATTCTCTTCCGTGATCACTTCTCAAATGGGCAATTTTCAAATCCTTTTCATTTTGAATTTTCTTGCAAAGGGTGGAAAAGGCATGAAAGGTATCATTCTTTTGAGCAAGGAAAAGTACCCAACCAAATCTAGAGTAATCATCTACCACCACAAGACCATAGTGTTTACCTCCTAAACTTTGAGTTCTAGTAGGACCAAAAAGATCAATATGTAACATCTCCAATGGCCTTTTGGTTGAGATTCCATCTTTTGATTTAAAAGATGATTTTACTTGTTTGCCCAATTGGCAAGCATCACAAGTAAGATCCTTATCAAACTTAATATTTGGAATTCCTCTAACCAAATTCTTTTTGACTAGCTTAGAAATTTGGTACATGCTAGCATGACCCAACTTTCTATGCCAAAGTCATTTTTTAGATTCAAGAGATGTAAAGCATGTTACATTTTATTCTTTTAAATCCTCAAGAGTTAATCTATACACATTGTTGCATCTTTTGGCTTCAAATAAAATTTTCCCAGTTTTCTCACAAACAACCAAACAAACAAACTTCTTAAAAATAACTTCAAAACCTAAATCACACAATTGACTAACACTAAGTAAATTATGTTTCAAGCCATTCACAAGAAGAACATCATTTATACAAGAAGAAAAGTTTTTACCAACTTTCCCAACAGCCACTATTTTTCCTTTCGCATCATCACCAAACGTGACAAGTCCTCCATCATATTCATAAAGTTTTATGAAGAAGGTTGTCTTTCCGGTCATATGCCTAGAGCATCCGCTGTCCATATACAACATATTTTCTTTTCGTTTGGATGTTAGGCACACTTACAAAGCAAGCTCAAGTGACCTTAGGTATCCAAATTTTCTTGGATCCTTTCACGTTAAACCATCTCCTATGTCCTAAGCCATTGTAATAAAAAACAACTTTACAAACTTTAGCACCAATCATTCTTTCACCAAAGAAACATTGAATAGGAAAGTGTCCATTTCGATTGCATAGCCTACAAAATCTTGGAGTTGCTGTTTTGTTAAAGTAGGTGGGGTCTTGATACCTTGTATCATTTGAAGATGAAGCAATATTTTCAAAATGAGATTTTTCAGATTTATAAAACCCCAACCCCGCCTTGTCATAAAGAGGTTTTTGACTAGCTAAGATTTGATTCAAATTTTCAGAACTTTGGGTGAATTTGGCTAAGTCTTCTTTAAGCCTTTTAACCTCTTTAAGCAACTCTTCATTTCTTTTAAAACAATCTACATATGCAAGAACGGAATGATCACTTTCACAGCTCTTAATTTGGGCTTTTAACTGCTTATTTTCTTCAACAAGATCACAAGCAGTTTCGGCCTCCCTTACTTTTTCTTTAAGAAAACTGTTTTCAGCTTTAAGAATGGTGATTTGTTGTTCAAGTTCTTGATTTTCCAGCAGAAAACATCTTATTTTTTCAGAAAGGTGGTCTATCATAAGATGAAAATCTTCAGTGTTAGGATTATGAAAGACTACCTTATCTATGTGATCTGCCATGAGACAAGGTTGTGACTTGGTCTCGGATTCCTCATCATCATCATCCGAGTCATTTTCCAAATCTTCCCATGAAGCCATCAGTCCCTTCTTCTTTCCTCTTTTTGGCTTCTCTTCCTTCTTCAACTTGGGACAATCAGATTTGAAATGCCCCATTTCCTTGCAGTTGTAACAAGTTACTTTGCTAAGGTCTTTCTTCATTTTTCTTGAGCTGCTGCCTTTGCCTTTGAGCTTCATCATTTTCCTGAATTTTTTTGCAAACAACACAAATTCATTTTCAAATGAGTTATCACTGGATTCATCATCCAGAGGGTTAGTGACAGAAGAAAAAGTTATTCCTTTCTTTTTTGAATCCTTTTTCAAGTAGGTGTTTTCAAAAGCAAGTAAATTTCCTCTCAAATAATCATAAGTCATAGAGTCAAGACCACTACTCTCAGAGATAATTAAAGCTTTTGTTTCCCACTCTTTTGTGAGACATCTCAACACTCTTCTTACTAGCACAGATTCAGGATACTTGATTCCCATAGCATCCAAGCCAACAATGATGGTGTTAAAGCGTTCAAACATCTCATCAATGGATTCTCCTTCCTTCATTGTAAACATTTCATACTCTCTGTTTAACATATCAATCCTGGTCTTTTTCACAATGGTTGTTCCTTCATGAGTAACTAGGAGTTTATCCCAAATTTCCTTTGCTGTTGTGCAACGTGATACCCGTCGGTACTCCTCAAAGCTGATAGGACAGTTGAGCAGATTGATGGCCTTGGCGTTGAGCTCCACCTTTTTTCTATCTTCATCCGTCCAACTTGCTTCAGGTTTAAGAGAAACAACTCCTTCGGCACTTGTAACAGTTGGATATTGAGGCCCTTCCAGGATGATCTTCCACAGTCTGTAATCTACTGCTTGTACAAATATCTTCATCCTCTCCTTCCAATAAGTATAATTTTTCCCATTGAAAAGAGGAGGTCTGTTGCTTGATTGTCCTTCGGTCAGATTGTAGGACACCACATTTGAGCCACTGTTTTCTGCCATGAGGATCTTTACTCCAAGCTGCAAAGCTTGATCTCTTTGAGACCAAGCTCTGATACCAATTGATGGTTTCAGTGGCTAAGAGAAGGGGGGGTGAATCTTAGCCTCCTTTTTGCTTGATTACACTTTCCGGTCTTTGTGGAGACTTTTCTGTTTTTGTCTCGTCCCTAGCCACGAGAATTTTTATTTTTGTCTCGTCACTTGGCACGAGATAATTTTTGGTTTTAGCTCCTGTGCAGTAGAAACAGAAATGGAGTAGTAGAGAAAGAGAATTACACCCAGATATATCCTGGTTCAGCTGCTAAGTGTAGTGCAGCCTACATCCAGTCTCCATCACAACTATGATGGAATTTCACTATAATCAATCCTGATTACAAGCTGTAAAGTGCTAACCCAACTTACAAGGGAATTCCCACAAAATCATGAAACACAACATAGATGAATAAATGAGCTCTATGGACATCTATGGCTTTTTCTTTTAATTTTGTACTTTGCCTTTTTCCGCTTTATGGCTTTTTCATACAAACCTCACTGTTTGCCTTTTTCCATGAGACTCAAGACATGACAAAATTAAACAGAAAAATACTAAACAGAATACATTGAAGGAGAAGAAAATCTGTAAGCTTAGGTAGCTCTGAGAATCCTGTGCCTTGCACTCTCACTGCTTACTTCTAACTCCTTGCTCCAAACAGTGGATGTTCTCCCTTTTTATAGAAGAGAGAAGCCTCCACACTTGAAGCCAAAACCCAAGCCAACTTCTTCTTCTTCAATAAACAGAACCGGTTCGGCCACATAGAGAGAGAAGAGATAACCATGCAAAACCCAACATGCAATTACCTCTAGTCCTTTCTTGGTTACCACTCTTCATCAATCCGAGCTCTCCATCCTTGGCTTGCTCTCCAAGATGAATTTCTGGCCCTTGATGCTTCATGATGATGATGACTTCATCTGCTTCAATCTCTGCCTCTACCATCACTTCGCCACTCTAGCTACTTCATGTGGTGGTTGAGCAGAATCAAAGACAAGTCACGCCTCCAAGAATCTCCTCCTTGCTGGCCGAATCTCCTTCTTCTTTTTTTGGGTATGAGGAACCCGAGATTTCCTCACCAAATCTTACCATTATTGGTGATAATCTCAGCCACTACATACTTTTATTTTGTTATATTTTTTTGCCATCATTGTGATGGTCTTTAAACTTGCTCTTCCTTCACTTCGGTAGCTCCATGTAGCTTCCATGGTTCCTTGGACAATAACCGAAGCAGAGAAAGAAATGAGAGAGAAGAAAGTATGAAGAAAAGCAATCAAGTGTATCTGAGTAAATTAATTAAAGTGAATTGCTTTTACTTCCCTTAGGTGGAGTAGCGTGTAGCAAAGCTAATCCCCATCATGTCAACTTGTCAAATTCTCTCTCATAGTTCCCATGCAATAAATGGTAATTGGATGAATTTTGGAATCCATCACATGTTTGAATTCTTGGATCCGTTGGAAGCAATTTTGCTTTCTTTTTTCATTGGTTTCGGATCATGCATGAGGAACTTCTATCAAATATAAAATTGGGCTTAGTTGCAACAACATTTAATTTCTGGCCCAGTAATAACATTTGCTTTCCTGATGAATTTTTGGATCATGCATTGAGCAAATAGGAAAGCATTTATTTGGGCTTGTAGTAATAATAACTCAATCTGGCCCGATTAGAACAAGAAACAATTCAGCCATACTCACCATATATTCTAGCATCAAACCAAAGCTGAATTTTTTTTTATTTAATTGGGCTTGTATCAGAATTTTATTTTCGGCGCAATTAGAAACCTGCATCACAAAATTATTAATTAGCATATGTTAAATGAAAATCAAATTAATAATTTTGTAATTAATTATTTCAATAATGTTTGTTCATCATCAAAATTAAATTAGGGTTTTCCAAACTCATCAGAAAGTAACATACCTGGGACAATATCACTAGAATAACCAATGCATGGAGCCCAATTTCAACACAATTTTCCAACTTCATAATCCAAAGAAAACCAATGATTTCACAATGTGCTATTTGTATAATCAAGAGCTTATCAGAAAATGCCAGATCGAGTCACATTTGAAGTTAGAGTGATCTCTAAACTAATAATGAAAATCCTCATATAGAGCATATTGCCTACTATAAAATTAATCCACATCAACCATCCATTGCAAATCTTATATTTTTTTTCTCAGGTGTTGTTAACATATAATAGGTTCTATGTGTATCCATAAAAAACTTTTTACAATGTAATTACTAGTTTGACTAATCTCACATTTGATATTATTACCACATTTAATTAATAAAAAGATGGATGAATGTATATTAATTTTGGTGAATAGAGATGAATAGTTGTTGATTTTCAGTGTGTAATAATTTTTGATCAAGTTTAGTTAATTTACCATTCTGTCCAAGCCTTGAAGGAATTGAACCAGTGAAGTTATTCTGCCAAAGCTTCAACACTTGCATAATGATGTAATAGTCAATGGATCACGGTACTATTGAAAGAGTACATAAAGTAGCTGGTAAATGAATAGATCCAACTACACACAATTGAAAAATATATATGATGTAAAGCATAATTAAATAAATAAAACTAAAACTGTTCTTATAGCATACCTCGTAAACTGAGATTCTTGTAACATGTGATCTATTCTGTTCCAAAAAAAGTTTCTTTTCCTGGGAAAGAGAATATCAGTCAAGCAAGTAGTTTTGAAGCTCACAATTTATTATTATCACAAGTGTCAAAGGTAATAAACAAACTAATAGATTAGCAATCTAGCACTTTAAGCAATTCAAGGTCCACTAATCACAAAAGCTTACCAATGGCAAAGTCAACAAGCTCAGTAGCAACTGCTACCGCTGAACCACTAGAAGACCCTCCTGGGATACAAGATGGCATTTGAGGATTCGTCGGAGTTCCATAATGGTTGTTCTCACCAGTAACAAATATACTAAAATTATTAAAAGAATAATGGTTTTTTAACTATCAACAATTAGGCAATAAATAAAATGGTAGATGAAAAAAAATTAAAAGAATAAAAAGAAAATAATAGCTAATTATTTGCTAAAAAAAATCGTTCACAATCTTTTCTTATTCATGAAATTGTCATGTCACTTTGATAAAGTGAAGTGAATATAAGTTCTTTTTAATGAAAATGTAGTTCATTTTATTTACGATTTGGGTATTTTGTTTAAAGAATTGCCACTAAAAAATTGTTTAAAGAAAAGATAATCATGAAATTTTTGGCTATGATGGAAACGTCTCTCACTGTCCTCATAACTTTAGAATCCTGTATGCACCTTATTATGCCATCTATGGAAAACGAATATCCTTTTATCTAAAAATAAAATTAAAAAACAAAAAATCAAAACAAAACTTACAGAGTATTGCCGCATGGCATATTCATTCTCCTCTCTACCTCAAAACTCAATGTTCATGCCTATAATAACACTTATCACGTTCTCTTTGAAGATGTCTATATTATAATTTACCTTCTGTTACACTCATCTCCGGCCACCGGCCTTTCTTGGAGGAGGAGCAGAGTCTTCGTCGTCGGATTGAATGTCTTCATACTGCCAAATTCCGTGACGGCTAGTCTTAGCTTCACTTTGGAACCTCTCCAAATTATCAGGGGCTAGCTGCCTATCTTTTTTGTCCCACCTGCTTCTTTTCTCTATCCTACCAAGTCCTTGCTGGAAGTTTCATAAGAGAAACTGTTCAGGTGGATTGCATTTTGTAGGAAAATATGAATAGTACAAGCAAAATGAAAAATGTGTAGAAAAATACAAAACCTATAGCATAGCAGCATTAACACTGATCTCGGCGTCCACAGCAACGAGAGTAACTGCGAGGACTGATCCGGTACCCTGACCTTTAGCTATATTAAAAAACCATTTTTTTAAAATATCGAAAAATCTCCAAACCTTTGATGAAAATGGTAGTTCTGTAAAAAGTTGATGATGAACTAGGATTCAGCTGTATTTCTCCATCAAGTATCAGAAGGTTGAGCCAGACTAGTTCCATCAGCCTGTTCTTCATTGGGCTCCGTTCAAGAGAAGAGCACGAGCAGTGGGCGTCTGCCTTAAAGGTGCTCGTCACTGAGAGGAAAAGTGGGGCCATCGGCCTGAAAAGAGCCATTTGTGGGTAAAATGTGTTCTTAATTTTTATTTATTTAATAGTCTTTTTCACATCTTCTTCTCATTTGAATTTTAGAACTTTTTTGGCATACTTAAAAGCAAAATTATATCTATAAAACTATGTATATGTTTCGTGTTGCAGAGTGAAATACATTGTGGCTAGCTTAGAAGACATTAATGTTTTTTGCTATTGTGTGCCTTGGCTATCCATCGACGATTTTATGTTCTTTCTAATGAATTAATTTACATACAGTAACATAAAAGAAGGAAAATAGGAAGTGAATCAAGATGAATTCACTCCTAAAGTAGTATTAGTGGACTAAGAAAATGCAAAAAAAAAAAATCAAAATATAATAGATCTGAGCTTCCTAGCTTTAATTTGTGGAGCTGAAATTTAAAATAGCTATCAGGTAATTTTTTACATGAAAGGGGAACTAAAAAAATATAAAAAAACACTCAATTTCTCACAATCAATTTACTAGATACCTGATTAGTGACACTGCTGCAGAAATATGTTTGGATTCTTTCTCATTTACAGCCTCATGAGTCCTCTTCATATGCTCTAAAGCTGATCCAGCGGTACTTACACTACAGATATAAAAATAAGACACTAAGAATTTTGCTAAAGGAGGACTTGATCAAGAAACCATGGGCAAGCCACTAACCTTTGCTGCATGAGTAACTCCATACGGCAATGCTTTGCTGCAGAAGTTCAAACAAATGTGCAAACTATATAGTTCAAAATTGCCTTATATATATATTTAAAAAATATTTTAACATTTAACGAAATATCATGCAACTTTAATTTATTCATTATTAGCACATTCTCTTTATTTGAACTTGACTATCACAGTGTCTTCAATCAAGCTTTTCTGCTTCAATTAATTTTTTATACCTTTTGTTTTGCTTTATATAATAGTTGGAACCATTAATAAGATTCCTAATAATAATGTATTTAATCAAATATATAGTGACTGATTTTTTGTATGCATATAGCATTTTTTATGATAAAATTACAAGTATTTCATAAAAAAATTTGTGCAGGTAAATGAGAGAAGCAAAACAAAACAACTATAATTGTAGTACCTTTAAGGCAGAACCAGCCAAGATGATATAGCCAGCATTTATCATGAAAAGGTTGATATAATGCAGGGCTCATGTGAGAGAATATGCTTTTCTACCTGAATTAATGAATGAATGAATGAAAATAAGAATTATGCTACTAGCATGGAAAAAAATTGAGTACAGAAAAAACATTTTTCACATACCATAGATAAAGCCAGCTAAATCTCTGTATCTAATATGCCTTGTTCAACCAAATTCATGGAGCTTAGCAAGAAGAGCATTGGCGGATAGGAAAATTGCAGTTGCAAGAATCAAACCCAGCACACCACCTATCTTAAATCCATCGCTTGCTCGACGTGATCAATAGACAAGGGTTCCTTAATCAGATGATGTGCTGCAGATTTGACTTGATATTCAACAACCCTGTCAATCAACAATTATATCATAAAGTTACACACTAGTATCACATAAATCACACAAAATATTGCATTTAGGTAAAAAAATCTTCCAATTGCAGAAAAAAATTAATCAAAATCAAAGTAAACCCGCAGATTCATGAAGCACAAAAGCAGAGTATGATAAACCTAGCTAAAACTGGCGCAGAAAAATTGAGCCCTAAGGTTTATTGGTGTAATTTAAACAATGCATACCTGAATCGGCGTAATTTAAACAACTATTGGTAGATGATCTGGTTCTCTTTGGAGCAGGAACTGATTGGGATCGGGTCGAATTCCATCGATTCGCTTGTGACAGAGCGCGATAGAGCAGCGACGGTGACAGAGCAGTGACAGAAACAGAGCGCAACGACCTTGAGTCTGAAACGCTCGTGAGAGAAGCGATATACCGGAGAGATAGAGACAGGTCGACGGTGAGACCAGCCGTGAGAGAGGTGAGACTCAGTGAGCTTGAGGGTGAGAGTGTTGAGAGAAGAGCGAAGAAATTCAAAGGAGGGTTAGGGGTTCTTCATCGCGGTTAGGGGTTCTTCGACGGAGGCATTTCGAGTGCCGGTGACCGGCGACGTTCTTCGCAGAGTGCTGTTAGGGGTTCTTCGTTGCTGTTAGGGGTTCTTCGATATGGGGTTCTTTGTCGTGGTTAGGGGTTCTTCGTGAGGCACAATGAAGAGAGGGTTAGGGTACGGTGAGGCAAAATGAAGACAGGGTTAGGGTTTGCTAGGGTTAATCGTCTTCGTGAGGCACAATGAAGACGATGTTCATCTTCGTGTAGTGCTTTTTGAATTGAGCCCTAAGTTATTTGTGAATGGAGCTCGAGAGAGGGGGTAGATTAGGTTTAAGTTTTTTTTCTCGGCAGAATATTTTAAATTACAGATAGATTTTTTGTCTGTAATATTTTAATAAAATGCAACGTTTTATTCATTTAAATATAGATGGATTTTCCGTCGGTAATCATTTTTCACAAAAAAAATTAACTTTTTCGACCGAATTATCGACGAATTCTCTTTTCTATATGATGCTAATTCATTTTTTTTATTTCTAACAAAAAAATCCCTCGCAAATTCTGTTTGTATTTCCGTGGGATAAAATTCGTCGAAAATATCCATCTGTAATAACTAGTTTTCTAGTAGTGAATGGTGTCTCCAAAAATATAGTAAAGACTGGTTGTAAGTAAAAGGTCTCCAAAATATAGTGGAGACTGGTTGTAAGTGAAAGGTATCCATAGCTAAGGAAAAGCGTGCGCGCACAGAGAGAGAGTGGGTTGTGAAAATGAGAAAACAACCAAGTTGGTCCAATAATTTAAAGATTGATAACTAAAAGTTTTAGTTCAAGAAAAAGGAGGAGATAGAGGAGAGGTATAAGGAGAAGAAGAAGGTCTTAGTTATAAAAATAACTTCTTCACCTAACATTAGTTGTAAGATTACTATTTAAAACAATGCTTAGTAACTAACTCCGACAGCCAAAGGCAACATAGCATAAGTTAGGAGTGATAAATACTACAAGAAAATTGTTGATTACCGTCGTCCTGTAGTTGACGGTATAAACGGCGTCGAAAATTCCTTACCGGTGGATTTTCCGTCGGTGTTTTCAATGGATTTGTCGAGTTTGAGTTGATGATTACCGTCAGATGCATAAGCCGGTATTATTTTTATTTTTTATTATTTGGCACAATTTAGCCAAAATTAATAGTCAAATCAAATTAAAACTCTTGTTAACAAAATTGTTATTAGAAATATAAAATTAGAAGAAATTAACAAATTATTTTATTAAAAATAAATGGTATGAATAAAATAAAATGTCACAGAAGAAGAGTATTGTATCCTAAACAAAGAAAATGCATAAAATCCTAACTCCTATAGATCTTGATAATGGTCGTTAGCGTTGTGGTCCCCCTGCTGAGGCGGCGGAATAGGCGTTGCTGTCGGTACCCTACCAGCAGTGTCGCCTCTGGAACCAGCAGCGCCACTGCCTACAGCATACATCTGTTGGCTATACTCTTCCATCTATTGTCAAAATCGATCGAGCTACTTCAGCCTCTCTGTCAGGTCCAAGCTGATGGCAATGTGTGCATGAATTTCTCGATACCTCTATTCAGACAGCTCCTGCTACTAGTGAAGCTCTTGTGTTAGCTTTTGCACCTCCTCCCTCAGGTCGACAACTTCTTGGAGATCAATAGGGCTGGTGGCAGAGACAGAGGCAGAGGATGCCACCAATGCGGAGGAGCAGTGGGCACTGGTGATAAACCACTATTTTATGGTTTATCTTGTGCTCAATTGAGTGGTTTTTATCAAGTCTTTACTCACTTATTCATATAATTTGCATGGTTTTACAATTCCTTCCTTATTCTGTGATATATATGAAAACATGTTTCCTAGACCTTAAAAATGTAAATTTTAATTATCCTTTATTACCATTCGATGCCGTGATCTGTGTGTTAAGTATTTTCCGGCTTTATAGGGTAGGAATGGCTTAGAGGACAGAAAGGAAACATGCAAAAGTGGAAGGAACGCGCGAAAATGAAGTTTTGAAGAAAATGGCAGCGACGCACGTGCATGGACGACGCGGACCCGTGACAAGAAAAATCTCCAAATGACGCGTACACGTGACTTACGCGTACGCGTGACAGCCGCCACGTGCAGAAAGTTGCAGAATTCTCCCCCAGTGATTTCTGGGCTCCTTTTCGGCCCAAATCTAAGCCCAGAAACACAGAATAGAGACTGCAGAATGGGGGAATCACAAGGGGAGAGGAATCATTCATTCATTATTCACAATTTTAGGTTTTAGATGTAGTTTTCTAGAGAGAGAGAGCCTCTCTCCTCTCTCTTAGGTTTTAGGATTTAGGATTTCTCTTAGTTTATGATTATTTCTTCTCCATTCCAGGTTCAATATTTCTTTAATTTAGTTTTTCTACTTTTATTTATTCTATTACATTAGTTTGATTCTTTTCCCAATTTGGTTTATGAATTCCATGTTAGATTTGATTTCTTTATTTAATGCAATTTGAGGTATTTCAGAATTATGGTTGCTTTCTTCAATTTATGTGATTAATGTTTTCAATATTTAGATTTCCGTCCTTTTGGCTTTGGTTGAGTAATTGGTGACACTTGAGTTATCAAATTCCCTTGTTGATTGACAATTGAAATTTGCTGGTTGATTTGGATACCTCTAAAGCTAGTCTTTCCATAGGAGTTGACTAGGACTTGAGGAATCAAATTGATTAGTCCACTTGACTTTATTTTATTTAGTAAGGGTTAATAAAGTGGGAGTAATGAACAATTCTCATCACAATTGATAAGGATAACTTGGATAGGATTTCCAGTTCTCATACCTTGCTAAGAGCTTTATTAGTTATTACTTTAATTCTTGCAATTTACTTTTCCTGTTCATTATTCAAAAACCCCAAAAAGATAATCTTCCATAACCAATAATAAATACACCTCCCTGCAATTCCTTGAGAGATGACCGAGGTTTAAATACTTCGGTTATCAATTTTATTAGGGGTTTGTTACTTGTGACAACTAAAACTTTTGTACGAAAGGATTTCTTGTCGGTCTAGAAGCTATACTTACAACGGGAATTTATCTGTAAAATTCTTTACCGACAGAAAATCCGAATCGTCAACTGGCGAAGAACGAGCCTTACCCGAATCGGCGATTCTTGTGGGGTTCAAAGATTGTGTCGCACCAAATCTTGTCGGGATCCACGACTGAGGTCTCAGAGCCAGCTTCGTCGGCTACACTAGGCGGCTAAGATTGTTGGGTCACGGCCTCCAGCCTCTGCTAATACTCCTCCTGTGTCACACACGTTAGTTGTGATTAGGATAATAGTTAAATAATTGAGCAGAAACTAAATAAAGTTGAAATTTAGAATTAATTTAAACACACATAATGGGTCGCCGATCGCTCGTCAATAAATCTCTCCTTATTTGCCTTCAAAGTATGGGAATACTTGACATCTCACAATCCAACAACTTAGACTACAAATTAATATATCAATCAAGCAATAAAATAAACAAACAAATTAAATAATGACAGACAAATATATATGAAGCAGGAAATCTTAATTCTGATTTCGAAAACAAAATTTTTATTTTTTTATTTTACTGAAAATCTTTCAAAATTTTTGACAGATTCTCCCCTGAAATTCAGATTTAGCCACCCTTGATGGGTTCCATCCAAACCAAATATCCATAATTATTAATACAGTCGAGCATTTTCCAATCAATTTCAGCAACAGGTGTAACACCCTGCCAAACAGAGTCTTATGCTTAAGTCATAAGACAGAGGTGGCGAGGTATTACGACCTCTAATAACAAAATTATATATATAATAGTGTGGAAAAATATTTATAACTAGGAGCCTTTGAAGAAAAAGGTTAAGAAAAGTCGTTAAATTGAAAAGCACAACACTCCCGAATACGATAACGTAAGCGAAGCTAGGTAAAAGATAAAATAACACGGGTATATATACAGAAGAGTGCCGAGCATATTGGTGCACGGAATTGTGATCCACACTTTTCACAACTTCGGTGCAACTAACCAGCAAGTGCACTGGGTCGTCCAAGTAATACCTTACGTGAGTAAGGGTCGATCCCACGGAGATTGTCGGCTTGAAGCAAGCTATGGTCATCCTTGTAAATCTCAGTCAGGCGGATTCAAATGGTTATGAGGTTTTGATAATTAAAAGATAAATAAAACATACAATAAAATAAAGTTACTTATGTAATTCACTGGTGGGAATTTCAGATAAGTGTATGGAGATGCTTTGTTGCTTCTAAACCTCTGCTTTTCTATTGCCTTCTTCCAACCATGCGTGCTCCCTTCCATGGCAAGCTGTAAGATCCTCTCAGTGAAAATGGTCCTCTACGGTTTCTGCACGGCTAATCAACTGTGGGTTTTCTCGTCTCGAATGAAAAATACCAGGTACAGCTACTGCATGGCTAATCATCTGTCGGTTCCCACTAACGTCGGAATAGGATCCATTGATCCTTTTGTGCACTGTCACTTGCACGCAACATTCGTAGGTTTGAAGCTCTTTACAGTCATCCCTTCCCAGATCCTACTCGGAATACCACAGACAAGGTTTAGAATTTCCGGATCCCAAGAATGCTACCAATGATTCTAGCCTATACCACAAAGATACTAATCTCACGGACTCGGTCCGTGTATTAGATATCCAAGAGAATATACTCCGGCTGTCGTCCAATGACTACGTTGAACATCACGTAGACCGCTTGTGGTTGTCAGGCAAGCGGATCTTGTCTAAGCGAGTAACGAAGATAGTGGGTGATTGTCACGGGTCACCCCTTCATTCTGACTTAACTGAATTAAGAACAAGAGTATATCTTGGAGAAGAAGTAGGCATGAATTGAGAGAAAAACAGTAGTACTTGCATTAATTCATGAAGAACAGCAGAGCTCTACACCTTAATCTATGGGGTGTAGAAACTCCACCATAGAAAATACATAAGTGAAAAGAGGTCTAGGCATGGCTGTAAGGCCAGCCTCCAAATGTGTACAATGCTCTATGATAGCATGATCAAAAACTTCTAAATTAAATCACTAAAAGTAGTTTTTATACTAAACTAGTAACCTAGGTTTACAGAAAATGAGTAACTAAGTGCAGATAGCACAGAAATTCACTTCCGGGGCCCACTTGGTGTGTGCTTGGGCTGAGCATTGAAGCTTTTTCGTGCTTTGGCTGTTCCTAGAGTTAAACGCCAGTTTTGGTGCTAGTTTGGGCATTTAACTCCAATTCTGGTGCCAGTTTGAGCCATCAAATCTCGGAAAAAGTATGGACTATTATATATTTCTGGAAAGCCCATGATGTCTACTTTCCAACGCATTTGAGAGCGCGCCAATTGGGCATCTGTAGCTCCAGAAAATCTACTTAAAGTGTAGGGAGGTCAAAATCCAACAACATCTGTAGTCCTTTTTCAGCCTCTGAATCAGATTTTTGCTCAGGTCCCTCAATTTCAGCCAGAAAATACCTGAGATCCCAGAAAAACACACAAACTCATAGTAAAGTCTAGAAATGTGATTTTTGAATAAAAACTAATAAAAATATAATAAAAACTAACTAAAATATACTAAAAACTATGTAAAAACAATGCCAAAAAGGGTATAAATTATCCGCACATCACAACACCAAACTTAAATTGTTACTTGTCCCCAAGTAACTAAAAAAAATAGGATAAAAAGAAGAGAATATACAATAAATTTCAAATATCAATGAAGCTCATTTCCAATTAGATGAGCGGGGCTATTCGCTTTTTGGCTCTGAATAGTTTTGGCATCTCACTTTATCCTTTGAAGTTCAGAATGATTGGCATCTATAGGAACTCAGAATTCAGATAGTGTTATTGATTCTCCTAGTTCAGTATGTTGATTCTTGAACACAGCTACTTTATGAGTCTTGACCGTGACCCTAAGCATTTTATTTTCCAGTATTACCACCGGACACATAAATGCCACAGACACATAACTGGGTGAACCTTTTTAGATTGTGACTCAGCTTTGCTAGAGTCCCCAGTTAGAGGTGCCCAGAGCTCTTAAGCACACTCTTTTTACTTTGGACCACGACTTTAACCGCTCAGTCTCAAACTTTTCACTTGACACCTTCACACCAAAAGCACATGGTTAGGGACAACTTGGTTTAGCCGCTTAGGCCAGGAATTTATTCCTTTGGGCCCTCCTATCCATTAATGCTCAAAGCCTTGGATCCTTTTTACCCTTGCCTTTTGGTTTAAAGGGTTATTGGCTTTTTCTGCTTGCTTTTTCTTTTTCTTTCTTTTTTTTTCTTTATATTTTTTTTCGCCAAATTTTTTTTCGCAAGCTTTGTCTTTTCACTGCTTTTTCTTGCTTCAAGAATCAATTTTATGACTTTTCAGATTATCAACAACATTTCTCCTTTTTCATTATTCTTTCAAGAGCCAATCAATTTTAACATTCATAAACAACAATATAAAAAATATGCACTGTTCAAGCATTCATTCAGAAAACAAAAAGTATTGCCACCACAGCAAAATAATTAGATTATTTTCAAGATGTAATTCGAAATTCATGTACTTCTTTTTTTTTTTCAGAAAATATTTTTTTCATTTAAGAAAGGTGAAGGATTCATAGGACATTCATAGCTTTAAGGCATAACACTAGACACTAATGATCATGTAATAAAGACACAAACATAGATAAAACATAAAGCATAGAAATCGAAAAACAGAAAAATAAGAACAAGGAAATTAAAGAACGGGTCCACCTAAGTGATGGCGACTAGTTCTTCCTCTTTAAGATCTTATGGAGTGCTTGAGCTCCTCAATGTCTCTTCCTTGCCTTTGTTGCTCCTCTCTCATGGCTCTTTGGTCCTCTCTAATTTCATGGAGGATGATTGAATGCTCTTAGTGCTCCATCCTTAGTTGACCCATGTTGGAACTCAATTTTCCTAAGGAGGTGTTGATTTACTCCCAATAGTTATGTGGAGGAAAGTGCATCCCTTGAGGCATCTCAGGGATTTCATGATGAGGAATTTCCTCATTCTCATGTTGAGGTCCATGAGTGGGCTCTCTTGTTTGCTCCATCCTCTTTTTAGTGATGTGCTTATCCTCTTTAATGAGGATGTCTTCCTCTATGACAATTCCAGCTAAATTGCATAGGTGACAAATGAGATGAGGGAAGGCTAACCTTGCTAAAGTGGAGGGCTTGTCTGCCACCTTGTAGAGTTCTAAGGATATGATCTCATGAACTTCTACTTCCTCTCTATTCATGATACTATGGATCATGATAGCCCGGTCTACAGTAACTTCAGACTGGTTGCTAGTAGGAATGATAGAGCGTTGGATGAACTCCAACCATCCTCTAGCCACGGGTTTGAGGTTATGCCTTCTCAATTGAACCGGCTTACCTCTTGAGTCTCTCTTCCATTGAGCTCCTTCCACACAGATGTCCAAGAGAACTTGGTCCAACCTTTGATCAAAGTTGACTCTTCTAGTGAAAGGGTGAGGATCTCCTTGCATTATTGGCAAGTTGAATGCCAACCTCACATTTTCTGGACTGAAATCCAAGTAATTCCCCCGAACCATTGTGAGCCAATTTTTTTGGATTCGGGTTCACATTTTGGTCATGGTTCCTAGTGATCCATGCATTAGCATAGAACTCTTGAACCATTAATATTCTGACTTTTCGGATGGGGTTGGTGAGAGTTTCCCAACCTCTTCTTCGAATCTCACGTCGGATCTCTGGATATTCACTCTTTTTGAGCATGAAGGGGACCTCGGGGATCACCTTTTTCTTGGCCACAACTTCATAGAAGTGGTCTTGATGGACCCTTGAGATAAATCTCTCCATCTTTCATGACTCGGAGGTGGAAGCAATTGCCTTCCTTTTCCTCTTTCTAGAGGTTTCTCCGGCCTTAGGTGCCATTAATGGTTATGAAAAAAAACAGAGTTTTTCCCACACCAAACTTAGAAGTTTTTCTCGTCCTCGAGCAAAAGAAGAAAGAAATGAGTAGAAAAAGAAGAAATGGAGGAGATGGAGGTGAGGAGAAGGTTCGGCCAAGGGGGATAAGAGTGTGTAAGATGTGTGAAATTAAAGGTGGTAAGGAGGGGTATTTATAGGGAGGGTAAGAGAGAGAGAGGGCGTGTATGAAGGGGTGGGTTTGGGAGGGAAATGGTTTGAATTTGAATGGTGAGGTAGGTGGGGTTTTATAAAGGATGGATGTGAGTGGTGAAGAGATTGTGGGGAAGAGGGTAAGATTTGATAGGTGAAGGGTGTTTGGGGAAGAGGTATTGATGGATTGGTCAAGGGTGTTTGGGGAAGAGTGTTATGAAAATGTGTGAAGAGGAGAGAAGAAAAAGTGGGGTAGGTGGGGTCCACAGATCCTGAGGTGTCAAGGAATTCTGCTCCCTGCACCATTCTGGCGTTTAAACACCCACTGTGCGCCAATTCTGGCGTTTAACGCCAGCTCTGCTATCTTTTCAGGCGTTAAACGCCAGCCAGACGCCAGACACCCCTTTCTGGCGTTAAACGCCAAGAATGCTGCCCATTTTGGCATTTAACACCCAGAATGCTGCCAGACTGGGCGTTAAACGCCCATTTTGCTATCCTTACTGGTGTTTAAACGCCAGTAAGCCTGTTCTCCAGGGTGTGCTATTTTTAATGCTATTTTTGATTCCACTTTAATTCTGTAGTTGTTTTTGTGACTTCACATGATCATCAACCTAAAGAAAATATAAAATAACAATGGAAAACAAATAAATATAATTAAATAACATTGGGTTGCCTCCCAATAAGCACTTCTTTAGTGTCAATAGCTTGACAGTAAGCTCTTAGAGAGCTTCACAGAAACTCAGAGCTTAGTGGTGGCCTCCCAACACCAAACTTAGAAGTTGAGTGTGGGGGCTCTGTTTGACTCTGTATTGAGAGAAGCTTTTCATGCTTCCTCTCCATGGTAACAGAAGAAGATCCTTGAGCCTTAAACACAAGGTAGTCCTCATTCAACTGAAGGACCAACTCTCCTCTGTCCACATCAATAACAGCTCTTGCTGTGGGTAGGAAGGGTCTTCCAAGGATAATGAATTCATCTTCATCCTTCCCAGTGTCTAGGATTATGAAATCAGCAGGGATGTACAGGCCTTCAACCTTCACTAAGACATCCTCTACAAGTCCATAAGCTTGTTTCCTTGATTTTTCTGCCAATTCTAGTGAGAATTTAGCAGCTTGTACCTCAAAGATCCCTAGTTTCTTTATTACAGAGAGTGGCATGAGGTTTATACCTGACCCCAGGTCACACAGAGCCTTCTTAAAGGTCATGGTGCCTATGGTGCAAGGTATTAAGAACTTTTCCAAGTCTCATTACCAAATAATTTGGCATTCAGCTTCATGATTGCTCCTAGATACTGAGCAACTTGCTCCTCAATAATATCTTCATCCTCTTCAGAGGAAGAATACTCATAAGAGCTCATGAATGGCAACAGTAAGTTTAGTGGAATCTCTATGGTCTCTATATGAGCCTCAGATTTCTTTGGTTCCTCATCAGGGAACTCCTTAGTGGCCAGTGGACATCCATTGAGGTCTTCCTCAATGGAATTCACTGCCTCTCCCTCCTCTCCAGGTTCAGCCGTGTGGGGTATATTGATAGCCTTGCACTCTCTCTTTGGATTCTCTTCTATATTGCTTGGGAGAGTACTAGGAGGGATTTCAGTAACTCTTTTACTCAGTTAACCCACTTGTGCCTCCAAATTTCTTATGGAGGACCTTGTTTCAGTCATGAAACTTTGAGTGGTCTTAGTTAGATCAGAGACTATGGTTGCTAAGTCAGAGAGGCTCTGCTTAGAATTCTCTGTCTGTTGCTTAGTAGATGATGGAAAAGGTTTGCTATTGCCAAACCTGTTTCTTCAACCATTATTGTTATTGAAACCTTGAGTAGGCTTCTGTTGATCCTTCCATGAGAGATTAGGATGATTCCTCCATGAAGGATTGTAAGTGTTTCCATAGGATTCTCCCGTGTAATTCACTTCTTCCATTCCAGGATTCTCAGGGTCATAGGCTTCTTCTTCAGAGGAAGCTTCTTTAGTACTGCCAGATGCAGCTTGTATTCCAGTTAGACTCTGAGAAATCATATTGACTTGCTAAGTCAATATTTTATTCTGAGCCAATATGGCATTCAGAGTATCAATCTCAAGAACTCCTTTCTTCTGAGTTGTCCTATTATTCATAGGATTTCTTTCAGAAGTGTACATGAACTGGTTATTTGCAACCATTTCAATGAGTTCCTGGGCTTCTGAAGGCGTCTTCTTCAGATGAAGAGATCCTCCAGCAGAGTGGTCCAATGACATCTTGGACAATTCAGACAGACCATCATAGAATATACATAAGATGCTCCATTCTGAAAACATGTCAGAAGGACACCTTTTGATCAATTGCTTGTATCTTTCCCAAGCTTCATAGAAGGATTCACTTTCCTTCTGTCTGAAGGTTTGGACTTCCACTCTAAGCTTGCTCAACTTTTGAGGTGGAAAGAATTTGGCCAAGAAAGCATTGACTAACTTTTCCCAAGAGTTCATGCTTTCTTTAGGTTGTGAGTCTAACCATGTCCTAGCTCTGTCTCTTACAGCAAAGGGGAAAAGCATAAGTCTGTAGACCTCAGGATTAACCCCATTGGTCTTAACAGTGTCACAGATTTGCAAGAATTCAGCTAAAAACTAATGAGGATCTTCCAATGAAAGTCCATGAAACTTGCAATTCTGCTGCATTAGAGAAACTAATTGAGGCTTAAGCTCAAAGTTGTTTGCTCCAATTGCAGGAATTGAGATGCTTCTTCCACAGAAGTCAGAAGATGGTGTAATAAAGTCACCAAGCATCTTCCTTGCATCTCCACCATTGTTGTTATTTTCGGCTGCCATATCTTCTTCTTTTTCAAAAATTTTTGTTAGGTCCTCTCCAGAGTGTTGTGCTTTAGCTTCTCTTAGCTTCCTCTTTAGAGTCCTTTCAGGTTCAGGATCAGCTTCAACAAGAATATTCTTATCCTTGTTCCTTCTCATATGAAAAAGAAGAGAACAGAAAAGAAGAGGAATCCTCTATATCACAGTATAGAGATTCCTTTATGTGAGTAGAAGAATAGAAGAATGAGGTAGAGAGAAAAGATGAAGAATTTGAACACAGAGAGGGAGAGAGGGTTCGAATTTTAAGAAGAAGAGAAGTGTTAGTAATTAAATAAATAAATAAGAAGATATGAGAGGGGGAGAGAATTCAAATTTAATTAAAAAGAAAAGAAAAATATTTTTGTTTTTATTTTAATTATTAGTTAGAATTAGAATTTATTAAAAGAAATAAAATTAAAATTTAAAACAATTAGTTAATTAAAAATTTTTTTGAAAAAGATGTTAATGGTTTTCGAAAATTAGAGAGAGAGAAAAGTAGTTAGGTGGTTTTAAAAAAGATAAGAAATAGTAAACAAAAAGTCAAGTAGTTAATTAAAAAAGATTTGAAAATCAATTTTGAAGAGATAGAAAGTTAGAATAAGATTTTGAAATTAAATTTTTGAAAGATATGATTTGAAATTTATTTTGAAAAAGATTGAAAAGGAAATTAAAAAGATTTGATTTTTGAAATTAAAGTTGATGACTTGTCTAACAAGAAACTAAAAGATATGATTCTAAAATTTAAAGATTGAACCTTTCTTAATAGGCAAGTAACAACTTGAAAATTTTTGAATCTAAATATTAAATGTTAGCAATGAATTCGAAAATATGAAACAAAAATAAGAAAAAGATTTTGAAAATTAATTTTGAAGTTTTCGAAAATATTGAGAAGAAAAATGAAAAGGATTTGATTTTTGAAAAAGATTTGAAAAGATAGGATCTTTTTTTTAAATTGAAATTTTGACTTGACTAACAAGAAACAACTAAAATTTAAAACTTTTGACTAAATCAACCCAAAATTTTGAAATTCATGAGTAAAATAAGGGAAAGATATTATTTTTTATTTTTGGATTTTTAATAAGGAGAGAGAAAAACATCAAAATGATGCAAAACATAAAAATTTAAGATCAAAACTAAAAATACATGCAAGAACACTTTGAATGTCAAGATGAACACCAAGAACACTTTGAAGATCATGATGAACATCAAGAATATGTTTTTTAAAATTTTTAAGAAAAGAAAAACATACAAGACACCACACTTAAAAATTTTTAAACTTTAGACACTAATAATTCAAGAATGCATATGAAAAATAAGAAAAGACATAAAACAAAAAAATTTAAAGATCAAACAAGGAAAATCATTAAGAACAACATGAAGATCAATGAAGAACACAGTGCATGAGTTTTCAAAAATTTTAAGAAAATTAAAAAGATGCAATTGATACCAAACTTAAAAATTGACACTAGACTCAAACAAGAAACATAAAATTTTTTTGGTTTTTATGATTTTATTAAAATTTTTTGTATTTTTCGAAAATTATTTTGAAAAAGAAAATAAAGAGATACAAAATTTTTAATAAGAATTCTAGAAATCATGCAATGTTAGTCTAAAGCTTCGATCCAAAAGAATTAGACGTGGCCAAATGGCCAGCCAAGCTTTAGCAGAGCATTACATACAACAGCCAAAATGATGGGAACCAAAAGTCTCTTGCAAAGATAAGTGGAAACCTCGGTCCAAAAGATTTAGATATGGCTTAACAGCCAGCCAGGATTCAACATATCTCATGAAACTCTAGAATTCATTCTTAAAAATTCTGAAGAACAAATTATAAAATTTTTTTTTGAATTTTTCAAAAATAGAAATAAAAAAATAAAAAGCTTAAACATAAAATAAAATTACCTAATCTAATCAACAAGATGAACCGTCAGTTGTCCAAACTCGAACAATTCCCTGGCAACGGCGCCAAAAACTTGGTACACGGAATTGTGATCCACACTTTTCACAACTCCGATGCAACTAACCAGCAAGTGCACTGGGTTGTCCAAGTAATACCTTATGTGGTAAGGGTCGATCCCACGGTGATTGTCGGCTTGAAGCAAGCTATGGTCATCCTTGTAAATCTCAGTCAGGCGGATTCGAATGGTTATGAGGTTTTGATAATTAAAAGATAAATAAAACATAAAATAAAATAAAGTTACTTATGTAATTCACTGGTGGGAATTTCAGATAAGCGTATGGAGATGCTTTGTTACTTCTGAACCTCTGCTTTCCTATTGCCTTCTTCCAACCATGCGTGCTCCCTTCCATGGCAAGCTGTAAGATCCTCTCAGTGAAAATGGTCCTCTACGGTTTCTGCACGGCTAATGAATTGTCAGATTTCTCGTCTCGGATGAAAAATACCAGGTACAGCTACTGCATGGCTAATCATCTGTTGGTTCCCACTAGCGTCGGAATAGGATCCATTGATTCTTTTGCACACTGTCACTTGCGCCCAACATTCGCAGGTTTGAAGCTCTTTACAGTCATCCCTTCCCAGATCCTTCTCGGAATACCACAGACAAGGTTTAGACTTTCCGGATCCCAGGAATGCTGCCAATGATTCTAGCCTATACCACGAAGATACTAATCTCATGGACTCGGTCTGTGTATTAGATATCCAAGAGAATATACTCCGGCTGTCGTCCAATGACTACGTTGAACATCATGTAGATCGCTTGTGGTTGTCAGGCACGCGGATCTTGGCTAAGCGAGTAACGAAGATAGTGGGTGATTGTCACGGGTCACCCCTTCATTCTGACTTAACTGAATTAAGAACATGAGTATAACTTGGAGAAGAAGTAGGCGTGAATTGAGAGAAAAATAGTAGTACTTGCATTAATTCATGAAGAACAGCAGAGCTCCACACCTTAATCTATGGGGTGTAGAAACTCCACCGTAGAAAATACATAAGTAAAAAGAGGTCTAGGCATGGCTGTGAGGCCAGCCTCCAAATGTGTACAATGCTCTATGATAGCATGATCAAAAACTTCTAAATTAAATCACTAAAAGTAGTTTTTATACTAAACTAGTAACCTAGGTTTACAGAAAATGAGTAACTAAGTGCAGATAGCGCAGAAATCCACTTCCGGAGCCCACTTGGTGTGTGCTTGGACTGAGCATTGAAGCTTTTTTGTGCTTTGGCTGTTCCTGGAGTTAAACGCCAGCTTTGATGCCAGTTTGGGCGTTTAACTCCAATTCTGGTGCCAGTTTAGGCGTTTTACGCCAGAAATTTTAGGCTGGATTTGAACGCCAGTTTGAGCCATCAAATCTCAGGCAAAGCATAAACGATTATATATTGCGGGAAAGCCCAGGATGTCTACTTTCCAACGCAATTAAGAGCGCGCCAATTGGGCGTCTGTAACTCCAGAAAATCCACTTCGAGTGCAGGGAGGTCAGAATCCAACAGCATCTGCAGTCCTTTTTCAGCCTCTGAATCAGATTTTTGCTCAGGTCCCTCAATTTCAGCCAGAAAATATTTGAAATTACAGAAAATCACATGAACTCATAGTAAAGTCCAGAAATGTGATTTTTGAATAAAAACTAATAAAAATATAATAAAAACTAACTAAAACATACTAAAAACTATGTAAAAACAATGCCAAAAATGGTATAAATTATCCGCTCATCATATATAAATATACATACAGATATATATATATATATATATATATATATATACACAGAGTTACAAAACCTGTGTCTCCAAAATAACCTCTAAGAAGAAGCTAATACATCATATATATATAAGCAGTAGAGATAATAAGTATCTATGTAAATATATATAACCAAAATAAAACCCCGAGAGATAAGAGTCTTCGCTAAATCAGAAGCTTCCAGCATGCCTCAGGGAGAAGCCTCACGTCCTGCATTTGAAAACCACAAAATCGGCATGGGTGAGAACCGGAGGTTCTCAGCATGGTAACAGTGCCCACATATCTAACATATAATGTCCTGGGAAAGCCGAAGATAATCCTAAAACTTCCGACATATAATTAAAGCTTATAAATATAACTAAGCCATGAAAAAGGAAGAGGCAACTAGCTAAGGGTCTTCGGTCTATCTAAAACTCCCCTTTCCAACTCCTCCAAACCTCCCAACCACCACCAGAACCAGTTGTTACAAACACAATTATTTTAAGCAAGGAAATCACAAATAGAGAGCAGATACAGCAATTAAACAAGTAGCAAGTAGTTATGCAATCAATTAGGCATTCCAAATAGAACACACCAAACAAACACACAAATGCATATGATGCATGCTTTTCCTACTGGCTGATGAGTCTCAATTGGACTGTCCCTCTGTCGTGCATTGACGAGCGGATAATTTATACCCTTTTTGGCATTGTTTTTACATAGTTTTTAGTATGTTTTAGTCACTTTTTATTATATTTTTATTAGTTTTTATTTAAAATTCACATTTCTGGAATTTATTATGAGTTTGTGTATTTTTCTGTAATTTCAGGTATTTTCTGGCTGAAATTGAGGGACCTGAGCAAAAATCTGATTCAGAGTCTGAAAAAGGACTGTAGATGCTATTGGATTCTGACCCTCATGCACTCGAAATGGATTTTCTCGAGCTACAGAAGCCCAATTGGTGCGCTCTCAATTGCGTTGGAAAGTAGACATCCTGGACTTTCCAGAAATATATAATAGTCCATACTTTGCTCGAGAATTGATGGCCCAAACTGGTGTTCAAAGTCAGCCTAAAATTTTCTGGCGTAAAACGCCAGAACTGGCACCTTTTTCGGCGTTAAACGCCCATTCGGGCACGCAGGGTGGCGTTTAATGTCAACTTTGGGCATATGCACGTGAAAGCTTGGAAGCTCAACCCAGACACGCACCAAGTGGGTCCCAAAAGTAGATTTCTGCACTATCTGTACTTAGTTACTCATTTTCTGTAAACCTAAGTTACTAGTCTAGTATAAAAACTACTTTTAGAGATTCATTTGGTAACCTCATGACATTTTTATTTCATATTGTACCTTTGACGGCATGAGTCTCTAAACCCCATAGGTGGGGGTGAGGAGCTCTGCTGTGTTTCAATGGATTAATGCAATTACTACTGTTTTCTATTCAATTACATTTGATTCTATTCTAAGATACTCACTCGTACTTCAATATGGAGAATATGATGATCCGTGACACTCATCATTATCCTCAACCCTATGAACGCATGCCTGAAAATCCCTCCGTTCTATCTGAGCTCAACGTAGTCATTGGGCGACAGCTTGAGTGCGTATCTCTTGGGTTTCTAATCCATGGACCAAGTCCGGAGGTTAGAACCTTCGTGGTATAGGCTAGAATCATTGGCAGCATTCCTGGGATCCGGAAAGTCTAAACCTTGTCTGTGGTATTCCGAGTAGGATCTGGAAGGGGATGACTATGACGAGCTTCAAACTCGCGAATGTTGGACGCAGTGACAGTGTGCAAAAGGATAATGGTCCTATTCCGACGCTAGTGAGAATCGACAGATGATTAGCCGTGTGCGGTGACAGCGCTTGGTATTTTTCATTCGAGAGGATCATACAGCCTGCTATGGAAGGAGGCCATGCGTGTTTGGAGAAGAAGACAGTAAAAAAGTAGAGATTCAGATGACAGAGCATCTCCGGAACCTCAGCCTGTTTCTCATTACTGAATCACAAGTATTGTTTATTTTATGTTATTTATTTTTCATAAATATAACCACTCTTATCATTAATCTCCTGAATAAGATTTACAAAATAAACATAGCTTGCTTCAAGCCAACAATCTCCGTGGGATCGACCCTTACTCACGTAAGGTATTACTTGGACGACTCAGTGCACTTGCTGGTTAGTTGTGCAGAGTTATGAAAAGTGTAATCACAATTTCGTGCACCAAGTTTTTGGCGCCGTTGCCGGGGATTTTTCGAGTTTGGACAACTGACGGTTTATTTTATTGCTTAAATTAGAAAAAGTTTATCTTTTTGGTTTAGAGTCACTAAATTTGAGTTTTTTATTATTGTTTTTATTAAAATTTTTTAAATCCTTATTTCCTTTTTGTATATTATTTTCGAAAATTTTTAATAAATAATTAAAAAACCAATAAACTAATAATTGAGTTTAGTTTCATGTTTTAAGTTTGGTGTCAATTGCATGTTTTTATTTTTCTTTCAATTTTTCGAATTACATGTTCTTAGTTCTGTATTGATTTTCAAGTTGTTCTTATTTATTTTCATTGTTTGATCTTTAGTCTTTCTTGTTTTGCGTCTTTCCTTATTTTTCTTGTGCATTTTTGAATTATTAGTGTCCAAAATATAAAAATTTTTTTAAGTTTGATATCCTTTATGTCCTTATTTCCTTAAAAATTTTCAAAATTTGTTCTTGGTGTTCATCTTGATCTTCAAAGTGTTCTTGGTGTTCATCTTGACATTCAAAGTTTTCTTGTTTGTTTTCTTTGTTTTGATCTAAAAATTCTAAGTTGGTGTCTTTTTATTGTTTTTCTCTTTCCTCATTAAATTCAAAATATCTTTTCCCTTTATTTTAATTGAATTTTCGATTTTTACTTTTAAAAATTCAGATTTTTATTTTAAAATTTTTTATTCTATCTTATCTTAGTTTTAAAATTTCAAAATTCAAATCTCTTTCAAAAAAACATATCTTTTTTTTCAGATATTCTCTTTTATTTATTTTTTTACAAGTATCTTTAATTTTAAGACATATCTTTTTCAAAACTCCCTAACCACTTTCTCTCTCTCCAATTTTCGAAAATTATATCCAAAATTTTTCATTTTTTTTAATTAATTAGCCATTTTAGTATTCAAATTTTTTTATTATTTATTTTAATCTATTTTATTTTATTTTCTTTTAGTTTTCAAAAACTTATTTTCTAGTTCCAATTATTTTATTTTATTTTCTTTTCTTTTGAATTCGGTTATCCTTAATAAAATAAAATAAAAACAAAAATATTTTTATTTTCCTTTACTTTATTTCTATTTTACAATCCACACCATCTCCCTTTCTCCATCATGGACCTAAGTGGAATTGAACAGTCCAGAAGGACTCTGGAGTCCTATACTAACCCTTCTAATGCTTCCTATGGGAGTAGTATCTGTATACCCCCCATCAGAGCCAACCATTTTGAGCTAAACCCTCAACTCATTATCATGGTGCAGCAAAATTGCCAGTATTCTGGTCTTCCTCAGGAAGAACCTACTGAGTTTCTGGCATAATTCTTACAAATTGCTGACACAGTACGTGATAAGGAAGTGGATCAGGATGTCTACAGATTATTACTGTTTCCATTTGCTGTAAAAGATCAAGCTAAGAGGTGGTTAAATAACCAACCCACAACAAGCATAAGAACATGGAAACAATTATCAGACAAATTCCTGAATCAATATTTCCCTCCAAAAAGGATGACACAGCTAAGGCTGGATATCCAAGGCTTTAAACAAGAGGATAATAAATCTCTTTATAATGCCTGGGAGAGGTATAGAGGGATGCTAAGGAAATGCCCCTCTGAAATGTTTTCAGAATGGGTGCAGTTAGACATTTTTTACTATGGGCTTATAGAAAAGGCCCAGATGTCTCTAGACCACTCAGCTGGTGGATTTATACACATGAGGAAGACAATTGAAGAGGCTCAAGAGCTCATTGATACAGTTGCTAGAAATCAGTACCTGTACTTAAGTAGTGAGTCCTCCATGAAAGAAGAGGCTAAAGCAGTATCCACTGAACTTAGTCCTCCAGAACAAGTTGCTGAACTCAATCAGCAATTGCTTTTTATAGCAAAACAGTTAGCAGAAATTAAAGAGATGCTACAAGACACTGAAAAGGCTAACAAGAATATGAAAGCACAATTGAATCAGACAAGACAGCAGTTATCTAAACAGATAATAGAAGAGTTCCAAGCTGTTTATTTAAGGAGTGGGAAGACATTGAATGTCTCAACTCAAGGCAGCAGAAAGCCAAGAAAGGAACAGCTGATAGAGGATGACCAAACCACTGCCCAAAATCCCTCTGAGGACATTAAGAGCCCAGAGAGGAAGGATTCTGGCATTCAAACGCCAGAAAAGGGTGGCAATCTGGTGTTAAACGCCCATACAGCACCCAATTCTAGTGTTCAAACGCCAATGGGGAATCAGACACCTGCAAGTACTGATAACAACCCTCTTAGGCAAGCTTCTCCAACCACTTCTGTAGGAAATAAACCTGCAGCAACTAAGGTTAAAGAATACAAAGCCAAGATGCCTTATCCTCAGAAACTCCGCCAAGAAGAACAGGATAAATAATTTGCCCGCTTTGCAGACTATCTTAGGACTCTTGAAATAAAGATTCCGTTTGCAGAGGCACTTGAGCAAATATCCTCTTATGCTAAGTTCATGAAAGATATCTTAAGTCATAAGAAGGATTGGAGAGAAATTGAAAAAGTTTTCCTTACTGAAGAATGCAGTGTAGTCATTCTGAAAAGCTTACCAGAGAAGCTTAAAGATCCCGGAAGCTTTATGATACCATGCACATTAGAGGATGATTGTACCAAGACAGCTCTATGTGATCTTGGGGCAAGTATCAACCTAATACCTGCATCCACTATCAAAAAGCTTGGTTTGACTGATGAAGTTAAACCAACCCAAATATGCCTCCAACTTGCTGATGGCTCCATTAAAATCCCATCAGGCGTAATTGAGGATATGATTGTCAAGGTTTGGCCATTTTCCTTTCCTACTGACTTTGTAGTGCTGGAAATGGAGGAGCACAAGAGTGCAACTCTCATTCTAGGAAGACTTTTCCTAGCAACTGGACGAACCCTCATTGACGTCCAAAAAGGGGAGATAACCCTGAGAGTCAATGAGGATGAGTTTAAGTTGAATGTTGTCAAAGCTATACAGCATCCAGACACATCAAAAGACTGCTTGAGCACTGATATTATTGACTCCTTGGTGGAAGAGGTCAATATGACTGAGAGTCTCAAATCAGAGCTCGAGGACATTTTTAAAGATGTTCAGCCTGATCTGGAGGAACCAGAGAAAATAGAAGAACCTCTGAAAACTCCTCAGGAAGAGGAGAAGCCTCCTAAACCCGAGCTCAAACCACTACCACCATCCCTGAAATATACATTTCTGGGAGAAGATGACACTTTTCCCGTGATCATAAGCTCTGTTTTAGAGCCACAGGAAGAAAAAGCACTAATTTAGGTGCTAAGGACACATAAGACAGCTCTTGGGTGGTCCATAAGTGATCTTAAGAGCATTAGCCCTGCCAGATGCATGCACAAGATCCTATTGGAGGATGATGCTAAGCCAGTGGTTCAACCACAGAGGCGGCTAAATCCCGCCATGAAGGAGGTAGTGCAGAAAGAGGTCACTAAGTTACTAGAGGCTGGGATTATTTATCCTATTTCTGATAGCCCCTGGGTGAGCCCTGTCCATGTTGTCCCCAAGAAGGGAGGAATGACAGCGGTTCATAATAAAAAAATGAACTGGTTCCTACAAGAACAGTTACAGGATGGCGTATGTGTATTGACTACAGAAGGCTCAATACAGCCACCAGGAAGGATCATTTTCCTTTACCATTCATAGACCAGATGCTAGAGAGACTAGAAGGCCATGAATACTACTACTTTTTAGATGGCTATTCAGGTTACAACCAAATTCTAGTAGATCCTCAGGACCAAGAGAAAACAGCATTCACATGTCCATCTGGAGTGTTTGCCTACAGAAGGATGCCATTTGGTCTGTGCAATTGATAAACCCCGATTTTGTGGTTTATCTTGTGCTTAATTTGGGAGATTTTATCAATTTTTCTCACATTTATTCAATGAAATAGCATGGTTTTGCAATTCTCCCTTGATTTGTGCTTAAATGTGAAAACATACATTTTAGGCCCTAAAATTAGTGATTTTAATTCACTTTAATTCCATTCAATACCTTGATATGTTTGTTGAGTAATTTCAGGTTCATAAAGCAAGTATTGGATGGAAGAAGTGAGGAGAAAAGCATGCAAAGTGGGAGAACTCATGAAAAAATGAAGGAACCGTAAAGCTGTCAAGCCTGACCTCCTGACACTCAATCGACCATAACTTGAGCTACAAAGGTCCAAATGAGACAGTTCCAGTTGCGTTAGAAAGCTAACATCTGGGGCTTCGAAATGATATAAAATTTGCTATATGTTGTCTCGCGTTCAGGGGCGCGCACGTGCCATGTACGCGTGCGTGCCGATGGAGCACGTGGGTCCACTAAAGAGAAATCGTGACCAGCGATTTCTAGCTCATTTTGGGCCCAATCCAACTCATTTTTGATGCTATTGAATCCAAGGATTGAAGGGGGAATGAACCAAGTAGTCATAGTTTAGTTTTCATCATGTTGTAGGTAGAATTCTAGAGAGAGAAGATCTCCCTTCTCTCTAGAATTTAGGGTAGTTTAGGTTTAATTTTCTCAAACCCAATTTTCAATTCTTGTTTTGATTTAGCTTTCACTCTTAATTTATTGTTATCACATCTTTGATCTTCTAGTCTTTACTTGTTAATTTCTTATTTTGATCTCTTTTATGTTGGTGAACCATTATTGGATCTTGATTTCTTTCAATGCAATTTTATGTTTCTATGTCCTTTTTATGTTCATCTTAATTGCTATTATTGATTTCTTGCTTGTGGTAGTTATGGGTTCTTTTAATTTTTGCATTTTATGATGTTTACTTTTCTTGCACAGTAAGTGTTTGATAAAATGTTTCTTCTAGTTTTTGAGTAGTTTTCTTGACTCTTGGCCTAGGCTAAGGGAATTGAGTGACCTTGAGTCATTGGGTCTCATTGAATTGGTGATTTGAGAACCCTTGGTAATCAATTTGATACTCATTGACGCCAACCCACTACTAATCTAATTAGTAGGTAGGTTGGGACTTATGAGTTGATGTGATCAAACCTATTTGACGTACTTCAAGTCTAGGAGTAGATATTACGTACTTAAGGCTTTGGAAGTAGACTTAATAGGTTGGCCTCTCATAATTATCAATATTTGGTATGTAAACAAGGATGGTGATCTCAATTACCTATGTCTAGCCAAGAGTTCTTTTGCTTTATTTTATCAAGTTCTTATCATTTACTTTCTTGTCATTTATTTTCTTGCAAAAAATATAAAATCAAACCCCCCTTGTCCCCTCATAGCCAATAATTGAGCACTTCATTACAATTCCTTGTGAGACGACCCGGAGTTCAAATACTTCGGTTAATTCTTATTTGGGATTTGTACATGTGACACAACTCAAATTTAATTTGATTTGAGGATTGACTATTGGTTTGGACTATACTAACAACGGAATTATTTTGTGAAATTCCGAACCGGTATAAATCCTTGTGTCAAATTAATGGCGCCGTTGCCGGGGAGTTGCAATGGTGTTATATTATTGGCTATTGTGAATATTGTGAATATGTTTACCTTTTGCTTATTTGTTAGTTTTTGCTAGCTTTAGGACTTTGTTGCTTATTTTTATTAGCTTTTATTTTTATTTTTTCTTTCACTATGAATTCTCATCACTTTGGCTATGGGTTTGGCTCAAATTATGTTGTAGGAAATGGGAGCTACAATGACAATATGCATCAAGGATGGAACAATCAAAGATGGGTGATCAACCTTCTTGGCAACAACAACCTTCGGATTCTTATGGGTATAAATCCAATCCTAATGCATATCAATCTAATGGATGTGGTGACCCTTATTGTGATTGTCAAAACCCACCACTACATGCCTATGAACCACCCCCTCAACATGACTTTGAACCACCCTACTCACAAGCCCCCTACCACCAAACACTTCATTATGACCCTAATTCTTGTCCACCATACCAACCACCTTATGAACCATATGAACCATACATGGAACCACCATCATTCCAACACAATTACTCTCAAGAACCACCTTAATATACGCCATCTCCATATCCTTACCAAGATGAACCAACTTCCAATTATGAAACCTCCTTCTAAAACAATGAACCTTCTTTTTCTACATCACCTCCAATGGATGATTCTCTCCAAGAATATGTTAGTTCTTACATTCGAAAGGAGAAGAGAACCAAAAGGAGTTCAAGGAGTTAGAAGCCAAGATAGCTACCATAGCGGAAGCCGTTAGCAATATGGTCTCCTCCCAACTAAGCCTAAGCAACCAAGGCACTCCCATTGACGAATGTGGAGAGATAATTAAGGAGCATAGTGAGGGAGTGAGTTTAGAGCTTCAAGGTGAAGAAGAGGAGTTAAAGAAAGAATTGTCACAAGGGGAAGAAGTTGAGATAAATGAGCCGAAAGAAGTGGTTGGAAACATAGGAGATCTTGGAAGTCCATGGGAATGTAGAATTAGAGAGTCCTCTTCCAAGATGCTTGATGTTGATGTTGAGGAGGGTGTACAACCTCCAAAGTATATCATGGGTGAAGACTTTGAAGAGGTTGATCAAGAGATGGATTCAATCATTGTGGAGTTCCTATCTACAATTGAATCCTTCCCATTGGGCTTGAAATTGAGATCAAAGAAGAAGATGAACAACCTCTCATGCCCTTGGTGAGCAATGAAGAAGAGATTGAATTGGAAGAGAGCCACCAAGAGGAAGAGGTTGAAGTTGAGAAAAGTTGTAAAGAGGTGGAAGATGCAAAGAAAGAGCACAAGGGAATGGATCTCACATTAGCTAAGTGTTGGGAGGTCCCCCTTTCTAAGTCACATCCTACACAACATTCAAGTGGGTAAAATTCTTATCTCTAATCTTTACTTTCCCACTTGAATATGGTTTTATTGAAAATGATGGTCAACTTAGAGCTCTTTGTGGAGTTAAGAGTAGGAGAGAGTTATGTAGTGGTTGGAAACATCATTCTAGGTTCATTATGGTTGCTTGCTCAAAGTTTGATTGCAAGGTTTGGTGTGGAGCTAAATTGTATGGGTTTAGGAAGTTGTTTGGAGGCTTCTTTGAGATTCCAAGGCTAAACCACCCAAGTGGAATCATGATGATCACTTTGAAGATGGGTGTCAAAACAAAGTGTGGGATCCCGGATCGCACAAGGAAAATCAACTTTGGGAGCTCATGGTTTGTGAAGAACTCCATCAAAGCTCGAAGATATTAACATTGAAGAATGGAGCTTATTGGAGATTCAAGCATTGGTGGATGTTCCAAGATGGTTACAAGCACAAGCCACCTTAAGAGGAGCTCCCCATAAGTCCAACTTAAGGACAATAAACAAAAGTGCTAGGTGGGAGACACCCCACCATGGTAAACTCTTTCCATTCTCTTGTAAATATAATCAATGGATGAATTGGGTTGCCATTGTTAGGTAGTTTTCTTCTTTGCATACTCTTGTTTTAATATTTTGGTTGTTAGTTTGTTTGCTTAGATTTATGCCTTAAGTTGTAGCTTAGTTGTTGTTGAGTAGTGTTTTGCTTGTAGTATAAGTTTTGTTTCTAGTGTATTTGAAAATTTTTCAAAAACCAAAAGATTTGTTGTTAAGTTTGATTTTTGATTGTTTTAAAATGCTTCTAGATTAGGGGAGTGCCCTGTTTTTGAAAAAAAAAAAAAAACGGGCATCCGCGCGCGCCGGTGGTGCATCTCACACTCCTGGTACAAAAACCAGAGAGTTGTGCCAAAGTTGTGCATATTCTGTGCCCGCGACTTGACGCGCAAGCGTACATGATGCGTCCGCGTCGGTCACCAACTTCACATCCACGCGTATGCGTGCTATGCGCATCCGCGTCGCCTGTCTTGCCTGCCCACCTACGCGCACGCGTGCGTGACGCGTCCGCGTCGCCCTTCGCGCCTTGTTTTTCCCCTGTTCTGCCCTGTTTTCTTTTTCCCTTCTTCTCTTCTTTTCCTTCTAGTTTCTTTCTCTTTCTTTCTTCTTCTTCCTTCATTTCTTCTTTTCTTTTCAAAATTCTACTTTTTATTTTTCTTATTTTCATTTTCTTCTATATGTTGCATTTGCATATTATCACCCATTGCATTTTAATTTTGCTTTTTATAACTTGTGCTTATTTTGTTTTCTAAGTTTCTTATTTTAATAATGGTGTTAGATTCTTATATTCAATTGTTGAGAATTTCTTGGTTATCTTGGTGTTTTGTGACTTGTTTGACATTAATTGTAGTATTTGCTCTACACACAAGATTAGTGCTTTAGTCCTTCCTAATTCATGATCCCTTGTTTTTATTCATTGTTGTCATTGAGTTAGGATGGGACCAAATTCTCTCATGCTTATCATTAATCTTGTTTGTGTCAATTATTGATTAAGCTTGATGCAACATGCTCTTCATGTCATTTGCCTATGCTTTGACTTTACTCTTGCATCAAGTGTTAGTTAATATGCCTTAGCTTATATTGTTTTATCACTCACATGTTGTAGCTACCATGTAGTGAAAACCTTACTCTTATTTGGCATTTGCCCCCGCCTATATTTTATTGCTTTAATATATTTGTTGTAGGATTAATTTCCTTTCTTTCTCTTTCCTTTTAGGTTGGCCACCAAGAAGGAAAGGGATGGAAAAACTTCAAATGGGGCAACAAACAAGTTCACCCGCACAACCTTTTAAAGGAGCTCATCAATTGTAGCAACCCGTCCACCTTGCTCTTCTTTGCATGCACCGAGGACGGTGCAAATTTCTAAGTGTGGGGAGGTCGTCCGACCGACCTCCATGGGTAACAACTTCCTTTTTCAACATCAATTTTTAATTTTTGTCTTTGTTAGATTAGTTGTTGCATTGCATGATAGATTGAATGTTAATTAGAATTTGTACATATTTTTACCACTTCCTTTTTATGTTAGGACTACTTGGTTAGGGTGATGATTTCTTTTCCAAGAAAAATTGTTTTTAGGGCACCCTACCAATTTGAAAAAATTTTTTTGTGATGAACTTGCTTGAAGAATTTATTTTGGAACATGGATTTTGAGCTAAGAACACAAGCATGTGAGTTTTGAGCCAAATTATTTGGTTACATCATATAACCACTTATTTTCATTCTTGTGTGCATCATTCTCTTTCTATGATTGTAATCTTTGATTTGTTTGATTCTTTATGTCCATTATTCCATGTATACATACATTTATATGATTGAGGCCATCATTTCATTTTATCTCACTTACCCAAATAGCCTACCTTTCATCAACCATTGTTAGCCAACTTTGAGCCTATTTAATCCCCTTTGTTCTTAATGTTAGCACACCACTACCCCTAAGTGAAAAACAATAAATGTCCTTAATTTGGATCTTTGATTAGCTTAGGCTAGTGAGGGTGTGTATCATTTGGGTATGGGAAACTTGGGACATTGGTTGAGGTAAAAGTGTAATTTTTATTTTTTATTTTTGTTAAAAATATTGGGAATTGGGTACATATTCATGCACTATATGTAAAACCATATGCATTGATATGTTTGCATATACTTTAGAAAAAAAATGATAAAGAAAAAAAAAGAACATATATATATGTAAAAAAAATTATAGAAAAAGAAAAAAAAAGAGAAAAAGAAATAAAAAGGGGACAAAAATGCCCCAAAGTAAAGTTCAATAAAAATCAATGCATATGGAATGTTAATTGAAGAGAATGTATGAGTATGTGAAAAAAAAAGTGGGAATCATGGGTAGTTAGGTTGAGTATTAGAATTGTATAGGTTGTTACATGTGTTAGGTGAGAGCTTAGGCTAATCAAAGATACAAATTCCAAGCTCACTTGACCATATACATCCCTACCTTTACCTTAGCCCCATTACAACCTATGAATAAGTCCTCATGATGAATGTATGCATGCATTGAATAATTGTTGATTTTTAGATGAAAAACAAATCTTGAAAAGCATGAGTAGAAGAGAACTGAGTGATCAACCCTATACACTCGAGCGACTTGAGTGCAAACACTTCCAGTGAGGGTTCGATGCTCAATTCCTTGTTCCCGGCTTTCATGAGCGTTCTTCTCAAGTCTATTCGAACTTTATTTTGATATTTGGATTGGTAGAGTTTGTGAGTCGTCATATGACCTTTGCCCCACTTGTTCATACATGTTCTTGGAGATTGATTTATTTTTAACCAAGTAGGTAGAATCATTTTGCATTTAGTTGTATTCATATAGATAGGTGCACATAGTTTATTTGCATTGAATAAATGTTCATACCCCTTTTCTTGTCCTTCTTTATTCTTAGCATGAGGACATGCTTGGTTTAAGTGTGGGGAGATTTGATAAACTCTGATTTTGTGGTTTATCTTGTGCTTAATTTGGGAGATTTTATCAACTTTTCTCACATTTATTCAATGAAATAGCATGGTTTTGCAATTCTCCCTTGATTTGTGCTTAAATGTGAAAACATGCTTTTTAGGCCCTAAAATTGGTGATTTTAATTCACTTTAATTCCATTCAATGCCTTGATATGTTTTTTGAGTAATTTCAAGTTCATAAGGTAAGTATTGGATGGAAGAAGTGAGGAGAAAAGCATGCAAAGTGGGAGAACTCATGAAGAAATGAAGGAACCGTAAAGCTGTCATGCCTGACCTTCTGACACTCAATCGACCATAACTTGAGCTACAAAGGTCCAAATGAGGCGGTTTCAATTGCGTTGGAAAGCTAACATCCGGGGCTTCAAAATGATATAAAATTTGCCATATGTTGCCTTGCGTTCAGGGGCGCGCACGTGCCATGTACGCGTGCGCACCGATGGAGCACGTGGGTCCACTAAAGAGAAATCGTGGCCAGCAATTTCTAGCTCATTTTGGGCCCAATCCAACTCATTTCTGATGCTATTGAATCCAAGGATTGAAGGGAGAATGAACCAAGTAGTCATAGTTTAGTTTTCATCATGTTGTAGGTAGAATTCTAGAGAGAGAAGCTCTCCCTTCTCTCTAGAATTTAGGGTAGTTTAGGTTTAATTTTCTCAAATCCAATTTTTAATTCTTGTTTTGATTTAGCTTTCACTCTTAATTTCTTGTTATCACATCTTTGATCTTATAGTCTTTACTTGTTAATTTCTTATTTTGATATCTTTTATGTTGGTGAACCATTATTGGATCTTGATTTCTTTCAATGCAATTTTATGTTTCTATGTCCTTTTTATGTTCATCTTATATGCTATTATTGATTTCTTGATTGTGGTAGTTATGGGTTCTTTTAATTCTTGCATTTTATGATGTTTACTTTTCTTGCACACTAAGTATTTGATAAAATGTTTCTTCTAGTTTTTGAGTAGTTTTCTTGACTCTTGGCCTAGGCTAAGGGAATTGAGTTACCTTGAGTCATTGGGTCTCATTGAATTGGTGATTTGAGAACCCTTGGTGATCAATTTGATACTCATTGACGCCAATCCACTACTAATCTAATTAGTAGGTAGGTTGGGACTTATGGGTTGATGTGATCAAACCTATTTGACGTACTTCAAGCCTAGGAGTAGATATTACGTACTTAAGGCTTTGGAAGTAGACTTAATAGGTTGGCCTCTCATAATTATCAATATTTGGTATGTAAACAAGGATGGTGATCTCAATTACCTATGTCTAGCTAAGAGTTCTTTTGCTTTATTTTATCAAGTTCTTATCATTTACTTTCTTGTCATTTATTTTCTTGCAAAAAAATATAAAATCAAACCCCCTCTTGTCCCCTCAGAGCCAATAATTGAGCACTTCATTGCAATTCCTTGTGAGATGACCCGGAGTTCAAATACTTCGATTAATTCTTATTTGGGGTTTGTACATGTGACACAACTCAAATTTAATTTGATTTGAGGATTGACTATTGGTTTGGACTATACTAACAATGGAATTATTTTGTGGAATTTCGAACCGGAATAAATCCTTGTGTCAGCAATGCACCTGCAACCTTTCAGAGGTGCATGCTCTCTATCTTTTCTGATATGGTAGAGAAATTTCTGGAAGTCTTCATGGATGACTTTTCAGTATTTGGAGACTCATTCAGCTCCTGTCTTGACCATCTAGCACTTGTTCTGAAAAGGTGCCAAGCGACTAACCTAGTTTTAAACTGGGAGAAATGTCACTTTATGGTGACTGAAGGAATTGTCCTTAGGCACAAAATTTCGACTAAGGAAATAGAGGTGGATCAAGCTAAGGTAGAGGTAATTGAAAAATTACCACTACCTGCCAATGTTAAGGCTATCAGAAGCTTTCTGGGGCATGCAGGATTCTATAAGAGGTTTATAAAGGATTTTTCAAAAATTGCAAAACCTCTGAGCAATCTGGTAGCTGCTGACACACCATTTGTCTTTGACAAAGAGTGTCTGTAAGTGTTTGAGACTCTGAAAGCTAAGCTGGTCACAACACTAGTCATCTCTGCACCAGACTGGACATTACCATTCGAACTAATGTGTGATGCCAGTGACCATGCCATTGGTACAGTATTGGGACTGAGGCATAATAAGCTTCTGCACGTCATTTATTATGCTAGCCATGTTTTAAATGACGCACAGAAGAATTACACAACCACAGAAAAGGAGTTGCTTGCAGTGGTTTATGCCATTGACAAGTTCAGATCTTATTTAGTGGGATCAAAAGTGATTGTGTACACTGACCATGCTGCTCTAAAATATCTCCTCACAAAGCAGGATTCAAAACCCAGAATCATAAGATGGGTATTGCTTCTACAAGAGTTTGATATAGAAATAAGAGACAGAAAGGGGACAGAGAACCAAGTAGCTGATCACCTGTCCCGGATAGAACTACTAGCAGAGGCATCCCCTCCTCCTACTGAGATCTCTGAAACCTTCCCAGATGAGCAACTCTTTGCCATTCAGGAAGTACCTTGGTTTGTAGACATTGCAAACTATAAAGCTGTGAGATTCATACCCAAAGAGTACAGTAAGCACAAACATTATCTTGCAGGCAATGTTGAGCAAGAATGCTCAAAACTGAGACTAAATTAAAAGCTCAGTAAAAGTCCAGCTAAAGATAGTAAAGAAGCACTTATTGGGAGGCAACCCAATCTTATTTATCCATGATAATTAATTTTTCATTTTATTCTCCATTGTTAGTTTATGTTTTCTTTAGGTTGATGATCATGTAGAGTCATAAAAACAGCTACAGAATTAAAGTGGAATAAAAAAATAGCATCAAAAATAGCACACTCTGGAGGACAGGCTTACTGGCGTTTAAATGCCAGTAAGGATAGTAGAATGGGCGTTTAACGCCCATACAGGCAGCATTCTGGGCGTTTAGAAAATCGCCCAGTAAAGAAGAATTCCTGGTATTTAACGCCATCCAGGGTATCTGGCTGGGCGTTAAACGCCCAAATAGGCAGACAAGTGGGCGTTAAACGCCAGAATAAATAGCATTCTGGACGTTTAACGCCAGGATGACACAGGGGAGGTAATTTTGTTTCCAATTCGATTTCTTTTCAAATTTTCATGTTTTAATTCATAATTTTTTTGCATCAAACATATTTTAGACTTTCATCTTTCAATTTCTATTTTTAAAAAATTAATAATCTTTCCAATTCTTTTTTTAATTCTGTTTTTAATTCTTTTCAATTCCTTCTAAAACGTTTTCAAAATTTACATATCTTTTCAAATTCTTTTAAAATCTTCTTCATTTTTCTTGTATACAGTAATAAGTTTTCAAAATTAATTGCATCATTCTTCTTCTACTCCCTTCTATCTTATTTTTCTCGAGGACGAGCAAAGCTTTTAAGTTTGGTGTGGAAAAGCTCAGCTTTTTGCTTTCCATAACCACTAATGGCACCTAAGGCTGGAGAAACCTCTAGGAAGAGGAAAGGGAAGGCAGTTGCTTCCAACTCCGAGTCATGAGAGATGGAGAGATTCATCTCAAAAGCCCATCACTAGAAAGAGGATGGAGCAAACAAGAGAGCCCACTCATGGACCTCAACAAGAGCACTCCATTATCCTCCATAAAATCAGAGAGGACCAAAAGGCCATGAAAGAGGAGCAACAAAGGCAAGGAAGAGATATTGAGGAGCTAAAGCACTCCATGGGATCTTCAAGAAGAAGAACTAGCCGCCATCACTAAGGTGGACCCGTTCTTTAATTTCCTTGTTCTTATTCTTCTGTTTTTCGAATTCTATGCTTTATGTTTTGTCTATGTTGGTGTCTTTATTACATGATCATTAGTGTCTAGTGTCTATGTCTTAAAGCTATGAATGTCCTATGAATCCTTCACATTTCTTAAATGAAAAATGTTTTTAATTCAAAAGAACAAGAAGTGCATGAATTTCGAATTCTATCTTAAAATTAGTTTAATTATTTTGATGTGGTGGCAATACTTTTTATTTTTTGGATGAATGCTTGAACAGTGCATATTTTTGAATTTGTTGTTTATGAATGTTAAAATTGTTGGCTCTTGAAAGAATAATGAAAAAGGAGAAATGTTATTTGATAATCTGAAAAATCATAAAATTGATTCTTGAAGCAAGAAAAAGCAGTGAAAAGCTTGCCAAAAATAAATAAATAAATAAATAAATAAAAAAGAGAAAGAAAAAAGAAAAAGCAAGCAAAAAAATCCAATAACCCTTTAAACTAAAAGGCAAGGGTAAAAAGGATCCAAGGATTTGAGCATTAATGGATAGGAGGGCCCAAAGGAATAAATCCTGACCTAAGCGGCTAAACCAAGCTGTCCCTAACCATGTGCTTGTGGCGTGAAGGTGTCAAGCGAAAAGCTTGAGACTGAGCGGTTAAAGTCGTGGTCCAGAGCAAAAAAAAGAGTGTGCTTAAGAGCTCTGGGCACCTCTAACTGGGGACTCTAGTAAAGATGAGTCACAATCTAAAAAGGTTCACCCAGTTATGTGTCTGTGGCATTTATGTATCCAGTGGTAATACTGGAAAACAAAATGCTTAGGGTCACGGCCAAGACTCATAAAGTAGCTGTGTTCAAGAATCAACATACTGAACTAAGAGAATCAATAACACTATCTGAATTCTGAGTTCCTATGGATGCCAATCATTCTGAACTTCATAGGATAAAGTGAGATGTCAAAACTGTTCAGAAGCAAAAAGCCACTAGTCCCGCTCATCTAATTAAAACTAATCTTCATTGATGTTTTTGGAATTTATTGTATATTCTCTTCTTTTTATCCTATCTTGTTTTTAGTTTCTTGGGAAAAAGCAACAATTTAAGTTTGGTGTTGTGATGAGCGGATAATTTATACCCTTTTTGGCATTGTTTTTACATAGTTTTTAGTATGTTTTAGTCACTTTTTATTATATTTTTATTAGTTTTTATTTAAAATTCACATTTCTGGACTTTACTATGAGTTTGTGTGTTTTTCTGTAATTTCAGGTATTTTCTGGCTGAAATTGAGGGACCTGAGCAAAAATCTGATTCAGAGGCTGAAAAAGGGCTGCAGATGCTGACCCTCCTGCACTCGAAATGGATTTTCTCGAGCTACAAAAGCCCAATTGGCGCGTTCTTAATTGCGTTGGAAAGTAGACATCCTGGGATTTCCAGCAATATATAATAGTCCATACTTTTCTTGAGAATTGATGGCCCAAATTGGCGTTCAAAGTCAGCCTAAAACTTTCTGGCATTTTCGGCGTTAAACACCCATTCGGGCACCCAGGGTGGCGTTTAACGCCAACTTTGGGCATATGCACGTGAAAGCTTGGAAGCTCAGCCCAGCCACGCACCAAGTGGGTCCTAGAAGTGGATTTCTGCACTATCTGCACTTAGTTACTCATTTTCTGTAAACCTAAGTTACTAGTCCAGTATAAAAACTACTTTTAGAGATTCATTTGGTAACCTCATGACATTTTTATTTCATATTGTACCTTTGACGGCATGAGTCTCTAAACCCCATAGGTGGGGGTGAGGAGCTCTACTGTGTTTCAATGGATTAATTTAATTACTACTGTTTTCTATTCAATTATGCTTGATTCTATTCTAAGATACTCACTCGTACTTCAATATGGAGAATATGATGATCTGTGACACTCATCATTATCCTCAACCCTATGAACGCGTGCCTGACAACCACTCCGTTCTATCTGAGCTTAATGTAGTCATTGGGTGACAGCTTGAGTACGTATCTCTTGGGTTTCTAATCCACGGACCGAGTCCAGAGGTTAGAACCTTCGTGGTATAGGCTAGAATCATTGGAAACATTCCTAGGATCTGGAAAGTCTAAACCTTGTCTGTGGTATTCCGAGTAGGATCTGAAAGGGGATGACTGTGACGAGCTTCAAACTCGCGAATGTTGGGCGCAGTGACAGTGTGCAAAAGGATAATGGTCCTATTCCGACGCTAGTGAGAACCGACAGATGATTAGCCGTGCGGTGACAGCGCTTGGTATTTTTCATCCGAGAGGATCATACAGCCTGCTATGGAAGGAGGCCATGCGTGTTTGGAGAAGAAGACAGTAGAAAAACAGAGATTCAGATGACAAAACATCTCCAGAACCTTAGCCTGTTTCTCATTACTGAATCACAAGTACTGTTTATTTTATGTTATTTATTTTTCATAAATATAACCACTCTTATCATTAATCTCCTGACTAAGATTTACAACATAACCATAGCTTGCTTCAAGCCAACAATCTTCGTGGGATCGACTCTTACTCACGTAAGGTATTACTTGGACGACCTAGTGCATTTGCTGGTTAGTTGTGCGGAGTTGTGAAAAGTGTAATCACAATTTGGTGCACCATGCATCCCCAACTCGAGTAATACACAATCATAATCATAATCAAATAACACCCACACTGGTGTTTATTCACGGGGGCGAGCTCATCCGGAACTTTCACAGTGTCCTGCCACACTTACGACATAGGGTCAGCAGAGTATCGAGTCTCAACCTGGAGCACGTGGTGGCTAGCCACTGGGTTTGCCCAGGGAAACTCGTATCTTAGATATTTGGAAGTGCAACAATCACATTATCAATCAATAAGCATATATGCATTCATACTCAGCCATGATTCAATATTAATACAGCCATTCGGCTCATAACATAATCCACAACTAGCCATAATTCATTATCATATACAGCCATTCGGCTCATATCATACATAGCACTTCCACCATCATCCTCAGCAACTTATACAATCCTCATTAATCATGATTCATTATAAATTCTTCCCTTACTTCATCCACAATTATCTCCCCCACAACCCTCACTATGGTTCATTACCCAAAAACTACTTATCAGGCATTAAACAAGAGAAAACAGGGTTTTGAACGTTGGAGGAATATATTAAAAACCAGAAACATAGTTGCAGAAAAACAGGGGCTCGCGTACGTGAGGAGCATAGCCCGTAGCATATGCTCGCGTCGTGTGCCCTTTCTCGCGTACGCACCCTGGCAAAATTGGATTTCTCGCGTACGCATCACTGGTTCGTGTACACGAGCTCCTCAACCCGAATTGATTACTCGCGTCGCATGCCATGTGGTCGCGTACGCAACCAAGAAAATGCCACTCTCGCGTACACGACCCACACCCTGCATACACAAGACCTCGAGGCAGAAGTTTGAAATGCTGCTAAATCCAAAATTTTCAGTTTTACACACCAAACTTTGATTGAGAATAACCTACTCATTTTAAAATATTTTCCGCCGTTCTTCGAACGACATAAACATCTCGGACCAAATTTTATTTCTAAACAATTGACACAAATCGGGGGTCCATAGACCAAGTTATGCTCCGTCAAAGTTGGGCCAAAATCACAATTTTCACAAAACTTGCAAAACCTCCTTTTTCAAAACATCCCAATTTCAAATCCTCTTCAAACCAACCCAAACTTACCAATTCAACATCAAGCATTCTCAATCTATATAATCAACTTCCTTATTATATCCACATTCAACCAATTCTCCATTTTTATCAAGTTCCAACCCAATATTTCCAATTTCACAACAATCAATATAACTCATTAAATATCCATATCAAATGCAATATCAACTCCAAATTCACCAATCATTATACACAACCTAGTCCATATCATGAACAATTCATACATTCATCAACAAGAGCACCAATTCACAATCTCCAAGGATATTAACCACATGCATAATAATCATTTTTAACCAATCATCAACAACAACAATTCAATTCTTATCCTAGAGTCACTAGCCTAAGTTTTCACCTTACATTATATTTTAGATACGAGAGACCGAAACCAATACCTTGGACGATTCCTTGATCAAACCCAGAACACTCTCAATTCACTTATCCTCAAGCTTCCAAGGCCTTAACACCTCACCAACAGATTTTCCAGCATATATCTTTACTTCCAAGCTTTTCAAAACCACAATCAAGCTCCAATATACATATTTACACTACCTATTCCACAATATCATATTTAAACATAGAAACTTAACACTCATATACAATAAATCAAGAATTCCACAAGAGTTGAGAATTCTTACCACAACCAAGGATCAAAGAGGTAGGACTAAGCATTTTTCTCAAGCTAATTAGATCTTATAACATCAAAAGCTCAAGATCTCAACACTTTTTACCCAATAATTTCAAAATTAAGGGTTGGGAAAATTGGAAGAAAAACGTGGCTTACCTCTTACACCATCTTGTAGGCTTTGTAGAACTCGACGCCATGGTCGCGTGGTCGTAAATGGTGCGACAATTGGAGCTCCAGATAAAAAGTTACAAGGATTTGAAGATCAAGTGAGGGTTTAAGTTTGGGAATTGTGTTCTTCCCTTGCCCAATTTTGTTTGCAGCGTGTTTGATAATTGAGAGAGGAGAAAGGGTGTTCTTTAAGTGTCTTGGGCTTAGATGGGTTGGGCCTTGGGCCCAATACGGGCCCGGTCACCCAGTTCAGCCTAATCTTGGGCCAAATTCATTAAAATTAGTGTCGAAATTCTCATTTTAATTTTTCTATCATATTAAACCATAAAAATCACATTTCTAATTTTCTAGAAAAAATTTTAATTTGTGGGTTAATTATTCATTAAAACTGGGTTTTACATTCTACCTACTTAAATAGAAATTTTACCCACAAAATTCGAATTCAGTTACCTGAGAATAGGTGTGGGTAGTCTGTTCGCATCTCTGACTCAAGTTCCCAAGTATGCTCTTCAATACCATCCCGACTCCACGCAACTTTAACTAATGAAACCTCTTTTCCGCGTAACCGTTTAATACTCGTGTCGTCAATATTGATCGGAGTCACTTGGAGCGTCAAATCTTCCTTTAACTGAACGGATTTAGGTTCTAACACATGGCTAGCATCAGAAGTATATTTTCGAAGTTGTGACACGTGAAATACGTTGTGCAGGTTCGAAAGGTGAGGTGGTATAGCTATCAGATATGCCACCAATCCAACCCGCTTAAGAATCTGAAACAGACCGATGTATCAATGATTCAGCTTCTTCGTTTTAATCGCTCTACCTACTCCTATTGTTGGAGTAACCTTAAGGAAAACATGGTCTCCTTCCTCGAACTCTAAGGGCTTCCACCTCTGATCGACGTAACTCTTCTGATGGTTCTGAGCAGTGAGCATCCTATCTCGGATTTTCTTGACTTGTTCAGTAGTTTCAGCTGTCATCTCAGGTCCCAACAAGCTTTTCTTCCCAGCTTCATACCAGTATAGCAGAGATTGACACTTCCTTCCATACAGAGTCTCATACGGAGCCATTCCAATACTCACATGGTAGCTGTTATTGTATGCAAACTCTACTAGTGACATGTACCGATCCCAGCTCGCCAGCTAGTCCAAAATACAAGCCTTCAACATATCTTCTAAGGTTTAGATCATCCTCTTAGATTGACCATCTGTTTGAGGATGGTAAGCTGTACTCAAGCTTAATCAGATTCCAAAAGCTTTCTGAAATGCGCCCCAAAACTTTGAAGTGAAATGAGAATCTCTGTTAGAAATTATAGTGGTAGGTACACCGCGAAGTCTCACAATCTCGTTTATGTATAAACGTGCTAGCTCCTCAAGGGTATAGTTCATATGAATGGGTAAAAAGTGAGCCGACTTCGTCAGTCGGTCCACAATCACCCAGACAGTATCAAAACCGGCGCTAGTTCTCGACAGTCCCGTTACAAAGTCCATTGCAATGTTCTCCCGTTTCCATTGCAGAACCTCTAAAGGTTGCAAAGTCTCGGAAGGTCTCTGGTGTTCAATTTTTACTTTCTGACAAGTTAAGCACTTTGAAACATGTTCCACCACATCATTCTTCATACCAGGCCACCAGAACATAGCTTTTAAATCTTGATACATCTTGGTGCTTCCCGGATGAATAGAAAACTCGCTTTTATGTGCTTCCCTTAAGATGTCTTGCCGTAAGGTCCTAACATCTAGTACATAGATTCTGCTCTTGAACCCCTATAACCCATCATCATCCTATGATACCCTCCATCGCTTGCCTTGCTCAATTGCCGGCAATACCTTCTGCAATTCCTTCTTGTCCTGTTGAGCTTCTTTAATCCTGGACTTAAAGTCACTCAAAATTCGCAATTGACTCAAGCACAGAGTTCCAGACATTTCTTGAACTCCCAAATTCAAGCCCTCGAATGCTTTAAGTAACTCCTCTTCTATAAGCATCATCCAAGAAGCACACAACGATTTTCGACTTAGAGCATCCGCCACAACATTTGCTTTCCCTAGATGGTAATTTAGCTCAAAGTCGTAGTCTTTCAGTAACTCCATCCACCTCCTCTGCTGCATATTAAGCTCTTTTTGATCAAAGAGGTATTTCAATCTCTTGTGATCAGAGAAAACTCAGAACTTAACCCCATATAGGTAATGGCTCCACACCTTCAGTGCAAATACAACCGCAGCAAGTTCTAGGTCATGCGTTGGGTAGTTAACTTTGTGAGGTCTCAACTATCGTGAGGCATACGCCACCACATTTTGGTGTTGCTTCAACACACACCCCAGTCCCTTTAGTGAGGCATCACAATACACCTCAAATGGTTCTTTTGGTTTAGGCAACACCAATACAGGTGCAATGGTCAACTTTTGCTTCGGCGCTTGAAAACTCTCCTCGCATTCAGAAGTCCAGACAAATGGCACATCTTTGCGGGTTAACTTCGTCAATGGCAAAGCTATTTGAGAAAAGCCTTTGATAAATCTCCGATAATAGCCAGCTAAGCCTAGAAAACTCCTTATCTCAGTTACTGAGGTCGGTCGTCCCCACTCCATTACTGCTTCCACCTTAGAAGGATCTACTGCTATTCCCTGTTTACTCACTACATGGCCAAGGAACTTCACTTCACTCTTCCAGAACTCGCATTTAGATAACTTGGCATACAATTTTCTCTCCTTCAGGATTTGTAACACAATTTGCAAGTGTTCAGTATGCTCTTCCTCGGTCTTAGAATAAATTAGTATGTCATCAATGAAGACAACAACGAACTTATTTAAGAATGGACGAAAGATTCTGTTCATGTAATCCATGAACACCGTAGGAGCGTTCGTCAACCCAAAAGACATTACAGTGTACTCGTAATGACCATAACGAGCCCTGGAAGCGGTCTTAGGGATGTCTTTATCTCTTACCCTTATCTGATGATAACCAGATCGCAAATCAATCTTAGAGAAAACTCTGGCTCCTTGTAATTGATCCATGAGATCGTCAATCCTTGGCAGTGGATACTTATTCTTTATTGTGACCTTATTCAGTTGCTTGTAATATACATAGAGATGCATACTTTCGTCTTTCTTCTTCTCCAGTAACATCGGTGCTCCCCACGGAGAAACACTTGGTCGGATAAAGCGTTTACCCATTAAATCTTCTAGTTGAGCCTTAAGCTCGACCATCTAAAGGCGACATTCTATAAGGAGCAATCGAGATCGGACCTGCTCCAGGCACCAACTCAATCACAAATTCAACCTCTCAGGAAGGAGGAAATTCATCAATGTCGTTCGAAAACACTTCGAGAAATTAAAAAACAATCGGAATCTGCTCTAAGCTTTGTTCCTTCCCCAAAACACCCGCAGTTAACAGTGTAATGGTACAGAATTCAAAGTCCACAAACTAATCGGCAAGTGCACCGGGTCGTACCAAGTAATAGCTCAAGTGAATGAGGGTCAATCCCACAAGGATTGATGGACTAAGAAATAATGGTTAAGTGATTCACTTAGTTAGACAAACAGATAAGAGTGTTGAGAGTTCAAATGCATCAAACAGTAATTCAGAGAATCAGAAAACAAAGTAGTAAATTGAGGTGAAATATATAAGGAGAAAACAGTTAAGGTTTCAGAGATATCTATCTTCTAGATTGACTTTTCTTATTAACTATTTTAATCATGCAAGATTCAATTTATGGCAAACTATATGGGACTAAATCCTAATTCCTTAGACCTTTTTAGTCTCCTCTAACTTTTATCAACCGCCAATTCCTTGGTCACTTGATTCCAATTAGAGGGTGAAGTTCAATTCTAGTTTATATGCCACAGAAACCCTAATTACCCAAATATAAGAGGATTATATGTCACGTATCCTGTTAAGTCCATATAATTAGAAATATAGGAAAAAATTATTTTCAAGCTGTTGTTCAAGTAAATAGCTTTTCCAAGTTATATAAGAACTCAATTAGAACAAGGGTCATACTTCCGTTCCACCCAAATTCATAAGATAAAGAACAAAAACAATTCTTGAAATAGAAATCAGTACATGAATTAAAATAGAAAAATAATAGTATCAATCCATACAATAGACAGAGCTCCTAACCTTAACAGTGGAGATTTAGCTGCTCATGGTTCAGAGAGAAAACTAGGATTCAGAAAAATTATAAATTACGGAATGAGGTAGAAGAGAAGAGAACCTGAAGGGCTGATTCTTTTCCCTTTTATATCTAATCCTAATTAATTAATGTAAATTATATTTCTTAAAACTAAATAATATCTTTTCCTATTTTTAAATAAAATAAAGTTTAATCAGAATTAAATAAGGATCTTCGTGGCTTTGCAATTTAGACGTGGGGACCATTTTGCTTCTTAGTGTTGGCGCCTAACTGGGAGTGGAGTGGTCGGCCACCTAACCTGAGAAATCTCAAGTTAGGTGCCACCTTGGCAGAATTCCATTAATGCTTTCCCTTGTCCTGGCGCTAACTTGGTAAAACCCAAGTTAGGTGCCACTTGTGCTGCCTTGGATTCATGGATTATGTTCATCTTGGTGCCTAACTTGAGAAACCTAGAGTTTGGCGCCACCCTTGCTGAGTTTATGGAGAAGAAGTATGGACTATTATACATCGTTGAAAAGCTCTAAAAGTTAGCTTTCCAACGCCATGAGAATCACATCAATTGGACCTCTGTAGCTCAAATTATTTAGGTTAAAGTGCAGGGAGATTAGGGTTGATAGCATCATTCTCTTTCTTCTCTTTTTCTACAGAAAGTCCATCAAATCCATCCAAATGCTACCTGAAATAAATAGAATTGCACACGACTCAAAGTAGCATACATGGTGGCTAAAAGATAATTAATTCTTGATTAAACTTAACAATTTGAATGCAAATTCACTAGGAAAAGATAGGAAAGATGCTCACGCATCACAACACCAAACTTGAATTGTTGCTTGTCCTCAAGCAACCAAAACTGATACAGGTTTCAGATGTGAATTTGCATGAGAAGCGAGTATTCAATTAAGCTGCTGTCTCTCCTTAAAGTGGAGTTTATATACTGCAATTCTGAATAGAGTTAGCATCTCACTATCCTTTGAATCTAAGGAATGTCACTGTCATTCGGGATTAGAATCTGGATAGTATTATTAATTTTCTGGCCTTTTTACTTCGGATTAATCCTTGAAAATAGCAAATTTTCTTTTATCCTTCTTCTTTGGTGCTTTGCACTTTGAGCCTAGCCGTGACTTTAAATGTTTTGTCTAAAGTTTTACTTGACACAACTACACCACAAGCACTTAACTGGGGAACTCTCTTTAAGTTATGATTTTTTTTGTTAATTACTTCCAGACAGTGGTGCTCAAAGCCTTTGGCATACTCTGTTATATGCATTTGATCTCGACTCTTGGTGCTCTATCTCAAGGATCACTTGACACATTTACACCACAAGTATATGACTAGGAAAACAACTCTTTGAGCTTTTAATCATATTTGACCTTCCTAGTCATTGATGCTTAGAGCCTTGGACCTTGCTTTTCTTTATTTTCTTTTTGCTGTTTCTTTTACTTCAATGATTAATTTCTTATTTAATTCAAAAAATTCATAATAGTTCTCTAAATTTCTGTTCCTCATGCATCAACATCTTTTGATTCAAATTCAAATATGCACTGTTTACATTATCCATTCAGAATCACAAATAATACCACCACATTTAAGTAAATAAGATTACTGTTAAATATAAACTCAATTTCTCATGCAATACATCACTTCTTTTCTTTTTCTTTGGATTCAAGCTCAGTGAGTGGTACATAAGACAGCACAAAATTAAAAATAGCAAAATTAAACTAGAACCTAGGAATGAAAACAACTAAAGATCATGCAGACATTCAAGTAAAATAGGAAAAAACAGGAATATAACATAATAAGAATGGAAGGAGATATAGAATGAAAGGAACTCAACCACCTCAGTTATCCTACTGGTCGTCTCATTCTTCAGGCTGTGCTCCTCGGTGAAGATGATTCGCCTCCCTTTGGTGTCATTAAAATAAACGGAAAAGCCACAAGCGAAGCGACAACACCAAATTTAAAAGTTTTCTTGTCCTCAAGCAAAGAAAAATTGAAAACAGGAAGGGATATAAAAGTGCACGGATGAGTAAAACAAGCAGAATAGGTGGGAGTTTTCTACCTGGGGCTGGGGCTGTGCTTTTCTGAGAGCTTGGAAAAGTAAAAGGAGGAGGTGGGAGAACACGTGATCCAACTACTAGGACCCATGGCTCTCACATACTCAGTCAAACTGCTCAACTGATGACTAAATTGATCTATCTGTGAGTTACTGGTGTTGAGATCCTCACGCAAGGATTCAACAGTCTGTTGTTACTCTCTTTTCTCCCTTTGGTAGTGGTCTTCAAGCTCTCTATATTTAGCAGCATGTTGTTCAGCTTCCCTATTGAGTATTATGATTCATTCTCTAAGATCCAAAACATCAGTGCTGGTGGTCGTGGTTGGCCTATCAACTCATGGAAGAGTCCCTTACCTCACCCATGCCATATACCCTACCTCTTCGTTTTGTACCCACTGGATTAAGGCTTACCAAAGCATAACCAAATAACCAATTCAATCATATCTACATATGCAGAGAATTTGGATATAAAATAAGCAAGAAAATTCGTGCAGAACCATACTACTAATGATATACCTCATGAAAATCCAGAAGAACTGCAGTGAAGTTCATAAACAAAGCTAGTATTGAAAATCATAAAATCGATGCAACTTCAGGAGATGTATGTAAGTTTTGATAACTAAAGGGAAGGGAAGAATAAACAATCAGAATGCAAGGGAATAGCTTGAATAAACAATTGGTACCTAAACAAAAAATTAACTAAAGAACAAATTCTTTACTTCTATATGTGGTAGTTTTCTCTTTTTCATGTCAGCCTCACGATTTTTTTTTTCTTTTTTTGTCATTTCTATATATTTTCCAGTTTCCTTCACTCTTCCCTTAGCTAATTAATCAGTATCTTCATCAATCATTTGAAAGTATCATATTTTCATCATCCACATTGAAGTGAACACTAATATCATTAACGCTTCCTTGTATAGTTGTATATTTTCACATACCAATTACCAGGTAAATGACACAATGGAAACACTTATTTATTTTTATTTTTTTCTAAATCTAATATCTAATAATTAGTAGGAATTATAAAGCAGGCTATCTACTGTGTCCTTTCTATGTATAGTGCATGCAAATACATATTATTTATTTTATCAATTTATATTAAAATTTTGGAACATAACATTTGCAACTGTCACCATTCACTGATTGACATTTGAGATCATTTCTATTAAACAACTTTCAGAACAGCAAATATCATAGTAAAGAGTGTCTATAAGCAACTTACCAAGCGTAACTTCGCTTCTGGAAAGGTGGTGCCTCCTGCAGTGTAAAGGGAAGTACCTCGAGTCGATTTCCTGGCAGCTGTATTTCTCGCCTGTAATTGTCTATAGGCATCAATGTTCCAACGTCTCATCAATTCACCAAGAACTTCTGGTGGGATCCAATATGGACGGGCACCTTTTTTACGAATGGCATGGAGCATACCTCGCAAGCGCTTGGCAGCGCTAAATCTCCAAGCTTGATAGATATCATCCTCTTCTGTATCAATAATGTCAAAGCATTTCTATTTTAAAAAAATCATTGGAATAAAATTTAGCCTCTGAACAGATACAAATTTATTTTGCTGACAAATAAATAACAAGTAATGTTGAGTTTAACAAGTAATAATAATCTAAAGATATCAGAATTCTCTCTAATAGCAAAAGATATCAGAATTCTTTTATAAAGGAAGAAACTCGCGTCTTTAATGTAATTAATTATTCATGAATGCATTCAAAACAAATCCTATAAGGAGGATTAAAACTATCCTTGTCTGTCAAATTATTATTAAGTTAATAACAAAAGGTACAGTACATATAGTACCCTTGGTCGGAGCAGTCGTGTCGGATGATGACCCAACGAGAGAGTATGGATCCAAGTCAAGGGGCTGACCAGTAGAAAGCCTAGGCCTCCCCTTTTGGCCTCGGCCACAGCCACGGCCACGGCCACGGCCACGGCCACGACCACGACCGCGATCTCTGTCTCTACCAACGATATCCTGTACACATTAAAATAAGCAAGTTATTATCCATACTAGTTAAAGTAAAATGCAATTAAAGTAAAATCAGCTAGTAGTGTCATCAGCTAGTAGTAAAATGCTTTTGCGGATTTGAATTCAGTAAAGAGTAGGAAGAGTAGGAAGAGTAGGAAGGAAAATGCATAGGAAGGAAGAGTAGGAAAATGAGAGGAAAATGCATGTTTCAAAGTTTAAAGGAATCAATGGCTGTAGGATTTTTTTACAGCATATACTAACCCTGCAGTGCCAGCTCATTGAAGTAGCAGCAGCAAGAGGAGTATTAGCAAATATGCAATTAAAGTAAAATCAGCTAGTAGTGTCATCAGCTAGTAGTAAAAAGCAGCGTGGTTTGGATGATATGCCACAAATGAGTGAAATTGGGTAAAGAATATAGCAGAAGCAGATTTTTCTTTAATGGCAGATTTTTCTGCGATTTCGGTGATGCCACAACATATGAGGGGCAGTACTCATTGATGCATACAACCTTTGTAGCCTTGGAATCAATGGCAAATAATGCATTCTTTTATATGGCACCTCTTTATTTTTTCCCTTCCTAGGCTTAAATTTCTGCTTCCCACAAAATTTACATTGTCTAAGATCTTTGTCCTCTTTGTAATATATCATACAACCATTGACACAACAATCTATCTTAACCTCCTTAAACCCAAGTTGGGAAACAATTTTCTTAGCTTCATAGTAATTAGCAGGAATTTCATTTGGAGTTGTTTGCATTTCTCTAAACAAAGTTGCCCATTGGTCAAAAGATCCCTGGGATTGGTTTCCCTCTGATTTTATACTCAGCATCCTACTGGCAAGTGATAATCGTGAATGGATACAATTTTTCCACAAGGGTTTACTAACTGAATCTAAGAGGTCATAAAATCTCTTAGCATCTCGATTTGGTTCCTCCACTGTTGGTTGCATGTACATGTGAAACTCAGGTTGCAAAGCATCAACAACCATCTCATGATAACGATCAAAATTTTCTTCCCATGTAACACCATCTAATTCAGAGCTACTTTCAATGTCTTCTTCTATCCTAATCTGATTCTCTGTGGGTATCTCTTCTCCATGCTCTGTCCAAACCCAATAATTAGGTTTAAACCCATGAGTATATAGATCAATCTTAATGTCGATCAACTGTTTAAACGTCCCACATTGACATCTGCATATAGACACCTAACTAAACCTCCTCTGAGAAATTCATGAGTTCTAGTACACACATCAACAAATTCATTTACCCCTTTAATAAAACTGGGTTTAAGACCCCACCTCTGATCATACGTTCTATCATACATCCAACTTCGGTTATGGTTTTCCATTATTAATGAATTTAATTTCCTACATATCAAAGGGATAATATTCACCTTTTAATTTTTTTATTCAACGAGAAACCACAACAAATAAAAATCTTATCATCAATATAATTTATACTTTCACTATGAATAGTTTACACAAACAAGCATACATAAGTAAGTATAGATAAGCATGCATAATAATTTAACAGAGATAATAAAGATAAAGATAAAGATAAAATAAAACTCAATAATTTAACAGAGATAATAAATAAATAAAAAAGTAGAAGGTTAAACCTTGAATAGCTTTTCTGGGAGTCTTAAACTCTACCAATACTTTGTGATAGTGTATATGCTGAATAAGTAAGTATAGATAAGCATGCATAATAATTTAACAGAGATAATAAAGATAAAGATAAAGATAAAGATAAAATAAAACTCAATAATTTAACAGAGATAATAAATAAATAAAAAAGTAGAAGGTTAAACCTTGAATAGCTTTTCTGGGAGTCTTAAACTCTACCAATACTTTGTGATAGTGTATATGCTGAAGAACCAAATACTCCACTATTGTTTCTTTGATCAAAAGATTCTATTGACCCACACCACTACAGTTCCCACTATGAAATGCTGCATAGAAATATCAAATATTGCAAAAGAGTATATCAGAATCTTAAGTTCGGTAGCAAAAAATTGAATATTCTTTCAATATTGATGATTCCTCATACTTCACAAAGAAGCAGAAAACTAACTAAGCTCCAAGAAGCTAAACCAAAAAACAGAATCAGTTAGTAACAAAATGCTTAATCAGTAACCAAATTTCAAATTTCAACAAACTTAAACCTAGCTAACAAGAAATCAAGCAAGCAATCAACACATGAAGAATAAGCAGAAGTTGGCAATTGCTAATACCTGAGCTGAAATTACAGCAAGCAGTAATTGAAGAAATGAAAAGGGTAGTGTACCTGGTCATAGGAAACCCTAACTTTGCAGCACCAGAGAGAGAGGGAATCTTTTAAGAAAGCTGCTTCAAATGTTTATGCTGTTGTTAGAAAATCAAAATATAAAGTTAGGAACAGGGAATCATTGCAATCTATAGATATAACTCTAAATGTTTGAGAAGAAATAGAAGTCACGTTAAAATACTATATAAACTATAAGGTATTGAAACAATAGAAAAATAATTATTTTAATATTTTTATATTTTTGTCTTGAGACTATTATTAATAAAAATGAGGATGGAATCCAGAGAGCCAATAGATTTGTGCCAGATTTCAAAAGGAAAACAGAACAATCTGAAGAAGAATCTATTTGAGGCTATAATGTACTTTGGAAACATCTATTTTTATGTAAAACAACAATTCTCCACCAGCTAGTAACTAGTGATAGTAATTCCAGCAGTGAGATATTGGTGCATACACAAGGTTTACAACCACTTCGATTTCGATTTCGATTTCTATTTTCAGTAGTTTCAACATTAAGACAGGAATAACGATGTCGATAAGCCCATTCTTGATTTCACTATTCAGTTCAAAATATCTTAAAAGGACACTAAAAATAAAAAGAAAAATCAAACTGGTAATTAGCATGTGAGCCCTTTTTTATTGGGCAGGCCTAAGCAAAACTCATGAAACGGTTAGGTTGACATGGGTTCTGTAAAATGGCACACTACCGCACCACATTCGTCGAGCCACATGCTGATCGAAGTAATTTTTGGTCGACGGCCAGTCTGTGAGGCAGGCAGGCATATAGTTCCGATCAAAATCTTGATTGTGTCATACACAACTAAACTGTTTAATTATAGAGAACAGTCCACTAATGACCATTGTTATGGATCTTATCTATTAATCATAAATTAATGCATGCAATTTAGAGACATTGAAATATAGCTAGCAAGTTGAACTAATACCATAAGCACCATAATCTAAAACTAAACAGTGTAGTAATAGTACCAGAAAATATAATTGATCAAGGTAAATAGATTAAATAAAATCAAAACTCGAGCCATGACATTTTATTTGAAAACTTTTAATGATCAACAAATAAGTTAGCAATATTTATTTGTAATAAGATAGAACTGGAAGAAAGATGATAGTATGTGTTCCTAAATGTCCTTCCATTTCTATACATCCAAAGTAAAAGTACATGATAATAATAACAAAGGTGACAACTTCCACTTTTATAAAAATGAGATGGTGTATGTAGTTGGCAACAAGAAGAAGGCCAGATATAGCTAGCAGATTCACATGCAGCTGTAAATTCAAATTGGGGTTCAGAAAAACAGTGAAGTCTTATCTCTATCTATCCTTAATTATGGCTTACAAGTAATTAAGAGAACAACAATATACTATAGTGCTTATGATAAATAACTCAACAGTTTGTAGTTATAATTAACCAAAAAACTGGCTCTCTATAATGGGAAAGGACAAGTGAAAAACATGGCAATTGAAAAAGAAAGGAAGGGTAAAGTAAATGAAGTGCAAAGAATAGAAGCAAAATCAAAAAGAAAGGCCTGAGACTAAGACAAGTACTACTTTTTTTTTAAATATGGCAATGGCAATAGCAATGGGCATGCACTGAAATATTTATTTTTATTATTATAACAATATGAATACTATTTTTGTTTAGAAAAAAAGAAAAGAGAGAATCAGAAATCACATAAGTATATTGCTAGCTATCCTATTAGTAGTGAATATAAGTAGTGAAACCTCTTTTTGTCTTTACTTTATTATTGCTAGCAATCCTATTAGCTACCACAGTCACTACTACTTAACAAATAAATAGTAATGCTGTGACGTTGAGTAATGCTGATCTAGTCACGAGGAAGTTGTGAAGTTAGCATTAGCAGTATCACCATAATGTAAAGCCTATACTGATCAGACATGGAAATTAAATAAAAAATTCCATTCAGGCATTTCTTTGAACATGTGGTGCGCAGAGTTCAAAATAGTAAATTTCAATTCAATCTAAGCAACATTCAACCCAGTAATTTCAGAAAGATACAGCCAACAACAATTTCAGTCCAGAAACACAAGTTTTAACAAACCTAAGCCTAACCAAAATTTTTAAAAACAGAATAAAAAAGCAGTGAAAATAAAGAAAAGAAAGACAGGAAATAGGGGAAGGGAACCTGCATTGATGAAAGGAGGAAGAAGAACGGAGAGGCGGTGGGGTGGTGGTGATGTCGCAGTGGCACAGAAGGTCGCCGCTGTTGGTGGTTGCTTGTCGGTGCTTGAAAATGTGGACAGAGGGTGACTCCACGAACAGGGTTGTCGCACGCAGGAACGAAAAAATGGAGAAATGGGGAAGAAAGAGAAGAAGGAAGAGAGAGAGGGTAGGCGATGGTGGTCGCCGGTGGTGGTGTCGGACGGAGGCGGTGTTGAAGAGAAAGCGAATTCAACCAAAGGATACCTAGAATACCTAGCGAAGTCAGCCAAAGAATACCTAGCTTGAATTTGGGGAAGTATGCGTTTCTGAACTTTGGAAGCGGGAGTTGACGCGAGAACATGTGTTTTTAGTGATAAAATTCGACGGCTGACGTTAGGATTTTTGCCAGTAAAGAATTTCATAAAAACATTCGCGTTATAGATATAGTCTCTAAACCGACAGAAATCCCTTCGTACAAACGTTTTGGTTGTCACGAAAATGCCTTCAGATGGGAAGCAACAGTAACATAAATTAAAGAGAGCAATCATAAGTCTGAAATACCTCAAAATATATTAAAATAGAAAATCAATCATAAAGAGTCATAAACAAAAGTGAGAAAATAAATAAAAAGAACATTAAACATGGGATTGAGAGTCACTCCTAAAACTAAGAGAAGTCTAAAATCCTAATCCTAAGAGAGAGGAGAGAACCTCTCTCTCTAAAAACTACATCTAAAACATGAAAAGTGAATTTGAAAGCCTATTTATGAATGAATGTATTCCCCCACTTTATAGCCTCTAATATGTGTTTTCTGGGCCGCAAACTGGGTCGAAAACAGCCCGGAAATCGCTGGAGAAGAATTCAAACACGCTGATTTCCGTCACTGCGACGCGGCCGCATGGAGCACACGGTCGCGTCACCTAGCGTAAAGGCAACGATGGCATATTATATATCAAATCGAAGCCCCGAACGTTAGCTTTTCAACGCAACTAGAACCGCGTCGTTTGGACCTCTGTAGCTAAATTTATAGCCGTTTGAGTGCAAAGAGGTCAGGCTGGACATCTTAGCAATTTCTCCAACTTCTTGTATTTCTTCCACTTTTGCATGCTTCTTTTCCATCCTCTGAGCCATTCCTGCCCTGTAATCTCTGAAATCACTTAACACACAAATCAAGGCATCTAATGGTAATAAGAGAAGATTAATAATTAGCAATTTGAAGGCCAAAGAAGCATGTTTTCAATCAAAGCACATAATTAGGAAGGCAAATGTAGAACCATGGAAATAGTATGAATAAGTGGGTGATGAGCGGATATTTTATACGCTTTTTGGGGTTAATTTCATATAGTTTTTAGTGTGTTTTAGTTAGTTTTTAGTTTATTTTCAGTAGTTTCTAGGCAAAATTCATATTTCTAGACTTTACTATGAGTTTGTGTGTTTTTCTGTGATTTCAGGTATCTTCTGGCTGAAATTGAGGGAGCTGAGCAAAAATCTGATTCAGGCTGAAAAAGGACTGCTAATGCTGTTGGATTCTGACCTCTCTGCATTCAAAGTTGATTTTCTGGAGCTACAGAACTCCAAATGGCGCGCTTCCAATTGCGTTGGAAAGTAGACATCCAGGGCTTTCCAGAAATATATAATCATCCATACTTTGCTCAAAAATAGAGGACGTAAACTGGCGTTCAACGCCAGTTCCATGTTGCTGTTTGGCGTCCAGCGCAGAAACAAGTTACAAGTTGGAGTTCAACGCCAGAAAAGGATCCAAAGCTGGCGTTGAACGCCCAAAACAGCCCTATGCACGTGATTAGCTTAATTCTCAGCCCCAGCACACACCAAGTGGGCCCCAGAAGTGGATTTCTGCACCATCTATCATAGTTTTTTCATTTTCTGTAAACCTAGGTTACTAGTTTAGTATTTAAACAACTTTTAGAGGTTTATTTCGCATTTGATGACATTTTAGATCTGAACTTTGTATCTTTTGACGGCATGAGTCTCTAAACTCCATTGTTGGGGGTGAGGAGCTCTGCTGTGCTCGATGAATTAATGCAAGTATTTCTGTTTTCATTTAAACATGCGTGTTCCTATCTAAGATATCCATTCGAACTTCAATATGAATGTGATGAACGTGACAATCATCATCATTCCTCCACGAACGCGTGCCTGACAACCACTTACGTTCCACCATAAAATGAATGAATATCTCTTAGATCTCTTAATCGGAATCTTCGTGGTATAAGCTAGATTGATGGCAGCATTCAAGAGAATCCGGAAAGTCTAAGCCTTGTCTGTGGTATTCCGAGTAGGATTCAGGGATAGAATGACTGTGATGAGCTTCAAACTCGCGAGTGCTGGGCGTAGTGACAGACGCAAAAGGATAGTAAATCCTATTCTGGTACGACAGAGAACCTGCAGATGATTAGCCGTGCGGTGACAGCGCACCTCAGAGTTTCTGGCACAGTTTTTACAAATTGCTGACATAGTACATGATAAGGAAGTAGATCAGGATGTCTACAGACTATTACTATTTCCATTTGCTGTAAAAGACCAAGCCAAGAGGTGGTTAAATAACCAACCTAAGGCTAGCATAAGGACATGGAAACAGCTGACAAAAAAATTCCTGAATCAATACTTTCCTCCAAAACGGATGACACAGCTAAGGCTAGACATCCAAGGCTTTAAACAAGGAGATAATGAATCCCTTTATGATGCTTGGGAGAGATACAGAGAGATGCTACGAAAATGCCCCTCTGAAATGTTTTCAGAGTGGGTTCAGTTAGACATCTTCTATTGTGGGCTTACAGAAAGAGCTCAGATCTCTTTAGATTGCTCAGCTGGTCGACCATGCTCAGGACTGGCGTTCAACGCCAGAAACAAGCAAGGATCTGGCGTTGAACGCCCAAAAGAAGCACAATTCTGGCGTTCAAACGCCAGGAACAGATGAGGAGCTGGCGTCTAACATCACTCCAGCCTCTAACTCTGGCACTCAATTGCTAGTGAGGGATCAGACACACACAAGTGCTGATGACAACCCATCTAAAAAGGCTTCCTCAACCACTTCTGTAGGAAATAAACTT
>NC_029792.2:33149028-33152989 GCF_000816755.2 Arachis ipaensis
ATTTTTCAAAAATCGCAAAACCTCTGAGCAATCTGCTAGCTGCTGACATGCCATTTGTGTTTGACACAGAGTGTCTGCAGGTGTTTGACACGCTGAAAGCCAAGCTGGTCACAGCACCAGTTATTTCTGCACCAGACTAACATTACCATTTGAGCTAATGTGTGATGCCAATGATCACGCCATCGGTGCAGTACTGGGGCAGAGGCATGACAAGCTTCTGCATTACTACTTGTGGGATGAACCCTATCTCTTTAAGAGATGTGCAGATGGCATAATCTGTAGGTGTGTGCCTAAAGAAGAAGCATAAAGGATCTTATGGCATTGCCATGGGTCACAATATGGAGGTCATTTCGGAGGTGAGCGAACAGCCACCAAGGTCCTCCAATGTGGCTTCTACTGGCCTACACTCTACAGAGATTCCCGAGAGTTTGTACGTAACTATGACAGTTGCCAGAGAGCTAAGGGACCTCTCCGTACCAACTTGTGTATGGTAAGGCTTGTCACCTGCCCGTGGAACTGGAACATAATGCCTACTGGGCAACCAGATTCCTAAATTTTGATGCCAAATTAGCTGGAGAAAAAAGATTGCTCCAGCTAAATGAGCTAGAGGAATTCAGATTCACTGCTTTCGAAAATGCCATGCTTTATAAAGAAAAATAAAAAAAGTGGCATGACAGAAAGCTATCATCTAGAATCTTTGAACCAGGACAAAAGTTTCTGTTGTTTAACTCTAGGCTCAGGCTATTCTCCGGGAAACTGAAGTCCCGGTGGAGGGGACCATATGTGATTACAAGTGTATCACCATATGGTTATGTAGAGCTTCAAGACATTGATTCTGATAAGAAGTTCATTGTTAATGGACAGAGAATCAAGCACTATCTTGAAGGCAATGTTGAGCAAGAGTGCTCAAGGCTGAAGCTAGATTAAAAGCTCAGCAAGGTCCAGCTAAAGACAATAAAGAAGCGCTTGCTAGGAGGCAACCCAGCCATGGGGCATCACTTCCTCTAAGCATTTTGCCCTATTCTTGATTTTATTTGTTTATATAAAGTTCACTGATACTAAGGTAAAGAGTCAATTGTATAAGTTCACAGTGCTACAGAAGGACTCTGCACACAAAACAGAGAAAAAGAGCTCACTGGCAAGAAAACGCCAGTAAAAGTCTGTTTTGGGCGATCAACGCCCAAAAGAAGCATCCACTGGGCGTTGAACGCCAGTAAGGATAGCCATCTGGGCGTTAAACGCCAGAAAGAAGCATCTTCTGGGCATTGAATGCCAGAAAGAAGCTCCTTCTGGGCGTTTAACGCCAGATTTACAGCGTCCTGGGCATTCAGAAAAACGCCCAGTGACAAAGGAGTTCCTGGTGTTCAACGCCAGAAAGAAGCAACAGCTGGGCGTTGAACGCCCAGGAGAGGCAGCATTTGGGCGTTGAACGCCCAAAACATGCAGCGTTTGGGCGTTCAGATGCCAGGATGGTGGGGAGGAGGTGAATTCGTTTTTACTTCACATTTTTCATTCTAAATTTAATTTTCATGTTTCAATTCATGATTTCTTGCATAAACATGTTAAGAACCCTGATTTCTAAAATCCCTAAATTCTAAAAACCCTATTTTAAAAATATCAAATATATCTTAATCCATAAGCACAAATCCTTTTTTTATCCAATTCAACCCTTTTTCAAAATTTTCAAAACAAATCTATCTCTTTTCATTCAAAAATCTTTTCAACTAATCAATATCTTTTTCAAATTTCCATACTATCTTTTTCAAAAATCCAAATCTATCTTTTTCAAATATCTTTCATATCTTTTCAATCTTAAATCATATATTCTATCTTATCTTTCTTTGTATTTTCGAAATAACCCACCTCCCTCTCCCTTTAAATATGGATTCGGCCTCCCTCCCCTCTCATCCACCATCCTACACTAGCTCTCCTTCTATCCCTCTCCTTTCTTTTGCTTGAGGACAAGCAAACCTCTAAGTTTGGTGTGTTTATCCGTGATCACTAAACCATACCCACTAAGATCATGGCTCCTAAAGGAAAACAACCCACTCCAAGAGGCAAGAAAGAGAGTATTCCAAAACCACTTTGGAATCAAGGGAAGTTCTTAACTAAAGAACATTCAGACCATTATTACAAAATAATGGGTCTAAGATCAGTGATCCCGGAAGTTAGATTCGATCTGAAAAAAGACGAATATCCGGAGATCCAGAAGCAAATCCGAATCAGGAACTGGGAGATCCTAGCCAATCCTGAAACGAAAATGGGAAGGAATATGGTCCAGGAGTTCTATGCTAATATGTGGCATACAGACAGGCAAAGACTATCTGGATCTGCTACATCTATTACCAAGATGCAAGAAGCTATGGAACAAATACAGAAAGAACAGAAGGAACAAAGTAGCATTCTTTGCTATTTGCTTAAAGAACAGGAGGAGCAAGGGCGTGATTTAAGGGAATTGAAGCGCTAGAAATTAACTCTTGAAGGACCAAGCACCCCCGCAGATTAGAGGAACATCCACTTCCCAGAACAAAGGTTGTTAAATTCCAATCTTAGCCTTAACTCTGTGATAACTATTTTTATTAGGTTTACCTTAGGAGTCATATAGTAGTAATTAGTATCTATATTTTTTATTTTATCCCCAATTAATCTATAATTTAATTTTATCATCATCAGTAAACATGAATAAAATAGAAGAATTTCTTTAGAATAAGAGGCAATATTTTTTTGAGTTTTTAATAAGATAAATTCTAATTATTTATATGTGGTGGCAATGCTCTCTGTCTTCTGAATGAATGCTTGAACAGTGCATATGTCTTTTGAATTTGATGTTTAAGACTGTTAAATATGTTGGCTCTAGAAAGAATGATGAACATGAGACATGTTATTGATAATCTGAAAAATCATAAAAATGATTCTTGAAGCAAGAAAAAGCAGCAAAGAACAAAGCTTGCAGAAAAAAAAATTATATATATATATATAGAGAGAGAAAGAAAAAGAGAAAGCAAGCAGAAAAAGCCAAAGCTCTTAAAACCAAAAGGCATGAGCAAAAAAAGCCAATAGCCCTTAAAACCAAAAGGCAAGGGTAAATAAAAAGGACCCCAAGGCTTTGAGAATCAGTGGATAGGAGGGCCTAAAGGAATAAAATCCCGGCCTAAGCGGCTAAATCAAGCTGTCCCTAACCATGTGCTTGTGGCGTGAAGGTGTCAAGTGAAAACTTGAGACTGAGCGGTTAAAGTCAAGGTCCAAAGCAAAAAGAAGAGTGTGCTTAAGAACCCTAGACACCTCTAATTGGGGACTTTAGCAAAGATGAGTCACAATCTGAAAAGGTTCACCCAATTATGTGTCTGTGGCATTTATGTATCCAGTGGTAATACTGGAAAACAAAGTGCTTAGGGCCACGGCCAAGACTCATAAAGTAGCTGTGTTCAAGAATCAACATACCGAACTAGGAGAATCAATATCACTATCTAAATTTTGAGTTCCTATAGATGCCAATCACTCTGAGCTTCAATGGATAAAGTGAGATGCCAAAACTATTCAGAAGCAAAAAGCTACTAGTCCCGCTCATCTAATTAGAATCTGAGCTTCACTCAAAAAACTCTGACATATTATTGCTTCTTAAAATTATTTGTATTCTATTTTATTTATCTAGTTGCTTGAGGACAAGCAACAGTTTAAGTTTGGTGTTGTGATGAGCGGATATTTTATACGCTTTTTGGGGTTAATTTCATATAGTTTTTAGTGTGTTTTAGTTAGTTTTTAGTTTATTTTCAATAATTTCTAGGCAAAATTCATATTTTTGGACTTTACTATGAGTTTGTGTATTTTTCTGTTATTTCAGGTATTTTCTGGCTGAAATTGAGGGAGCTGAGCAAAAATCTGATTCAGGCAGAAAAAGGACTGTTGATGCTGTTGGATTCTGACCTCCCTGCACTCAAAGTGGATTTTCTGGAGCTATAGA
>NC_029792.2:33153039-33161444 GCF_000816755.2 Arachis ipaensis
ATGACATTTTAGATCTGAACTTTGTACCTTTTGATGGCATGAGTTTCTAAACTCCATTGTTGGGGGTGAGGAGCTCTGCTGTGTCTCGATGAATTAATGCAAGTATTTCTGTTTTCTATTCAAACATGCGTGTTCCTATCTAAGATATCCATTCGAACTTTAATATGAATGTGATGAACGTGACAATCATCATCATTCTTCCACGAACGCGTGCCTGACAACCACTTACATTCCACCATAGAATGAATGAATATCTCTTAGATTTCTTAATCAGAATCTTCGTGGTATAAGCTAGATTGATGGCAGCATTCAAGAGAATCCGGAAAGTCTAAACCTTGTCTGTGGTATTTTGAGTAGGATTCAGGGATTGAATGACTGTGACGAGCTTCAAACTCGCGAGTGCTGGGCGTAGTGACAGACGCAAAAGGATAGTAAATCCTATTCCGGTACGACTAAGAACCTGCAGATGATTAGCCGTGCGGTGACAGCGCACCTGGACCCTTTTCACTGGAAGGATGGATGGTAGCCATTGACAACGGTGATCCCCCAACACACAGCTTGCCATAGGAGGACGTGCATGCGTGAATCAGAAAACAGAGGAAAGCAAAATTTCAGAAGGCAAAGCATCTCCAAAACTCCAATATACTCTCCATCAGTGCATACAAGTATAATTTGTGTTCTGCCCTTTTATTCCTTGCAATCAAATTTGATAAGTGAATTATTTTATTGTTTTCCTGACTAAGAGTTACAAGATAACCATAGATTGCTTCAAGCCAACAATCTCCGTGGGATCGACCCTTACTCACGTAAGGTATTACTTGGACGACCCAGTGCACTTGCTGGTTAGTGGTACGAGTTGTAAAAAGTGTGATTTACAATTCGTGCACCAGTGGGTAAAGAGTTGATAAAAATCACTCAATTGAGCACAAGATAACCCATGAAATAGTGATTTATTAACCTCCCCACACTTAAACATTAGCATGTCCTCATGCTAAGCTCAAGAGAAGCTATAAAGATGAAGAGGAATGATAGAGAGTATGAAATGCAACCTACCTATATGAATGCAACTACCTGCAATATGATTCTACCTACTTGGTTAAAAGTAAACAAATCTTTTAAGAACATACATGAACTGGATTTCACTAATTCAAATCATACAATAAAAAGTAAATAAACTTGTAAGAAGATAGCTCATGAAAGCAGGGAACATAGAATTAAGCATTGAACCCTTACTGGTAGTGTATATCACTCTAGTCTCTCAAGTGTTTAAGGTTCGATTCTCTTAATTCTCTACTAACCTTGCTTTCTAAGGCTTGCTCTTCATCTAACAATCAACATAAATTTAATGCATAAATACACAAATCAAGAGGTCTTTTAAGGGTTGTAATAGGGTTAGGGTCAAGGTAGGATTGTATTTGGCCAAGTGGACTAAAATTTGAATCCTTAATTAACTTAAACTTTCCACCTAACTTTTAGACAATCCATGTAATCATAATACCACCCCTAACTATCCATTAACCATGTTTCCACGTATTCATGCATCCTAATTTTAAGTACAGTACATATGCATTGCTTTCACCACTTACTTTGGGGCATTTTGTCCCCTTTTTCCTTATTTGTTCTTTTTCTTTTCTTTTTGTTAATATATATTTATTTTCTTTTATTTTTCTCAATGCATATGATTAAATTATTGGATGCATGAATCATGTCCTAAACATTTTTTTTCACATTTTTAGAAAATTCTAACATACTCAATTTTCAAACCAATTCAATTTTCCCACACTTAAATCATAAGCATCTCACTAGTCTAAGCTTACCAAGGATTCAAATTAAGGCATTATTATTTTTTGCTTAGAGTTAATGATGAGCTAAAGTAAAGAATAAAAGGGGTAAAATAGGCTCAAATTGGTTTGCAAAGGATAATGAAAGGTAAGGCCATATGGGTATGTAAGCTCAGTGAAACAAAGGCCTCAATCATATAAGTGCATGTATACATCAAACCATGGAAATATAGAATTAAGCAAGACAAAGATCACAATTTTAGAGAGAAAAACACACATCAAAAATAAAATATTGGTTGAAAAATACAACCAATTCAAATAGGCTCAAAATCTCACAGGTTTTGTGTGTTCGAGCTCTAAACCATGTTCCAGTATAATATCTCTTCAAACAAGTGTAACATTAAATTTTATTCAAATTAGTGAAATGCTCTAAAAGGTTTCTTGAAAAAGAAAATATTACTTCAACCAAGTGGTAAAATTTGCACAAAATTAAACAAAAATGTATTCAAACATACAAATGCAACAATGAACAAACAAATAAAATAAAAATTTTGGTGTTGAGTCAGGAAATAACTAACCCATGGAGATCGGTATCGACCTCCCCACACTTAAAGATTGCACCGTCCTCGGTGCATGCTAAGATGTGCAAGTCGATGGGTGACTTCAACTGATGCTTTTCTCTATAGATTGTGCAGATTGACTTGCATGTCTCCTCATGTAAACGTCTTCCGGTTCTCTTCCGGGTGGCCATCCTGAAAGAAAAAGGGAAGAAGAGTAACCCAGGAATAAAGATAGGAAAATAAATACAGTATGGGTGGGTTAATGCCAAATAATAAGGGTCTCAATTACATGGTAGCTACAACATGCAAGTGAGAAAATAATAGAAGCCATGGCATGCCAGTGGTACAAAATGTACAACAATGGGGAAGAGAGTGGGGAAGGAGAGATAATATAAATTCATGTCAATGCAAAAGTAATACAGATATAAAAAATTGGCATTGATTTAAATAATATTACTCACTCAGAATTAAACAAGTCATTAAGCACCAAGAAAATACCAGAAAAGATGTAACAGTTGAATAAGAACATTTGAACACCAATGGTAAAATAATAAATTTAGAAAAATAAAAATATGCAATGAATGAAAGTATGCAAATAAATAAATTAAAATAAAAGATAAGAAGAATGAGAAGGAAAAGAAATAAAGTAAGAAAGAAAGAAGAAAGAAGAAAAGATAGAAGAAATTAGGATTAGAGAAGAAAAGAGAAGAAAATTGGCACTAATCTGGATAGGTTGTGTGACGCTGGCGACGCGGTCGCGTGGGTGACGCGGTCGCGTGGTGCGCAATAAGGTCAGGCGACGCGGACGCGTGGGGCACGCGATCGCGTGACTTGATTTATGCTAGTGGCGCGAGTGCAGCCTCGCGGTCGCACAACTCTCTGTTCGAAACTTGGTATTGTCAAAACCCAGGGTGACGCGGTCGCGTGGTCGACGCGATCGCGCGGGTGGCCTTATTTCCAATATGATGTGGACGCGTGGGTGACGTATTTGCGTGGCAGGGCTTGTGCTGCTAGCACGGATCCAGCCCAATTCCAGCTCAACTTTTGGCCATACACCCTTGTTACGTCGATTTACAGGGCCACGCGGTCGCGTGGGTGACGCGGATGCGTGGGGAAGCTATTTTGCAAATGACGCGGCAGCATCAGTGACGCGGTCGCGTGGGACGATTTGTGCCATTGGCACGCCTCCAGCCTTATTCCTGCGTAACTCTCTGTTCAATTTCTTTTCCTCTTAATGCACTGGTGACGCGGACGCGTCAGCGACGCTGCCGCGTCGCGTGCGTATTTTTTTTTTTTGATAATCTAAAAAAATGCAGAATGCAGTGTTAATATGAATGTGATGCAAAACTCCAGGTTCAATATAATAAAATAAAATGAAACTCAAAAACAAATAAAACTAAATAAAAATGAAAAAGGAACAATCATACCATGGTGGATTGTCTCCCACCTAGCACTTTTAGTTAAAGTCCTTAAGTTGGACATTTGGCGAGCTCCTTGTCATGGCGGCTTATGCTTGAACTCATCTAGGAATCTCCACCAATGTTTGTGATTCTAATGGCCTCCGGGGTCCCAAACTAGGCGCAGAAAGCCTTCAAGTAAGTTAAAGCAAGTGACAAGGCCCCAAGAGTGCTGATTTCTAGATTGAATTCCGGGGTCCCAGACCTTGCCTTTGCACCTGTCTTTTGGTTGAGCAATATTGTTCCATCCGGGTGGCAAGCAGTCTGAATTCTCACGTAAGCGGCCAAACAACTTCCTAGACCCATTCAGTTGAGCTTTACACCAACCTTTGCATTTAAACTTTGAGCACACAACCATGTTGAACCTTGCTTGACAATTCTTACCACTGGCCATCTTCCTCTTACTCTTAATGCCACAAAGAGCTCTAAGTTGACCATCCGTCTCCAGTAGCCCATATTCAAGTGGGATTAGAAAGCAAAGGGATATGAATTTTACCCACTTGAATGATGTGAAGGATGATGGTAACTTAGGGGGAGGCATCTTTAATGGAATTGCAAGCTCCACTCCCTTGTGCTCTTTTCTGATAACTACCACCTCTTTGCAAGCTTCTTTAATTTCAACCTCTTCCTCTTGGTAGCTCTCTTCCAATTCAATCTCCTCTTCATTGCTTTCCAAGGGCATGGGAGGTTGTGCTTCTTCTTCTTGAATCTCTAACACTTGATCAACCTCTTCCAAGTCCTCCCATCTTTGATTGTTCCAACCTTGATGCCTGTTCTCATTGTAATTTCTTCTTCCTGCAACATAATTGTAATCAGACTCATAGCCAAAGGGGTGAGAGTTTATAGTAGCAAATAAAAATAAAAACAAATTTAAATTAAAAGGTTATTTAAATTTTGAAAATTAAATTTTGAAATTTTGAATTTTAAATTTTTGAATTTTGAATTTTTAAAATTTGAAACTTGAAAATTTTTAAATTTGAATTTTGAAAATTGATTTTTGAAATAAGATAAGATAAAATAAAAATTTTAAAATAAAAACCAATAACCTTTTAACTTAAGAAAAAGCAAAAATAAAAACAAAAATAAAACAAATAAACAAGCAAAAATAAAATATTTACAATAACCAATAATAAGGCACACGTTTGCAACTCCCCGGCAATGGCGCCATTTTGACGTTAGGATTTTTGCCAGTAAAGAATTTCATAAAAACATTCGCGTTATAGATATAGTCTCTAAACCAACAGAAATCCCTTCGTACAAACGTTTTGGTTGTCACGAGTAACAAACCCCTTTAAAATTGATAACCGAGTATTTAAACCTCGAGTCGTCTTCTCAAGGAATTGCAGGGAGGTGTATTTATTATTGGTTATGAGTTTTCTGGGGAATGTTGAGTTTGGGCAATGGGCACAGGTATATTTAAATGACAAGTAAAATAAAGTAATAATAAAAAAATCTCTTGGCAAGGTATAAGAAATTAGAAGTCCATACTTAGTTATCCTTATCAATAATAATGAAAGTTAAATCTTAATTCCACTTAGTTGACCTTTACTAAAGCAAAGGAAAGTCAAGGGACTAATTAGTTTGATCTTCGAATCCTATTTATTTCCTAAGGAAAGGTTGGGATTATTTGAAGTTCAGTTCAATTAGCAAAGATAACAGTTATCAATTATGTTGAGATAAGGTAACTCCTGAGTTACTGCTTTCTTAACCAAGACCAAAAGGAAAAAAGTAAATTTACCAGAATAAAACTGCCTTCAGATGGGAAGCAACAGTAACATAAATTAAAGAGAGCAATCATAAGTCTGAAATACCTCAAAATATTTTAAAATAGAAAATCAATTATAAAGAGTCATAAACAAAAGTGAGGAAAGAAATAAAAAGAACATTAAACCTGGGATTGAGAGTCACTCCTAAAACTACGAGAAGTCTTAAATCCTAATCCTAAGAGAGAGGAGAGAACCTCTCTCTCTAAAAACTACATCTAAAATATGAAAAGTGAATTTGAAAGCCTGTTTATGAATGGATGCATTCCCCCATTTTATAGCCTCTAATCTGTGTTTTCTGGGCCGCAAACTGGGTCGAAAACAGCCCGGAAATCGCTGGAGAAGAATTCAAACACGCTGATTTCCGTCACTGCGATGCGGCCGCATGGAGCACGCGGTTGCGTCACCTAGAGTAAGGGCAACTATGGTATATTATATATCAAATCGAAGCCCCAGATGTTAGCTTTCCAACGCAACTAGAACCGCGTCGTTTGGACCTCTATAGCTAAAGTTATAGCCGTTTGAGTGCAGAGAGGTCAGGCTGGACAGCTTAGCAATTTCTCCAACTTCTTGTATTCCTTCCACTTTTGCATGCTTCTTTTCCATCCTCTGAGCCATTCCTGCCCTGTAATCTCTAAAATCACTTAACACACATATCAAGGCATCTAATGGTAATAAGAGAGGATTAATAATTAGTAATTTAAAGGCCAAAGAAGCATGTTTTCAATCAAAGCACATAATTAGGAAGGCAAATGTAGAACGTAACCTTGCAAATAGTATGAATAAGTGGGTAAAGAGTTGATAAAAACCACTCAATTGAGCACAAGATAAACCATGAAATAGTGGCTTATCAACGGCCTATTTGTCGATTTTAATTAAAAAAACAACATATATAGCGTCTATTTTATAGATTAAATTTACATCGTTCATTCCACTTTAGAAAGCAATCAAGACCGTTCAAATTTATCGACGGCAAAGGTGTCGATATTTTAAATAATAAAATAGACAACATATTCGTCGATTTTAATATAAAATAAACAACACATATAGCGTCTATTATATAGATTAATTTTAGACCATTCATTCCATTTTAGAAAGTAATCTAGACCGTTCAAATTTATCGACGGCAAAGTTGTCGATATTTAAAATAATAAAATAGACGCCATATTCGTCGATTTTAATATAAAAAAAAAATGTAGCGTCTATTATATAGATTAAATTTAGACCGTTCATCCCATTTTAGAAAGTAATCTAGACCGTTCAAATTTATCGACGGCAAAGTTGTCGATATTTAAAATAATAAAATAGACGCCATATTCGTCGATTTTATTTTCGACTTCTGGTTCGCCTACAATATGACGATAATAGGGAAATAAATTAATGCATTATAAAAATATCGACGACTAAGCTGTCGATTTTAATATTTTTTATTTTTAATTATTTTTTTAGTAATATCGATAGTAGGCCGTCGAAAATTATCGACGGCAGAGATAGCCGTCGATTTTTGGCGTCGAAAAACACGCTTTTTCTTGTAGTGTGAGTGTGTATGGAAGGGATATATATATATATATATATATGAATGGTTGGGGTGACGGGTTGGAAGGGTGTGTGGGGATAAGTTTTGAGATATGCTTCATGATAAGTGGGATTTGGTTTGGAATTAGTGGAGGGAAGTGTAGCTGGCGCCTAACTTTAATAACTCAGCGCCTAACTTCATATGCTTCTCTCCCCCATGGCGCTTAACTTGAAGCATGTTTCTCACCTGGCGCCAAACTTGAAAATGGCGAAGTTAGGCCCTAAGCCTCCCGTATGTTATGCTTTCTCTCGCGCCTAATTATGTGAAGTTAGGCGTCACCCCTCCCGAAACATTCTTCCAAAATCAGCTTATATGTGGCACCTAACTTCAGAAAGTGAAGTTAGGCGCCAGCCAGTCCGAAACCAGTTTTTTTAGGGTGTCTGAAACTCTGTCTTCATGCACATGTTTCTATTCTAATCACTCTGCATGATCAAAATACATATAAAACAAAGGAAAAACAATAGAAACTCAAACAAAAATAATGAAATAAAAATAAAAATATCAAGATAAAATTCAAACTTAAGGATACGAAAACATCGGATTGCTTTCCGACAAGCGCTTCTTTATCGTTACTAGCTTGACGATCAGCTCCTTTAAGGAGGAGAATAATAGGGGCTCAACTCTTTGATACACATAAACTTGTTATGCTACGATTTAGGAAATTGCACGATCGGCAAAATTCCTTCCGGAATTGGCAGATAATGACTTGAGATCACTTTATCCCCTGGAGAAAAACCTTCAGTGGGAATTTTCTTGTTTCTCCATCCTCTTGGCAATCTCCCTATCACTCTTCCCTTTCTCTTGAGGATTTCTTCATTGACCTTAATGTCAGGAGGATCCTTCTGATCTGTTTCCACTGATTCTTGTGGCTCTAACTCTTGCAACTCTTGTTTGCCTTCCCATGACTATTTTAGAGTCTCAGCTGCTGGATTACTTTCCTCCAAACACGGATGGCTACTATCATCTTTAGGCTTTTCAGGTTCTGGTTCAGGCTCAGATGCAGGTTTGAAGACTTTGAAAATGAGCTGTTCATCATGTATTCTCAGAATTAGCTCTCCTTGTTCTACATCGATGAGCGCTCTAGTAGTGGCTAGAAATGGTCTGCCCAGAATGATAGGGTGTAAGTAGCTTTCCTCCATGTCCACAATGACAAAGTCTGTGGGGAAATAATAATCCCCCACTTTCACCAGCACATTTTCAACTACCCCTTCAGCTTGCTTCTGAGTTTTGTCAGCCAGTTGTATGATTACATCAGTGGATCTCACCTC
>NC_029792.2:33162141-33189734 GCF_000816755.2 Arachis ipaensis
CTTCACCCCTCACTGTGAACTTCTTTCTTGTGCTCCCACTGATCAACTTTATATGCTCAAGAGACAGATTCCTGTTCACTGTATGAGGCAGGATTGAACATGTAGTGAATACCACCTTCATTCCTGTGGAGAAGTCTTCAGTGGGAATCTTTTTGTTTCTCCATTCCCTAGGTATTTTTTTCTTTTTGGGAATCTCCTCCTTGGTGGATGATGCATTTCCGACACCAAACTTAGGTTTGATGTCAGGAGAAATTTTATTGATTGTCACCAAAAGAGGTTTGAGCTGCAGATTCTGTTGTGCATCATTAGGGGACTCTTGAAGGTTTGGATTAATAAGCTCAGTCTGCATGCGCCTCTCTTCTTCACCTGCTGAATGTATATCTTTGAAGACATGAATGACCAGTTGCTTATTATGCACTCTAAGCACTAATTCACCTTTTTCCACATCAATCATAGCTCTTCCAATGGCTATGAATGGTCTTCCTAAAATTATAGAGGTATTCTCATCCTCCCCTGTGTCAAGAATCACAAAATCTGCTGGGAAGAAGAACGTATAATCATAATTCTCACCTTGCATAAAGCTACTAGTCATGTCATAAGGAGCCTCTTGAGGTGCATTCTGAGTATTAACAGCTGAAACTTGCATCCTACTCAATTGTTGAGTAATCAGATTCATCTACTGAGACAAAATTTTGTTCTAAGCAAGAAGAGCATCAAAAGCCTCTACTTCCAAAATTCCTTTCTTTTGAGGGGTCCCAAAGTTCACAGGATTCCTGTTAGATGAGTAGAGATATTGGTTGTTAGCAACCAACTCAATAAGCTCAGTTGTCTCCTCTGGTGTCTTCTTCATGTGCAATGAACCACCTGTAGAATTATCTAAACATATTTTGGATATTTCACATAAGCCCTCATAAAAGATATCCAGCTGAGTCCATTTAAAAAACATGTTCGGAGGGCATTGCCTGGTCAGCAGCTTATATCTCTCCCAGGCTTCATAGAGGGTCTCACCATCTTTCTGTTTGAAGGTCTGAACCTCCACCCTTAGCTCAGTCAGCTTTTGTAGTGGAAAAAATTTAGTCAGAAATCCAGTGACCACCTTATCCCAAGTATCTAGGCTCTCCTTGGGTTGAGAATCTAGCCACAGCTTTACTCTATCCTTCATAGCAAATAGGAAGAGAATGAATTTGTAAACCTCAGGATTTACTCCATTCTTCTTCACAGTATCACAAATCTGCAGGAAATGAGAAATAAATTGATTTGGGTCTTCTTGAGGAAGTCCATGATACTGACAATTTTATTGCATAAGAGTGACTAGCTGAGGCTTCAGTTCAAAGTTGTTTGCAGCTATAGGAGGCACCACAATACTTTTCCCATAAAAATCTGCATTGGGGGTAGTGTATGAGCCAAGAACTCTTCTAGGTTGTTCATTCTCATTCGGAATAGCCACATTGGCATTAACAGCATGATTATGATCCATAGTGGACTCTGCAGCTTCCTTTTAAAAAGTCTCACTCAGATTTTCACTAGCCTTGTAAAGTCTAGCTTGTTACAAGCGCCGCCTCAAAGTCCTTTCAGGTTTAGGATCAAAATCAAGAAGGGGGCTCTTTATCCCTGTTCCTTCTCGTAAACAAAAAGAAAACAAAGGAAAGTGGGGATGAAGTTCAATTCTAGTTTATATGCCACAAAAACCCTAATTACCCAAATATAAGAGGATTATATGTCACGTATCCTGTTAAGTCCAGATAATTAAAAATTTAGGAGAAATTCTTTTCAAGCTGTTGTTCAAGTAAAAAGCTTTTCCAAGTTATGTAAGAACTCAATTAGAACAAGGGTCATACTTCTGTTTCACCCAAATTCATAAGATAAAGAACAAAAATAATTCTTGAAATAGAAATCAGTACATGAATTAAAATAGAAAAATAATAGTATCAATCTAGGGGAGTGGCGCCTAACTTGGCATTCCAGGCGCCTAACTTAGAGGAGGCAGCATCCAAGTGAGTGTTATTGCTGTGTCTGTCGCCTAACTTGAGAAATCTCAAGTTAGGTGCCACCTTGGTAGAATTCCGTTAATGCTTTCCCTTGTTCTGGTGCTTAACTTAGTAAAACCCAAGTTAGGCGCCACTTGTGCAGCCTTGGATTCATGGATTATGTTCATCTTGGCGCCTAACTTGAGAAACCTCAAGTTAGGCGCCACCCTTGCTGAGTTGTTGGAGAAGAAGTATGGACTATTATATATCGTTGAAAAGCTCTGAAAGTTAGCTTTCCAACGCCACTAGAATCATATCAATTGGACCTTTGTAGTTCGTGTTATTCAGGTTAGAGTGCAGGGATGTCAGGGTTAACAGCATCGTTCGCTTTCTTCTCTTTTTCTACAGAAACTCCATCAAATCCATCCAAATGCTACCTAAAATAAACAGAATTGCAATTGACTCATAGTAGCATCCATAGAGGCTAAAAGATAAATTCTTAATTAAACTCAACAATTTGAATGCAAATTCACTCGAAAAAGATAGGAAAGATGCTCACGCATTACATAACACCCTGGCATTCGTATCCAGAACAACTTACTACCATAGAATTCAAATAATAGCCATTCACTTCTACCGGCCTCTCTGATCCTTCCATCATAAAGTATAACGACTTCTCAGAACAGTCAAGCAAAACATGATTGTTAGATAACTAATCCAGTCCCAGAATGAGATCCAGACCAGTCATTGATAAACAAATCAGATCATGTACGAACTCTCACTGTTTAACTCGGAATGACACTTGTGGACAGCCTAACCTAGTCACAACGGCTTCCGAAGTAGCATTATGCACATTCATATCATAATCTAACACAATTATCTTCAGTTCTAATTCACTAGCCCTCTTAAATGCAATGAATGAATGAGTAGCTCTAGAATCAAATAAAGCATTCAAAGTTTTACCAGCTATTTCGTATTTACCTCGGATAAGTGTTTCAGACCCATCTGCACCTACAGTTGAGGTAGTGAACACCCGACCAGGCTGATGTGCTCTCCCAGCACCTTGCCTTTGCTTCTCCGGATAGTTTGAGGCTTTATGCCCCCACCTTACCACAAGAGTAGCACAAGCCCCATCCCGCCTTGCATGGGACTCCCGGATGATGACTCCCGCATCTAGAAAAAGCTTACTCATTCAGAGGCTGCTTCCCAAATTTTCTCCCAGTATAATTGTTGTTGTTGGGCCTTCTGAAGTTATTTTAACCCTGAGTCTGCTGTGGTACGAAGCCTCCACGCTTGAAAGTCTGACCCCTAAGAGCAAAGCTCCTTCCTCGATTCTGCTGAAATAGCCCCCTATTACTTCCTTTCTCTGCAGCTACCCTTTTCACACAGTCTGAGCCACTCTGCTCTTTTTCACCAACTCTGAGAAAGTCCTGATCTCCATTGGCCCTACTGAACTAAAGATGTCGCTTCAAAGCCCTCCTTCAAACTTAATGCACTTCCACTCCTTAAGTCTTTAGGAGCCCCTTGATGAATACGAGAAAATCGGCATAGTTCCTCGAACTTGTTAGTATACTCAGACACGGACATAGCATCCTGCTTCAGTTGCAGTAACTCAAGTTCTTTTACCGTCCTGATAGAATTTGGGAAGTACTTCTTATAAAATTCTACCTGGAAAGTATCCCAGGAGATAGGATCATCGCCATGCTGTAGGAGGCATCGAGTAGCCTGCCACCAATGCAGTGTTTTCCCAGTGAGCTGATAGGTAACAAATTCGACACACTACTCTTTAGGCACCAGTTGTGCTTGCAGTGTTGCTCCATGGCCTGAAACCAAGTATCGGCTTCAGTCGGATTGGTGGTTCCCCTAAAAACTGGTGGGTTAACCTTCAAGAATGCAGACAGTGTCATCGGCCTATTTCCACCATTTCCACCATTATTATTATTGTTCATTTGCTGCCCTAGCACCTCAACAGTGGCCTGCATAGCAGCAGCCATATTCTTTAATGCCGCCAAAAAGTTTACCGGGTTATGCGTGTCAGTTTCCGGCCCCTGAGTACTAGTATGACCTCTCCCACGGCCTCGACCGCGTCCTTGAGGTGCCATCTGGTTCCTATACACACCAAATAGTCGATATCAAGTTGATCAGTCTCAATATCGGAAATCTAGTAATTCAAAGTCCCAAATGCATGCTCATGAAAATTTATGCCAGTTATATCAATAAGATATCCTAATAGCACATAAAAACACACACAGAGAATGCACAGAAGCATAGTCAGCCCATCCCTCAGGCTCTACAAGAATGAACTGCTCTAATACCATAATGTAACAGCCAGCCACACAAAGTCTTATGCTTAAGTCATAAAACAGAGGTGGCGAGGTATTACGACCTCTAAAAACAAAATTATATATATATATAATAGTGTGGAAAAATATTTATAACTAGGAGCTTTTAAAGAAAAGCGTTAAGCAAAGTCGTTAAATTGAAAAGCGCAACACTCCCAAAACCAATAACGTAAGCGAAGCTAGGTAAAAGATAAAATAACACAGGTATATATACAGAAGAGTGCCAAAATACAGATAACAAAGCTCAAGACTTGATTTGGAAGGTAACCGGCCGAGCATATAAATATACATACAGATATATATAGGAAAACCCGAAAAACCCCCAATACAGAGTTACAAAACCTGTGTCTCCAAAATAACCTCTAAGAGGAAGCTAATACATCATATATATATATATAAGCAATGGAGATAATAAGTATCTATGTAAATACATATAACCAAAACAAAACCCTGAGAGATAAGAGTCTTCGCTAAATCAGAAGCTTCCAGCATGTCTCAACGAGGAGCTTCACATCCTGCATCTGAAAACCACAAAATATGCATGGGCGAGAACCGGAGGTTCTCAGCATGGTAACAGTGCCCACATATCTAACATATAATGTCCTGGGAAAGCCGAAGGCAATCCTAGAACTTCTGACATATAATTAAAGCTTATAAACATAACTAAGCCATGAAAAAGTAAGAGGCAACTAGCTAAGCGTCTTCGGTCTATCTAAAACTCCCCTTTCCAACTCCTTCAAACCTCCCAACCACCACCGGAACCAGTTGTTACAAACACAATTATTTCAGTTTTGCACACCAAACTATGATTGAGCATAACCTCCTCATTTATAAACATTTTTCCCCGTTCTTTGAACGGCATAAACATCTTGGACCAAATTTTATTTCTAAACATGTTTTACACAAATCGGGGGTTCAGAAACCAAGTTATGCTCCATCAAAGTTGGGCCAGAATCACAATTTTCACAAAACTTGCAAAACCTCCATTTTTAAAATATCCCAATTTCAAATCCTCTTTAAACCAACCCAAACTTACCAATTCAACATCAAGAATTCTCAATCCATATAATCAACTTTCTCATTATATCCACATCTAACCAATTCTCCATTTTCATCAAGTTCCAACCGAATATTTTCAATTTCACAACAATCAATATAACTCATTAAATATCCATATCAAATGCAATATCAACTCCAAATTCACCAATCATTATACACAACCTAGTCCATATCATGAACAATTCATACATTCATCAACAAGAGTACAAATTCACAATCTCCAAGGATATTAACCACATGCATAATAAACATTTTTAACCAATCTTCAACATCAACAGTTTAATTCTTATCCTAGGGTCACTAGCCTAAATTTTCACATTACATTATATTTTAGATACGAGAAATCGAAACTATACCTTGGCTGATTCCCTTATCAAACTCGGAACACTCTCAATTTACTTATCCTCAAGCTTCCAAGGCCTCAACACCTCACTAACAAATTTTCCAGCATATAGCTCCACTTTCAAGCTTTCCATAACCTCAATCAAGCTCTAATATACATATTTACACTACCTATTCCACAATATCACATTTAAACATAGCAACCTAACACCCATATACAATAAATCAAGAATTCCACAAGGATTGAGAATTCTTACCACAACCAAGGATCAAAGAGGAAAGATTAAGTATTTTTCTCAAGATAATTGGATCCTATAACATCAAAAGCTCAAAATGTCAACACTTTTTACCCAATAATTTTGAAATTAAGTGTTGGAAAAACTGGAAGGAAAACGTGGATTACCTCTTACACTACCTTATGGGCTTTGTAGAGCTTGACGCTACAGTCACGTGGTCGTAAACGGTGCGGCGATTGATAAACCACATATTAAGGGTTTATCTTGTATTGATTTTAGGGGAGATTTTATCATCTTTTCCCACATTTATCCAATGAAATAGCATGGTTTCATGATTGTCTCCTAATTTGTGCTTAAGTGTGAAAACATGCTTTTTAGGCCCTTAATTGTTTAATCTTGATTTACCTTTGATCCCATTAGATGCCTTGATATGTTTGTTAAGTGATTTCATATTTAGGAGGCAAAGATTGGATCAAGGGAATGAAGGAAAAGCATGTAAAAATGGAGAACTCATGAAGAAATGAAGGAATCGCAAGAGCTGTCAAGCCAACCTCTTCGCACTTAATCAACCATAACTTGAGCTACAAAAGTCCAAATGATGCGGTTTTAGTTACGTTGGAAAGCTAACATCTGGGGCTTCAAAAGGAAATAAAATTTGCCATAGTTGTTACACGTATGGTGACGCGTATGCGCACTGTACGTGCACACATCGTTGCTGCCATATGATCCACTTAAAGCAATACGTGGCCAGCGAATTCTAAAGCCTTGTGGTCCCAATCCAACTCATTTCTGATGCTATTTGATCCAAGGATTGAAGGGGGATGAGAAATCTAGTCATTAGTTTAGTTTTATTTTAGTTTTCACATGCCTTTAGTTAGTTTCTAGAGAGAGAAGCTCTCACTTCTCTCTAGAATTAGGAGTAGGTTAGATCTAGATTAGGAACTCTTAGATCTAGTCTAATTTCATGCTTTGATTTTCTTTTCTCTTTGTAATTCTTCTCCTTCTACCTTTCCTCTCTCTAATTTTGCTTTTAATTCTTGTAATCCCTTGCTTTTATGTTGATGCATTTTTGTTCTTCCATTTTCCTTTAATGCAATTTATGATTCATGGTCCTTTATTGTTCATTTGATTTGTTGTTGTTTAATTTCTTGCAATTGAGTAGTGTAGATTTACTTTCCTTGCACTTTTTACTATGCTTTCCTTTTATGCCTTCCAAGTTTTTGATGAAATGCTTGGTTGGATTTTAGTGTAGATTTTGTTCCTCTTGGTTTTGGTAGAGTAATTAGTGATGCTTGAGTTATCTAATTCCCTAGTTGATTGATAATTAGAAGTTGCTAATTGATTTGGATACCACTAAAGCTAGTCTTTCCCTTGGGAGTTGGCTAGGACTTGTGGAATCAAGTTGATTCATCCACTTGACTTTCCTTCATAGTTAGAGGTTAACTAAGTGGTAGCAATGGACAATTGTGGTCACAATTGAGGAGGATAACTAGGATAGGACTTCTAGTTCTCATACCTTGCCAAGATTTTTGTTAGTTGCTAGTTTATTTTCATTACATTTTACATTTCTTGTCTCCTATCTCAAAAACCCCAATATACAACCCATAACCAATAACAAGAACACTCTATTATAATTCCTATGGAGAATGACCCGAGGTTCAATACTTCAGTTTATAAATTTAGGAGTATGTTTTAGTGACAAACAATCTTTTGTATGAAAAGATTTATGTTGGTTTAGAAACTATATTGCAACGAGAATTTATTGTGAATTCTAAACACACAAAAGTCCAATCATCAAAATGGCGCCTGATGCATTTGCATCTTTGCTATATTAGCTAGTTAGTTGAAGTAGTTTTAGCTTAAATTCATTCATTTTCTTTGAAATGAACAAGCATTTTAATGAGTTCCATCTCCATGCACTCAAGTACCAAGAACCAGGTTAATTGTAGCCAAATTCATGCAAATGATTCAAGGAATGCATAAATGAATGAGTATGAATGAATCTCATGAAATTGATTGCATGGATTGGTAAGACTTTGAAGCAATTTCCCTTCTTAATGATAGGTGATGAAACAAGAAGGCATTGAAGCAAGAATGAAACAACTTGGGCTAACAACGCCCAGCACCAAGCTACCAGCCCAGGACAATCACAAGCACGTTGCCAACGTGCTACAACACTGGCGTGTTTGCCAGTAACGCCCCTCAATAGGCCAGTAACATTATGAATGAGCCCCTTCTTCCCTGTTTAGCAATACTTCTTCAATTGAGCAAGGAATTCAACAAAGATAAAGCCCACATTGCTAGCCCAAATTAAAGATCTCTGAAGGAGTTTGAGGAGTAGTATAAATAGAGAAGAGTTTGATACTTAGAGGACTTTTTGCTTTAAAACTTGTTTTTAGACTTTTTGACACTTAGACATTTTCTATTACATTAGCAATTTCTATTCCTTACTTTTTCTCACCGGTCTTCTATTTTGTTTCCCTTACAACTTTGAATTTCAGTTTTAAGAACTTCTTCTTCTTCTTCATTTTTCTCCACACTTAGTTTAATTTTCATCTACTGCAATTGTTATTGAAATTGGAGCTATGATTCACTAAACCCCACTTTCATTAGGGGGAAGAGCTCTGCTTGTTTGAATGAATTGATAACTCTTCTCCTCCATCTTAATTCAAGTGGTTAATCCAAGAGGAAACTCTTGTTCTTCAAAGATTCAATCACCATCGAGAGAGGGATTAATATATATGAATTATGTGGTGAATTTGAGAAAGGAGTCACATAATTCAGTTTAAAGTTCATCCTTTTATGATTTCCTTGATCAATACACTTTGGTTGGTATGTGAGATGTAACCTTCCTTAGTTGAGATTCTGGAAGTTATGTGGCTTGGATTAGAAATTGAACTTCATCTCTTCTCATGAACAATTAGATCACGAGAGTGGCAATTGGTTGTATTGAGAGAAATTGAGTTACTAAGAGATTGGGACTCAATTACCCACAATTTGCCATGGATCTATACCCATGATTGAGAAGGAATTGATCAACATCAATTCAGGAGAATTTGCATCTCTGATCCCTAATGATCCTCTCCATCATCAATTCTCATTTCTTTTGCTCTTTAGTTGTTTGAATACCCATTACCCAATTCCCTTCTACATTCTTGCAATTCATTATTCTATTCATTTACATTCTGTTTCTATATTTCTTGCTATTTACTCTTATGCTCTTTAAAATTCTGCAATCTTTTCTTGCTTAATCTACCAATCTCCGTGGGATCGACCTCACTCTTAGTGAGTTTTATTACTTGATACAACCCGGTATACTTGCCGGTAATTACGTGAAATTAATTTTTTACGTATCAAGTTTTTGGCGCCGTTGCCGGGGATTGGAAAAGATTGACAATGATTAAGTGAATGGTAGTTTAGATTAGGAATGTTCATGCAAACAACTTTGAATTGAAGCCTCAGCTCATCACTCTCGTGCAAAACAATTGTTCCTATGGAGGAGGCCCCCTTGAGGACCCAAACCAACACCTATCTGTCTTCCTAAGAATATGTGAAACTGTCAAGACAAATGGTGTGCATCCAGATGTTTACAAGCTGCTATTATTCTCATTTTCTTTGAGAGACAAGGCATTTCAATGGCTAGAGACATTCCCCAAGGAAAGTATCAACACTTGGGATGATCTGGTGAATAAATTCCTATCCAAATTCTATCCGCCTCAGAGGATCATCAGGTTAAAAACAGAGAGAGAATAGATGGCCTCCAACTAGCTTCAGTGAGCACAACAAATCAAGCTTCAATTGAATGGGGTCAAAATGAAGCAGGCAATATTGAGCAGTAACAAGAACAAGTTCAATACATGCAAAACACCTCAAGTTCATTTCAAAATGACTTTCATGGTGACACATACAACTCATCCTGGAGGAACCACCCCAACCTGAGATGGGGTGATAATCAAAACCACTGGCAGAAGAACAACAACTCTAACCATTCCCGCAACACACACAATCAAAACCACTCATCTAACAACACTAACCAATACAAGAAACCACAAAACACATATCAACCACCTCACAACAATCCACAAACTCATCAAAATAACTTCTTCACACCACCATTCAACTCACAAAATGCCCACCTCAATTCTCCAAACAATTTCCAGCCACAACAATCATACCCTACCATACCACCCATTGACAATCATGAAACCAGAATCTCAAGTCTTGAAGCAGCCTTGCAAGCCCTTACCCAAAACACACAGTCACTTGCCCAAACCACTCAAGGTTTAGCCAAGGGGCAAGAGATTTTGCTCAAAGGACAAGAGAGACATGAAGCCACCATGAAGAACCTTGAACGACAAGTGGGACAATTGGCCAAACAAGCTGAACGGCCAACCAATGTTCTCCCAAGTGATACAATCTCCAATCCAAAGGACACAGAAAAAGCCATAAAATGGGAGGAGTGCAAAGCAATCACTCTGAGAAGTGGGAAGAAGGTGGAGACAGAAGCCATCACTAAAGAAGAGCACAACAAAGAAGGCTTAAAAGAGGAGGTGATGGAACAAAAGCAGGAGCAAGAAACCTCTACACAAAGTGATAAATTAGCTAAGAAGGAGGCAGTGAAAGCATATCAACCAATGATTCCATACCCTCAAAGGTTCAAGGGAGGGAACAAAGAGAAGCAATACTCCAAATTCTTGGAGATATTCAAGACACTACACATCAACATCCCTTTCATTGAAGCACTTGAACATATGCCCCTATATGCTAAGTTCATGAAGGAATTGTTGACAAAGAAAAGATCCTTGAAAGAGGGACAAACGGTTGTGATGACCAGAGAGTGTAGTGCCATCATCCAGAGAGGGTTGCCAAGAAAGAGGAAGGACCCAGGGAGCTTTCATATCCCCTGCACCATAGGCAACATGATGATTGAGAGAGCATTTTGTGACCTTAGTGCAAGCATAAATTTGATGCCTCTATCTTTGATGAGGAAGCTTCAGATTCATGAATTGAAACCCACAAAAATAGCCCTTCAAATGGCGGACAAATCCATTCATCAAGCACTTGGGGTTGTGGAGAATGTATTGGTGAAGGTGGACAAATTTTTCCTCCCAGCTGACTTCGTCATTCTAGACATAGAGAAAGATGACAACACTCCCATCATCCTAGGGGGACCCTTCTTAGCTACTGCCAGGGCATTGATAGATGTTAAAAAAGGAGAATTGATGATAAGGGTGCATGAAGAGCATATAGTATTTCATGTCTTCAAGAATTTGCAAGATTCCACCCAAGAGGAAGAGTGTATGAAGATTGATTCCATAGACCCAAACTTAAAAGAGGCACCTGATGAAACACTTCCAATGCACCTAAGCTCATGCTGGAAAAGAAAGGAAGAGGTAGAAGTGTTGCAACAAGCTCAAAGAATAGAGGAGAAGCTACAACCAAAGTGTGCATTTGAGATTCTCAGCAAGGACATTCTAAAAATTGAGGCTCCAAAACCTGAACTACCTCCTGAAAAAGAAAAGAACCCCAAGAAGAAAGTGCTAAGAGGATGGAGAAACAAGAAAATCCCCACTGAAGGTTTCTCACCAGGGGATAAAGTGATGCTAACTTACTAACCAATGGAAACATCTCCACACTTTTCTGGATATTACACAGTGAACAAAATACTCTTACTTGAACATGTGAAAATCATCAAGAAGGATACTGGAAGGAAGCTCACGGTGAGAAGGGAAGGAGTAAGGCACTATGATCATCATCCTCCCTAAAGAGGGACAACCGTCAAGCTAATGACGATAAAAGAGCGCTTGTTGGGAGGCAACCCAACCTTAGGTAACTATTTTTTTATACTCTTCTCAGAATAAATGGTTAGTTCAACTTCTATGTATTGCAAGGAATTAAGTTTGGTGTTCCACACCAATGTGATTGTATCAACAAAGAAAAAAATTAAGGGTGAATGCATGGTACTAAGTTTGGTGTTCCACCAATATTCATGAAAAACAAAGTAACCCTTGAAACAATTATGAATAATCACAAATCCCAAACAATCATAGAAATTGACTAAGCCTGCAATTTCATTTGTTTACCTTTTAGTCCTGCATTTTATTTACTCATAAACTTAAAGCACATGATGTAGTATGCATGCATGAAAGAAGCATTCTGTGTTAGCATATAGAAGTAGGCAAGGAACTAAGTTTGGTGTTCCCACACCAACTTAAGGTTAAGAACTCATAAGCATACCTGCATGCTAACCATTTTTCAAGTGCTTTGGGACAAGCAACTTTCAAAGTTCATTGTAGGCAGTCACTTCAATCTTGGGAAGGATTAAGCATCATCAATCAAAGAGGAAAAGAAGGATGTAAAGACCAACAATGATGATGATAAGGAGTAAAGCAAGTGAACTCCAAAAGGTTGTATTGTTAAGTGATTATTTTTTACTTAAAACTGTTATGATTGAAAGTGATACTGCACCCCTGCTTGTCTGCTTAGCATAATCTCTTTAAAAGTTCAATAACTAAGATGCTAAATACATCATAGCACCATACACTTAAGAATTTGCTTACACTCAAGATCCATAAATTGAAAACAGAGAACAGTTATTTGAAAAGAATGATTGAGGAGTCAAAAATTTGTTTTGAGGAAAGCAAAAGATTAAGAGAAGTGGTGGTTCTAGTTGTATGATTGTGTATTGAGGTTGCATGTTTGTGAAAACCTGCATGGGAGCTCATAGGCAGGAAATAGAGTTCAAAGAAGTATTGTGGAGATTCTCAAATATCTTTTGATCCAAGAAGCAGCAAAAAAAAAAAAAAAAAAGAACATGGCAAAAGGCTCTGAGCATCAATTACTAGGAAGAAGAAGAAAGAAATAAGAACTCAAAGAGTTATTATCCTAGTTAAATACTTGTGGTAGAATTGTGTCAAAGAGAGAGGCTTGAGCAAGTAAATCCTAAGGGGTGCTTCAACACCTAATACCTTAAGACCAACTGGTTTGGGAGTATTGATTGAAAGCTTATCTAAAGAGCCGCTTTGAGACATGACACTTAGAGTCAAGGCCAAAACACAAAAACTATAAGACTGCTTCAAGGTGATTACCTATAGAGAGATTTCCATGATATCATTTGAATGAAAGTCCTAAGATCTAAGACTTCCAAAATATAGGGACTAATAAGCACTGAAATCCTTGCATGAGAATATAATTCAGAGTTCATCCCACTATCACTTAATCACTTCACTCACCAAGGCATTACAAGCTATCCCTCAACTTGTTCCAATTAAAAGAAACCTTTGTGCATAGTTCTTTTCTTGCTTGAGGACAAGCAAGGTTTAAGTTTGGTGTTGTGATGCATTTGCATCTTTTCTAGTTCTTTTTTACTATGCTTTCCTTTTATGCCTTCCAAGTTTTTGATGAAATACTTGGTTGGATTTTAGTGTAGATTTTGTTCCTCTTGGCTTTGGTAGAGTAATTAGTGATGCTTGAGTTATCTAATTCCCTAGTTGATTGATAATTAGAAGTTGCTAATTGATTTGGATACCACTAAAGCTAGTCTTTCCCTTGGGAGTTGGCTAGGACTTGTGGAATCAAGTTGATTCATCCACTTGACTTTCCTTCATAGTTAGAGGTTAACTAAGTGGTAGCAATGGACAATTGTGGTCACAATTGAGGAGGATAACTAGGATAGGACTTCTAGTTCTCATACCTTGCCAAGATTTTTGTTAGTTGCTAGTTTATTTTCATTACATTTTACATTTCTTGTCTCCTATCTCAAAAACCCCAATATACGACCCATAACCAATAACAAGAACACTCTATTATAATTCCTATGGAGAACGACCCGAGGTTCAATACTTCAGTTTATAAATTTAGGAGTATGTTTTAGTGACAAACAATTTTTTGTATGAAAAGATTTATGTTGGTTTAGAAACTATATTGCAACGAGAATTTATTGTGAATTCTAAACACACAAAAGTCAAATCATCAAAATGGCGCCTGATGCATTTGCATCTTTGCTATATTAGCTAGTTAGTTGAAGTAGTTTTAGCTTAAATTCATTCATTTTCTTTGAAATAAACAAGCATTTTAATGAGTTCCATCTCCATGCACTCAAGTACCAAGAACCAGGTTAATTGTAGCCAAATTCATGCAAATGATTCAAGGAATGCATAAATGAATGAGTATGAATGAATCTCACGAAATTGATTGCATGGATTGGTAAGACTTTGAAGCAATTTCCCTTGTTAATGATAGGTGATGAAACAAGAAGGCATTGAAGCAAGAATGAAACAACTTGGGCTAACAACGCCCAGCACCAAGCCATCAGCCCAGGACAATCACAAGCACGTTGCCAACGTGCTACAACACTGGCGTGTTTGCCAGTAACGCCCCTCAATAGGCCAGTAACATTATGAATGAGCCCCTTCTTCCCTGTTTAGCAATACTTCTTCAATTGAGCAAGGAATTCAACAAAGATAAAGCCCACATTGCTAGCCCAAATTAAAGATCTCTGAAGGAGTTTGAGGAGTAGTATAAATAGAGAAGAGTTTGATACTTAGAGGACTTTTTGCTTTAAAACTTGTTTTTAGACTTTTTGACACTTAGACATTTTCTATTACATTAGCAATTTCTATTCTTTACTTTTTCTCACCGGTCTTCTATTTTGTTTCCCTTGCAACTTTGAATTTCAGTTTTAAGAACTTCTTCTTCTTCTTCATTTTTCTCCACACTTAGTTTAATTTTCATCTACTGCAATTGTTATTGAAATTGGAGCTATGATTCACTAAACCCCACTTTCATTAGGGGGAAGAGCTCTGCTTGTTTGAATGAATTGATAACTCTTCTCCTCCTTCTTAATTCAAGTGGTTAATCCAAGAGGAAACTCTTGTTCTTCAAAGATTCAATCACCATCGAGAGAGGGATTAATCTATATGAATTATGTGGTGAATTTGAGAAAGGAGTCACATAATTCAGTTTAGAGTTCATCCTTTTATGATTTCCTTGATCAATACACTTTCGTTGGTATGTGAGATGTAACCTTCCTTAGTTGAGATTCTGGAAGTTATGTGGCTTGGATTAGAAATTGAACTTCATCTCTTCTCATGAACAATTAGATCACGAGAGTGGCAATTGGTTGTGTTGAGAGAAATTGAGTTACCAAGAGATTGGGACTCAATTACCCACAATTTGCCATGGGTCTATACCCATGATTGAGAAGGAATTGATCAACATCAATTCAGGAAAATTTGCATCTCTGATCCCTAATGATCCTCTCCATCATCAATTCTCATTTCTTTTGCTCTTTAGTTGCTTGAATACCCATTACCCAATTCCCTTCTACATTCTTGCAATTCATTATTCTTGTCATTTACATTCTGTTTCTATATTTCTTGCTATTTACTCTTATGCTCTTTAAAATTCTGCAATTTTTACTTTCTTGCAATTTATCTTTAATGTCATTTAAGTTTCTTGCATTTTAAGTTTCAGTTATTTACTTTCATCTTCTTTCTCTCTTCTAGTTCTTTAAATTCTTTGCCATTTAAATTTTTGCAATTATGTTCAAAAATAACAAATCTCATGAAATCAAAACCATGTTTGCTTGACTAAATCTACCATTTAACTAAAGTTGCTTAATCTACCAATCTCCGTGGGATCGACCTCACTCTTAGTGAGTTTTATTACTTGATACGACCCGGTATACTTGCCGGTAATTACGTGAAATTAATTTTTTACGTATCACCGCCGTTGCCGGGGAATTGCAATGGTGTGTGTTATTGGTTATTGTATATATGTGAATATGTTTGCCTTTTGCTTCTTTGTTAGTTCTTGCTAGTTTTAGGATTTGGTTTCCATTGTTTCTTATTTGATTTTATTTTCATTTTCTCTTGCTATCATGAATTCTCACTTTGGCTATGAGTGTGATTATAAGTATGTTGTAGGAAATGAGAGCTACAATGAAGAAATGCATCAAGGATAGAACAATCAAAGGTGGGAGTAGCCATATGCATATGATCAATCCTCTTGGCAACAACCTCCACCAATACACTATGAAGAAGAGCCATTCTATGATGCATATCAATCCAATGGCTATGGTGACTCTCCTTGTGATTTCCAAGAACCACCACCATATGCCTATGAACCATATCCTCAACATAGCCCTCAACCATACTTACAAGCTTCTTTTCACCAAACACCTCCATATGACCATGATCCTTACCCACCATACTGGTGCACGAAATCATGATCTTCAACAATGGCGCCAATGGCTTGGTGCTCTCAAACGTGAATCACACTTTGTCACAATTCCGCACAACTAACCAGCAAGTGCACTGGGTCGTCCAAGTAATAAACCTTACGTGAGTAAGGGTCGATCCCACCGAGATTGTCGGCTTGAAGCAAGCTATGGTCACCTTGTAAATCTCAGTCAGGCAGATTCAGATAGTTATGGAGATTTGATAATTAAAACTTGTGCTGCATGGATTATATGGATTATGTTCATCTTGGTGCCTAACTTGAGAAACCTAGAGTTTGGTGCCACCCTTGCTGAGTTTATGGAGAAGAAGTATGGACTATTATACATCGTTGAAAAGCTCTAAAAGTTAGCTTTCCAACGCCACGAGAATCACGTCAATTGGACTTCTGTAGTTCGAATTATTTAGGTTAAAGTGCAGGGAGATCAGGGTTGATAGCATCATTCGCTTTCTTCTCTTTTTCTACAGAAAGTCCATCAAATCCATCCAAATGCTACCTGAAATAAATAGAATTGCACACGACTCAAAGTAGCATACATGGTGGCTAAAAGATAATTAATTCTTGATTAAACTTAACAATTTGAATGCAAATTCACTAGGAAAAGATAGGAAAGATGCTCACGCATCACAACACCAAACTTGAATTGTTGCTTGTCCTCAAGCAACCAAAACTGATACAGGTTTCAGATGTGAATTTGCATGAGAAGCGAGTATTCAATTAAGCTGCTGTCTCTCCTTAAAGTGGAGTTTATATACTGCAATTCTGAATAGAGTTAGCATCTCACTATCCTTTGAATCTAAGGAATGTCACTGTCATTCGGGATTAGAATCTGGATAGTATTATTAATTTTCTGGCCTTTTTACTTCGGATTAATCCTTGAAAATAGCAAATTTTCTTTTATCCTTCTTCTTTGGTGCTTTGCACTTTGAGCCTAGCCGTGACTTTAAATGTTTTGTCTAAAGTTTTACTTGACACAACTACACCACAAGCACTTAACTGGGGAACTCTCTTTAAGTTATGATTTTTTTGTTAATTACTTCCAGACAGTGGTGCTCAAAGCCTTTGGCATACTCTGTTATATGCATTTGATCTCGACTCTTTGTGCTCTATCTCAAGGATCACTTGACACATTTACACCACAAGTATATGACTAGGAAAACAACTCTTTGAGCTTTTAATCATATTTGACTTTCCTAGTCATTGATGCTTAGAGCCTTGGACCTTGCTTTTCTTTTCTTTTTGCTGTTTCTTTTGCTTCAATGATTAATTTCTTGTTTAATTCAAAAAATTCATAATAGTTCTCTAAATTTCTGTTCCTCATGCATCAACATCTTTTGATTCAAATTCAAATATGCACTGTTTACATTATGCATTCAGAATCACAAATAATACCACCACATTTAAGTAAATAAGACTACTGTTAAATATAAACTCAATTTCTCATGCAATACATCACTTCTTTTCTTTTTCTTTGGATTCAAGCTCAGTGAGTGGTACATGAGACAGCACAAAATTAAAAATAGCAAAATTAAACTAGAACCTAGGAATGAAAACAACCAAAGATCATGCAGACATTCAAGTAAAATAGGAGAAAACAGGAATATAACATAATAAGAATTGAAGGAGATATAGAATGAAAGGAACTCAACCACCTCAGTTATCCTACTGGTCGTCTCATTCTTCAGGCTGTGCTCCTCCGTGAAGATGATTCGCCTCCCTTTGGTGTCATTAAAATAAACGGAAAAGTCACAAGCGAAGCGACAACACCAAATTTAAAGGTTTGCTTGTCCTCAAGCAAAGAAAAATTGAAAACAGGAAGGGATATAAAAGTGCACGGATGAGTAAAACAAAAATTATTACAAAAGAAGTCATAAATGAAAAAAAAGGGTATATATATATATATATAATTATTATTATTTATTATTTTTTTATTTTTATTTATTTATTTATTTTTTTCTTGGAATGGAAAACTGGAATAGGAATTAAAGGAAATGTGGAGGGGAAGGGGACGTTGGTATTGACACTACAAGAAACGTCGTTAAAATTGACGGCCAAATCGACGGCCTAGCCATCGATAATATTTAAATTCGACGGCAAAATAGACGGCGCAGTTGGTCGCTATAAAGCTTGTCGATTTTTCAAAATGTTAATAAAATCGACAGCTTTCATTGCCGTCGATAATAATTTAATAAAATCGACGTTCATTCCGTCTGTAATATAGGTGTGAGAATTTTACATTCTTAATAAAATCGACAACATCGCCGTCGATATTATTATTTAAAATCGACGTCCTCTTTGTTGATAATTGATTCAATAAAATCGACAGCCTTTGTGTCGATATTTAACTCAATAAAATCAACAACACTTTTGTCTGTCAGATTATTATTAAGTTAATAACAAAAGGTACAGTACATATAGTACCCTTGGTCGGAGCAGTCGTGTCGGATGATGATCCAACGAGAGAGTATGGATCCAAGTCAAGGGGCTGACCAGTAGAAAGCCTAGGCCTCCCCTTTTGGCCTCGGCCACGGCCACGGCCACGGCCACGACCACGACCGCGATCTCTGTCTCTACCAACGATATCCTGTACACATTAAAATAAGCAAGTTATTATCCATACTAGTTAAAGTAAAATGCAATTAAAGTAAAATCAGCTAGTAGTGTCATCAGCTAGTAGTAAAATGCTTTTGCGGATTTGAATTCAGTAAAGAGTAGGAAGAGTAGGGAGAGTAGGAAGGAAAATGCATAGGAAGGAAGAGTAGGAAGATGAGAGGAAAATGCATGTTTCAAAGTTTAAAGGAATCAATGGCTGTAGGATTTTTTTACAGCATATACTAACCCTGCAGTGCCAGCTCATTGAAGTAGCAGCAGCAAGAGGAGTATTAGCAAATATGCAATTAAAGTAAAATCAGCTAGTAGTGTCATCAACTAGTAGTAAAAAGCAGCGTGTTTTGGATGATATGCCACAAATGAGTGAAATTGGGTAAAGAATATAGCAGAAGCAGATTTTTCTTTAATGGCAGATTTTTCTGCGATTTCGGTGATGCCACAACATATGAGGGGCAGTACTCATTGATGCATACAACCTTTGTAGCCTTGGAATCAATGGCAAATAATGCATTCTTTTATATGGCACCTCTTTATTTTTTCCCTTCCTAGGCTTAAATCTCTGCTCCCCACAAAATTTACATTGTCTAAGATCTTTGTCCTCTTTTTAATATATCATACAACCATTGACACAACAATCTATCTTAACCTCCTTAAACCTAAGTTGGGAAACAATTTTCTTAGCTTCATAGTAATTAGCAGGAATTTCATTTGGAGTTGTTTGCATTTCTCTAAACAAAGTTGCCCATTGGTCAAAAGATCCCTGTGATTGGTTTTCCTCTGATTTTATACTCAGCATCCTACTGGCAAGTGATAACAGGGAATCATTGCAATCTATAGATATAACTCTAAATGTTTGAGAAGAAATGGAAGTCACGTTAAAATACTATATAAACTATAAGGTATTGAAACAATAGAAAAATAATTATTTTAATATTTTTATATTTTTGTCTTGAGACTATTATTAATAAAAATGAGGATGGAATCCAGAGAGCCAATAGATTTGTGCCAGATTTCAAAAGGAAAACAGAACAATCTGAAGAAGAATCTATTTGAGGCCATAATGTACTTTGGAAACATCTATTTTTATGTAAAACATCAATTCTCCACTAGCTAGTAACTAGTGATAGTAATTCCAACAGTGAGATATTGGTGCATACACAAGGTTTACAACCACTTCGATTTCGATTTCGATTTCTATTTTCAGTAGTTTCAACATTAAGACAGGAATAACGATGTCGATAAGCCCATTCTTGATTTTACTATTCAGTTCAAAATATCTTAAAAGGACACTAAAAATAAAAAGAAAAACCAAACTGGTAATTAGCATGTGAGCCCTTTTTTATTGGGCAGGCCTAAGCAAAACTCATGAAACGGTTAGGTTGACATGGGTTCTGTAAAATGGCACACTACCGCACCACATTCGTCGAGCCACATGCTGATCGAAGTAATTTTTGGCCGACGGCCAGTCTGTGAGGCAGGCAGGCATATAGTTCCGATCAAAATCTTGATTGTGTCATACACAACTAAACTATTTAATTCTAGAGAACAGTCCACCAATGACCATTGTTATGGATCTTATCTATTAATCATAAATTAATGCATGCAATTTAGAGACATTGAAATATAGCTAGCAAGTTGAACTAATACCATAAGCACCATAATCTAAAACTAAACAGTGTAGTAATAGTACCAGAAAATATAATTGATCAAGGTAAATAGATTAAATAAAATCAAAACTCGAGCCATGACATTTCATTTGAAAACTTTTAATGATCAACAAATAAGTTAGCAATATTTATTTGTAATAAGATAGAACTGGAAGAAAGATGATAGTATGTGTTCCTAAATGTCCTTCCATTTCTATACATCCAAAGTAAAAGTACATGATAATAATAACAAAGGTGACAACTTCCACTTTTATAAAAATGAGATGGTGTATTTAGTTGGCAACAAGAAGAAGGCCAGATATAGCTAGCAAATTCACATGCAGCTGTAAATTCAAATTGGGGTTCAGAAAAACAGTGAAGTCTTATCTCTATCTATCCTTAATTATGGCTTACAAGTAATTAAGAGAACAACAATATACTATAGTGCTTATGATAAATAACTCAACAGTTTGTAGTTATAATTAACCAAAAAGCCAGCTCTCTATAATGGGAAAGGACAAGTGAAAAATATGGCAATTGGAAAAGAAAGGAAGGGTAAAGCAAATGAAGTGCAAAGAATAGAAGCAAAATCAAAAAGAAAGGCCTGAGACTAAGACAAGTACTACTTTTTTTTAAATATGGCAATGGCAATAGCAATGGGCATGCACTGAAATATTTATTTTTATTATTATAACAATATGAATACTATTTTTGTTTAGAAAAAAAGAAAAGAGAGAGTCAAAAATCACATAAGTATATTGCTAGCTATCCTATTAGTAGTGAATATAAGTAGTGAAACCTCTTTTTGTCTTTACTTTATTATTGCTAGCAATCCTATTAGCTACCACAGTCACTACTACTTAACAAATAAATAGTAATGCTGTGACATTGAGTAATGCTGATCTAGTCACGAGGAAGTTGTGAAGTTAGCATTAGCAGTATCACCATAATGTAAAGCCTATACTAATCAGACATGGAAATTAAATCAAAAATTCCATTCAGGCATTTCTTTGAACATGTGGTGCGCAGAGTTCAAAATAGTAAATTTCAATTCAATCTAAGCAACATTCAACCCAGTAATTTCAGAAAGATACAGCCAACAACAATTTCAGTCCAGAAACACAAGTTTTAACAAACCTAAGCCTAACCAAAATTTCTAAAAACAGAATAAAAAAGCAGTGAAAATAAAGAAAAGAAAGACAGGAAACAGGGAAAGGGAACCTGCATTGATGAAAGGAGGAAGAAGAACGGAGAGGCGGTGGGGTGGTGGTGATGTCGCAGTGGCACAGAAGGTCGCCGCCGTTGGTGGTTGCTTGTCGGTGCTTGAAAACGCAGACAGAGGGTGACTCCACGAACAGGGGTGTCGCACGCAGGAACGAAAAAATGGATAAATGGGGAAGAAAGAGAAGAAGGAAGAGAGAGAGGGTAGGCGATGGTGGTCGCCGGTGGTGGTGTCGGACGGAGGCGGTGTTGAAGAGAAAGCGAATTCAACCAAAGGATACCTAGAATACCTAGCGAAGTCAGCCAAAGAATACCTAGCTTGAATTTGGGGAAGTATGCGTTTCTGAACTTTGGAAGCGGGAGTTGACGCGAGAACATGTGTTTTTAGTGATAAAATTCGACGGCTGACGTTAGGATTTTTGCCAGTAAAGAATTTCATAAAAACATTCGCGTTGTAGATATAGTCTCTAAACCGACAGAAATCTCTTCGTACAAACGTTTTGGTTGTCACGAGTAACAAACCCCTTTAAAATTGATAACCGAGTATTTAAACCTCGGGTCGTCTTCTCAAGGAATTGCAGGGAGGTGTATTTATTATTGGTTATGAGTTTTCTGGGGAATGTTGAGTTTGGGCAATGGGCACAGGGATATTTAAATGACAAGTAAAATAAAGTAATAATAATAAAATCTCTTGGCAAGGTATAAGAAATTAGAAGTCCAGACTTAGTTATCCTTATCAATAATAATGAAAGTTGAATCTTAATTCCACTTAGTTGACCTTTACTAAAGCAAAGGAAAGTCAATGGACTAATTAGTTTGATCTTCGAATCCTATTTATTTCCTAAGAAAAGGTTGGGATTATTTGAAGTTCAGTTCAATTAGCAAAGATAACAGTTATCAATTATGTTGAGATAAGGTAACTCTTGAGTTACTGCTTTCTTAACCAAGACCAAAAGGGAAAAAGTAAATTTACCGGAATAAAAATGCCTTCAGATGGGAAGCAACAGTAACATAAATTAAAGAAAGCAATCATAAGTCTGAAATACCTCAAAATATATTAAAATAGAAAATCAATCATAAAGAGTCATAAACAAAAGTGAGAAAATAAATAAAAAGAACATTGAATATGGGATTGAGAGTCACTCCTAAAACTAAGAGAAGTCTTAAATCCTAATCCTAAGAGAGAGGAGAGAACCTTTCTCTCTAAAAACTACATCTAAAACATGAAAAGTGAATTTGAAAGCCTGTTTATGAATGAATGTATTCCCCCACTTTATAGCCTCTAATCTGTGTTTTCTGGGCCGCAAACTGGGTCAAAAACAGCCCGGAAATCGCTGGAGAAGAATTCAAACACGCTGATTTCCGTCACTGCGACGCGGCCGCATGGAACACGCGGTCGCGTCACCTAGCATAAGGGCAACTATGGCATATTATATATCAAATTGAAGCCCCGGACGTTAGCTTTCCAACGCAACTGGAACCGTGTCGTTTGGACCTTTGTAGCTAAATTTATAGCCGTTTGAGTGCAGAGAGGTCAGGCTGGACAGCTTAGCAATTTCTCCAACTTCTTGTATTTCTTCCACTTTTGCATGCTTCTTTTCCATCCTCTGAGCCATTCCTGCCCTGTAATCTCTGAAATCACTTAACACACATATCAAGGCATCTAATGGTAATAAGAGAAGATTAATAATTAGCAATTTAAAGGTCAAAGAAGCATGTTTTCAATTAAAGCACATAATTACGAAGGCAAATGTAGAACCATGCAAATAGTATGAATAACTGGGTGATGAGCGGATATTTTATACGCTTTTTGGGGTTAATTTCATATAGTTTTTAGTGTGTTTTAGTTAGTTTTTAGTTTATTTTCAGTAGTTTCTAGGCAAAATTCATATTTCTGGACTTTACTATGAGTTTGTGTGTTTTTCTGTGATTTCAGGTATTTTCTAGCTGAAATTGAGGGAGCTGAGCAAAAATCTGATTCAGGCTGAAAAAGGACTGCTAATGCTGTTGGATTATGACCTCTCTGCACTCAAAATGGATTTTCTAGAGCTACAGAACTCCAAATGGCGCGCTTCCAATTGTGTTGGAAAGTAGACATCCAGAGCTTTCCAGCAATATATAATAGTCCATACTTTGCTCAAGGATAGAGGACGTAAACTGGCGTTCAACGCCAGTTCCATGTTGCTGTCTGGCGTCCAGCGCCAGAAACAAGTTACAAGTTGGAGTTCAACGCCAGAAAAGGATCCAAAGCTGGCGTTGAACGCCCAAAACAGCCCTATGCACGTGATTAGCTTAAGTCTCAGCCCCAGCACACACCAAGTGGGCCCCAGAAGTGGATTTTTGCCCCATCTATCATAGTTTTTTCATTTTCTGTAAACCTAGGTTACTAGTTTAGTATTTAAACAACTTTTAGAGGTTTATTTTGCATCTGATGACATTTTAGATCTGAAATTTGTACCTTTTGACGGCATGAGTCTCTAAACTCCATTGTTGGGGGTGAGGAGCTCTGCTGTGTCTCGATGAATTAATGCAAGTATTTCTGTTTTCATTTAAACATGCATGTTCCTATCTAAGATATCCATTCGAACTTCAATATGAATGTGATGAACGTGACAATCATCATCATTCCACGAACACGTGCCTGACAACCACTTACGTTCCACCATAGAATGTCTTTAAATTCAAAAATATCTTTTCTCTCTATTTTTAAAAACAAATTTTCGAAAATTATTTTTAAAATTCAGATTTTTTTTCCAAAATTTAAAATCTTTTTCAATTCATATCTTTTTCAAAACTTCCTGACCACTTTCTCTCTCCTCATTTTTTCAAAAATCTTCACCTATTTTTATTTATTTTATTTTAATTTATTTTATCTTCAAAATAATTAAATAAATAAATAAATAAATAAAAATAAATTTTTTATTTTACATCATCTCCCTTTCTCCATCATGGATCTAAGTAGAAATGAACAGTCCAAGAGGACTCTGAGGTCATATGCTAACCCCTCTACTGCTTCATATGGGAGTAGTATCTGCATACCCTCCATTGGAGTCAGTAGCTTTGAGTTGAATCCTCAGCTCATTATCATGGTGCAGCAAAGCTGCCAGTATTCCGGTCTTCCACAGGATGAACCTATAGAGTTTTTGGCACAGTTTTTACAAATTGCTGACATAGTACATGATAAGGAAGTAGATCAGGATGTCTACAGACTATTACTGTTTCCATTTGCTGTAAAAGACTAAGCCAAGAGGTTGTTAAATAACCAACCTAAGGCTAGCATAAGGACATGGAAACAGCTGACAGAAAAACTCCTGAATCAATACTTTCCTCCAAAACGGATGACACAGCTAAGGCTAGACATCCAAGGCTTTAAACAAGGAGATAATGAATCCCTTTATGATGCCTGGGAGAGATACAGAGAGATGCTACGAAAATGCCCCTCTGAAATGTTTTCAGAGTGGGTTCAGTTAGACATCTTCTATTATGGGCTTACAGAAAGAGCTCAGATCTCTTTAGATTGCTCAGCTGGTCGATCTATCCACATGAGAAAGACAATTGAAGAAGCTCAAGAGCTCATTGATACAGTTGTTAGAAATCAGCATCTGTACCTAAGCAGTGACTCTTCCATGAAAGAAGAGGCTAAAACAGTAACTGCTGAACTCAGTCCTGCAGAGCAAGCTGCTGAATTCAATCAGCAATTGGATTTTCTAACAAAGCAGTTGGCTGAATTCAAGGATAAACTACAAGAGACAAGGATGGCTAATATAAACATGGAAGTACAATTAAAGCAAACAAAGCAGCAGCTGTCAAAACAAATAACAGAAGAATGCCAAGCAGTTCAATTAAGAAGTGGGAAAGCACTAAATACCCCACTTCAAAGCAGCAGGAAACCAAGAAATGAGCAAACCACCCAAAATCCATCTGAGGACAGTAAGAGCCCAGGGAAAAATAATTCTGGCGTTAAAATGCCAGAAGTTGGGTGGAAGGCTGGCGCTGAACGCCCAAACCATGCTCAGGACTGGCGTTCAACGCCAGAAACAAGCAAGGATCTGGCGTTGAACGCCCAAAAGAAGCACAGTTCTGGCGTTCAAACGCTAGGAACAGATGAGGAGCTGGCGTCTAACGTCACTCCAGCCTCTAACTCTGGCACTCAATTGCCAGTGAGGGATCAGACACACACAAGTGCTGATGACAACCCATCTAAAAAGGCTTCCTCAACCACTTCTGTAGGAAATAAACTTACACATGTTAAGGCAATTAGAAGCTTTCTGGGGCATGCAGGATTCTATAGGAGGTTCATAAAGGACTTTTCAAAAATCGCAAAACCTCTGAGCAATCTGCTAGCTGCTGACACGCCATTTGTGTTTGACACAGAGTGTCTACAGGCGTTTGACACGCTGAAAGCCAAGCTGGTCACAGCACCAGTTATTTCTGCACCAGACTGGACATTACCATTTGAGCTAATGTGTGATGCCAATGATCACACCATCGGTGCAGTACTGGGGTAGAGGCATGACAAGCTTCTGCATGTCATTTATTATGCTAGCCGTGTTTTGAATGATGCCCAGAAAAATTACACAACCACAGAAAAAGAATTGCTTGCAGTGGTTTATGCCATTGACAAGTTTAGATCATACTTAGTAGGACCAAAAGTGATTGTGTACACAGATCATGCTACTCTTAAATATCTACTCACAAAGCAGGATTCAAAACCCAGACTCATAAGATGGGTGTTGCTTCTGCAAGAGTTTGATATAGAAATAAGAGACAGAAAAGGGACAGAGAACCAAGTGGCTGACCATCTATCCCGGATAGAGCCAATAGAAGGGACATCATTCCCCTCTCTTGAAATCTCTGAGACCTTTCCTGATGAGTATTTGTTTGCCATTCAGGAAACACCATGGTTTGAAGACATTGCAAACTACAAATCTGCAAGGTTCATTCCCAAGGAGTACAGCAGGCAACAAAAGAAAAAATTAATTACTGATGCAAAGTACTACTTGTGGGATGAACCCTATCTCTTTAAGAGATGTGCAGATGGCATAATCCGTAGGTGTGTGCCTAAAGAAGAAGCATAAAGGATCTTATGGCATTGCCATGGGTCACAATATAGAGGTCATTTCGGAGGTGAGCGAACAGCCACCAAGGTCCTCCAATGTGGCTTCTACTGGCCTACACTCTACAGAGATTCCCGAGATTTTGTACGTAACTGTGACAGTTGCCAGAGAGCTGGTAATTTGCCTCACAGTTATGCCATGCCTCAACAAGGAATCTTGGAGATTGAGTTGTTTGATGTATGGGGTATTGATTTCATGGGGCCTTTCCCACCATCATACTCAAACACTTATATTCTGGTGGCAGTTGACTATGTATCAAAATGGGTTAAGGCCATTGCCACACCCACCAATGATACTAAAACAGTGCTAAAATTCCTCCAGAAACATATATTCAGCAGGTTTGGTGTCCCCAGGGTACTGATCAGTGATGGGGGCACTCACTTCTACAACAAACAGCTTTACTCTGCCATGGTCCGGTATGGGATTCGCCACAAGGTGGCGACTCCATATCATCCATAGACAAATGGGCAAGCTGAAGTCTCTAACAGAGAACTAAAAAGAATCCTGGAATGGACTGTAAGCACCCGTAGAAAGGATTGGGCACGAAGCTTGGATGATGCTCTGTGGGCTTACAGAACAGCATTCAAGACTCCTATAGGGATCTCTCCATACCAACTTGTGTATGGTAAGGCATGCCACCTGCCCGTGGAACTGGAACATAAAGCCTACTGGGCAACCAGATTCCTAAACTTTGATGCCAAATTAGCTGGAGAAAAAAGATTGCTCCAGCTAAATGAGCTAGAGGAATTCAGATTCACTGCTTTCGAAAATGCCAAGCTTTATAAAGAAAAATAAAAAAAGTGGCATGACAGAA
>NC_029792.2:33190648-33191438 GCF_000816755.2 Arachis ipaensis
TCCATACTATCTTTTTCAAAAATCCAAATCTATCTTTTTCAAATATCTTTCATATCTTTTCAATCTTAAATCATATCTTCTATCTTATCTTTCTTTGTATTTTCGAAATAACCCACCCCCCTCTCCCTTTAAATATGGATTCGGCCTCCTTCCCTCTCTTCCACCATCCTACACTAGCTCTCCTTCTATCCCTCTCCTTTCTTTTGCTTGAGGACAAGCAAACCTCTAAGTTTGGTGTGTTTATCCGTGATCACTAAACCATACCCACTAAGATCATGGCTCCTAAAGGAAAACAACCCACTCCAAGAGGCAAGAAAGAGAGTATTCCAAAACCACTTTGGAATCAAGGGAAGTTCTTAACTAAAGAAAATTCAGACCATTATTACAAAATAATGGTTCTAAGATCAGTGATCCCGGAAGTTAGATTCGATCTGAAAGAAGACGAATATCCGGAGATCCAGGAGCAAATTCGAATCAGGAACTGGGAGATCCTAGCCAATCCTGAAACGAAAATGGGAAGGAATATGGTCCAGGAGTTCTATGCTAATATGTGGCATACAGACAGACAAAGACTATCTGGATCTGCTATCTATGACTATCGGACCTTGGTCAGAAGAAAGATTGTCCATACCCACCCTGACAAGATCAGGGAGATCTTAAAGCTACCTCAGCTGAAAGATGATCCAGACTCCTTCAATAGGAGAATGATGAGAACAGACAAGGGCCTGGATAAGATTCTAGAGGATATATGTATCCCTGGAGCCAGGTGGACCACCAGCACGAAGGGTGT
>NC_029792.2:33213218-33216219 GCF_000816755.2 Arachis ipaensis
AAGTTATCTCTTGAAGGACCAAGCACCCCACAGATTAGAGGAACATCCACTTCCCAGAACAAAGGTTGTTAAATTCCAATCTTAGCCTTAACTCTGTGATAACTATTTTTATTAGTTTTACCTTAGGAGTCATATAGTAGTAATTAGTATCTATATTTTTGATTTTATCCCCAATTAATCTATAATTTAATTTTATCATCATCAGTAAACATGAATAAAATAGAAGAATTTCTTTAGAATAAGAGGCAATATTTTTTCGAGTTTTTAATAAGATAAATTCTAATTATTTATATGTGGTGGCAATGCTCTCTGTCTTCTGAATGAATGCTTGAACAGTGCATATGTCTTTTGAATTTGATGTTTAAGACTGTTAAATATGTTGGCTCTTGAAAGAATGATGAACATGAGACATGTTATTGATAATCTGAAAAATCATAAAAATGATTCTTGAAGCAAGAAAAAGCAGCAAAGAACAAAGCTTGCAGAAAAAAAAAATTATATATATATATATAGAGAAAGAAAAAGAGAAAGCAAGCAGAAAAAGCCAAAGCTCTTAAAACCAAAAGGCAAGAGCAAAAAAAGCCAATAGCCCTTAAAACCAAAAGACAAGGGTAAATAAAAAGGACCCCAAGGCTTTGAGCATCAGTGGATAGGAGGGCCTAAAGGAATAAAATCCCGACCTAAGCGGCTAAACCAAGCTGTCCCTAACCATGTGCTTGTGGCGTGAAGGTGTCAAGTGAAAACTTGAGACTGAGCGGTTAAAGTCAAGGTCCAAAGCAAAAAGAAGAGTGTGATTAAGAACCCTGGACACCTCTAATTGGGGACTTTAACAAAGCCGAGTCACAATCTAAAAGGTTCACCCAATTATGTGTCTGTGGCATTTATGTATCCGGTGGTAATACTGGAAAACAAAGTGCTTAGGGCCACGACCAAGACTCATAAAGTAGCTGTGTTCAAGAATCAACATACCGAACTAGGAGAATCAATATCACTATCTGAATTCTGAGTTCCTATAGATGCCAATCACTCTGAGCTTCAATGGATAAAGTGAGATGCCAAAACTGTTCAGAAGCAAAAAGCTACTAGTCCCGCTCATCTAATTAGAATCTGAGCTTCACTCAAAAAACTCTGAGATATTATTGCTTCTTAAAATTATTTGTATTCTATTTTATTTATCTAGTTGCTTGAGGACAAGCAACAGTTTAAGTTTGGTGTTGTGATGAGCGGATATTTTATACGCTTTTTGGGGTTAATTTTATATAGTTTTTAGTGTGTTTTAGTTAGTTTTTAGTTTATTTTCAGTAGTTTCTAGGCAAAATTCATATTTCTGGACTTTACTATGAGTTTGTGTATTTTTCTGTTATTTCAGGTATTTTCTGGCTGAAATTGAGGGAGCTGAGCAAAAATCTGATTCAGGCTGAAAAAGGACTGTTGATGCTGTTGGATTCTGACCTCCCTACACTCAAAGTGGATTTTCTGGAGCTATAGAAAACTCCAAATGGCGCGCTTCCAATTGCGTTGGAAAGTAGACATCCAGGGCTTTCCATCAATATATAATAGTCCATACTTTGCTCAAGGATAGACGACGTAAACTGGCGTTCAACGCCAGTTCCATGTTACTGTCTGGCGTCCAGCGCCAGAAACAAGTTACAAGTTGGAGTTCAATGCCAGAAAAGGATCCAAAGCTGGCGTTGAACGCCCAAAACAGCCCTATGCATGTGATTAGCTTATGTCTCAGCCCCAGCACACACCAAGTGGGCCCCAGAAGTGGATTTCTGCACCATCTATCATAGTTTGTTCATTTTCTGTAAACCTAGGTTACTAGTTTAGTATTTAAACAACTTTTAGAGGTTTATTTCGCATCTGATGACATTTTAGATCTAAACTTTGTACCTTTTGACGGCATGAGTCTCTAAACTCCATTGTTGGGGGTGAGGAGCTCTACTGTGTCTCGATGAATTAATGCAAGTATTTCTGTTTTCCATTCAAACATGCGTGTTCCTATCTAAGATATCCATTCGAACTTTAATATGAATGTGATGAACGTGACAATCATCATCATTCCTCCACGAACGCGTGCCTGACAACCACTTACGTTCCACCATAGAATGAATGAATATCTCTTAGATCTCTTAATCGGAATCTTCGTGGTATAAGCTAGATTGATGGCAGCATTCAAGAGAATCCGGAAAGTCTAAACCTTGTTTGTGGTATTCCGAGTAGGATTCAGGGATTGAATGACTGTGACGAGCTTCAAACTCGCGAGTGCTGGGCATAGTGACAGACGCAAAAGGATAGTAAATCCTATTCCGGTACGACTAAGAACCTGCAGATGATTAGTCGTGCGGTGACAGCGCACCTGGACCCTTTTCACTGGAAGGATGGATGGTAGCCATTTACAACGGTGATCCCCCAACACACAGCTTGCCATAGGAGGACGTGCATGCGTGAATTAGAAAACAGAGGAAAGTAGAATTTCTGAAGGCAAAGCATCTCCAAAACTCCAACATACTCTCCATCAGTGCATACAAGTATAATTTGTGTTCTACCCTTTTATTCCTTGCAATCAAATTTGATAAGTGAATTATTTTATTGTTTTCCTGACTAAGAGTTACAAGATAACCATAGATTGCTTCAAGCCAACAATCTCCGTGGGATCGACCCTTACTCACGTAAGGTATTACTTGGACGACCCAGTGCACTTGCTGGTTAGTGGTACGAGTTGTAAAAAGTGTGATTTACAATTCGTGCACCAGTGGGTAAAGAGTTGATAAAAATCACTCAATTGAGCACAAGATAAACCATGAAATAGTGATTTATCAACCTCCCCACACTTAAACATTAGCATGTCCTCATGCTAAGCTCAAGAGAAGCTATAAAGATGAAGAGGAATGATAGAGAGTATGAAATGCAACCTACCTATATGAATGCAACTACCTGCAAAATGATTCTACCTACTTGGTTAAAAGTAAACAAATCTTTTAAAAACATACATGAACTG
>NC_029792.2:33216325-33218546 GCF_000816755.2 Arachis ipaensis
TGTATTCAAACATGCAAATGCAACAATGAACAAACAAATAAAATAAAAATTTTGGTGTTGAGTCAGGAAATAACTAACCCATGGAGATCGGTATCGACCTCCCCACACTTAAAGATTGCACCGTCCTCGGTGCATGCTAAGATGTGCAAGTGGATGGGTGACTTCAACTGATGCTTTTCTCTATAGATTATGCAGATTGACTTGCATGTCTCCTCATGTAAACGTCTTCCGGTTCTCTTCCGGGTGGCCATCCTGAAAGAAAAAGGGAAGAAGAGTAACCCAAAAATAAAGATAGGAAAATAAATACAGTATGGGTGGGTTAATGCCAAATAATAAGGGTCTCAATTACATGGTAGCTACAACATGCAAGTGAGAAAATAATAGAAGCCATGGCATGCCAGTGGTACAAAATGTACAACAATGGGGAAGAGAGTGGGGAAGGAGAGATAATATAAATTCATGTCAATGCAAAAGTAATACAGATATAAAAGATTGGCATTGATTAAATAGTATTACTCAATCAGAATTAAACAAGTCATTAAGCACCAAGAAAATACCAGAAAAGATGTAACAGTTGAGATATAAAAGATATAAAAGATTGGCATTGATTTAAATAATATTACTCAATCAGAATTAAACAAGTCATTAAGCACCAAGAAAATACCAGAAAAGATGTAACAGTTGAATAAGAACATTTGAACACCAATGGTAAAATAAAAAATTTAGAAAAATAAAAATATGCAATGAATGAAAGTATGCAAATAAATAAAATAAAATAAAAGATAAGAAGAATGAGAAGGAAAAGAAATAAAGTAAGAAAGAAAGAAGAAAGAAGAAAAGATAGAAGAAATTAGGATTAGAGAAGAAAAGAGAAGAAAATTGGCACTAATCTGGATAGGTTGTGTGACGCTGGCGACGCGGTCGCGTGGGTGACGCGGTCGCGTAGTGCGCAATAAGGTCAGGCGACGCGGACGCGTGGGGTATGCGATCGCGTGACTTGATTTATGCTAGTGGCGCGAGTGCAGCCTCGCGGTAGCACAACTCTCTGTTCGAAACTTGGTATTGCCAAAACCTAGGGTGACGCGATCGCGTGGTCGACGCGATCGCGCGGGTGGCCTTATTTCCAATATGATGTGGACGCGTGGGTGACGCGTTTGCATGGCAGGGCTTGTGTTGCTAGCACGGATCCAGCCCAATTCCAGCTCAACTTTCGGCCATACACCCTTGTTACGTCGATTTACAGGACCACACGGTCGCGTGGGTGACGCGGATGCGTGGGAAGCTATTTTGCAAATGACGCGGCAGCATCAGCGACGCGGTCGCGTGGGACAATTTGTGCCATTGGCACGCCTCCAGCCTTATTCCTGCGTAACTCTCTGTTCAATTTATTTTCCTCTTAATGCACTGGTGACGCGGACGCGTCAGAGACGCTGCCGCGTCGCGTGCGTGTTTTTTTTTTTTTTTGATAATCTGAAAAAAATGCAGAATGCAGTGTTAATATGAATGTGATGCAAAACTCCAGGTTCAATATAATAAAATAAAATGAAACTCAAAAATAAATAAAACTAAATAAAAATGAAAAAGGAACAATCATACCATGGTGGGTTGTCTCCCACCTAGCACTTTTAGTTAAAGTCCTTAAGTTGGACATTTGTCGAGCTCCTTGTCATGGCGGCTTATGCTTGAACTCATCTAGGAATCTCCACCAATATTTGTGATTCCAATGGCCTCCGGGGTCCCAAACTAGGCGCAGAAAGCCTTCAAGTAAGTTAAAGCAAGTGACAAGGCCCCAAGAGTGCTGATTTCTAGATTGAATTCCGGGGTCCCAGACCTTGCCTTTGCACCCGTCTTTTGGTTGAGCAATATTTTTCCATCCGGGTGGCAAGCAGTCTGAATTCTCACGTAAGCGGCCAAACAACTTCCTAGACCCATTCAGTTGAGCTTTACACCAACCTTTGCATTTAAACTTTGAGCACACAACCATGTTGAACCTTGCTTGACAATTCTTACCATTGGCCATCTTCCTCTTACTCTTAATGCCACAAAGAGCTCTAAGTTGACCATCCGTCTCCAGTAGCCCATATTCAAGTGGGATTAGAAAGCTAAGGGATATGAATTTTACCCACTTGAATGTTGTGAAGGATGATGGAAACTTAGGGGGAGGGGTCTCCAATAACTTTGGCAAGGTGATTTCAAGCTCCACTCCCTTGTGCTCTTTGAC
>NC_029792.2:33221757-33236245 GCF_000816755.2 Arachis ipaensis
TTTGGTGAGCTCCCTGTTATGGTGGCTTGTGCTTGAACTCATCCAGGAATCTCCACCAGTGTTTGTGATTCCAGTAACCTCCGGGGTCCCAAACTAGGCATGTAAAGCCCTTAAGAAGCTTCAAACAGATTCTTAGGCTCCCGGGGTGACAAATGCCAGAACCGATTCCAGGATCCCAAACTTTACTTTTACACCCGTTTTTGTCTCGATCTGCATTTTTCCAGCCGGGTGAAAGGTGATCTGAATTCTCACTGCAGCGACCAAACAGCTTCCTAGACCCATTCAGTTGAGCTTACCTTTGCCCTTTGCATTTAAACTTTGAGCACACAACCATGTTGAACCTTGCTTGACAATTCTTACCATTGGCCATCTTCCTCTTACTCTTAATGCCACAAAGAGCTCTAAGTTGACCATCCGTCTCCAGTAGCCCATATTCAAGTGGGATTAGAAAGCAAAGGGATATGAATTTTACCCACTTGAATGTTGTGAAGGATGATGGTAACTTAGGGGGAGGCATCTTTAATGGAATTGCAAGCTCCACTCCCTTGTGCTCTTCTCTGATAACTACCACCTCTTTGCAAGCTTCTTTAATTTCAACCTCTTCCTCTTGGTAGCTCTCTTCCAATTCAATCTCCTCTTCATTGCTTTCCAAGGGCATGAGAGGTTGTGCTTCTTCTTCTTGAATCTCTAACACTTGATCAACCTCTTCCAAGTCTTCAACTGTGATATGCCTTGGAAGGAGGCTCTATGTTTTGACTTTCCCAAGGAGGTTCAGCATCTCCTAAGTCTTCAACCAATTCTTCTTCTTCAATAACTCCGGCTTCCTCTACTTGTTCCAGTACAAAGTCATGCTCCGTACTGTTCACTGGAGTTTCTAGTATCTCATTCATACTACGTTCTTCATTAGATTGCCACATGAAGCCATGGGGGTTCCTTGAGTGTCCGAACGTCGGGAAGCTAATTGACTCATTATTGCTTGCCCCAATTGATGAATGGTTGCCTAAAATCGATCCACTGTTTCTTTGAAACGATCCTTTATCTCTTGATGCTCGGCTTTCATAAATAGGATCATAGTACTCTTGGATTGATGGATATGGAGATGGTGAATATTAAAGTGGTGGTTCTTGTGAGTAATTGGGTTGGAATTGGGGTGGTTCTATATATGGTTCATATGGCTCATAAGGTGGTTGGTATGGTGGATATGGGTTAGGGTCATATGGAGGTGAATGGTGAAAAGGGGCTTGTGAGTATGGTGGTCCAAAGTCATGTTGAGGAGAGGGTTTATAGAAATATGGTGGTAGTTGTTGATAGTCCATTGGAGGTGGTTGTTGCCATGAGGGTTGATCAAATCCTTGTGGCTCCTCCCATCTTTGATTGTTCCAACCTTGATGCCTGTTCTCATTGTAATTTCTTCTTCCAGCAACATAATTGTAACCAGACTCAGCCAAAGGGGTGAGAGTTTATAGTAGCAAATAAAAAATAAAAACAAATTTAAATTAAAAGGTTATTTAAATTTTAAAAATTAAATTTTGAAATTTTGAATTTTAAATTTTTGAATTTTGAATTTTTAAAATTTGAAATTTGAAAATTTTTAAATTTGAATTTTGAAAATTAATTTTTGAAATAAGATAAGATAAAATAAATATTTTAAAATAAAAACCAATAACCTCTTAACTTAAGAAAAAGCAAAAATAAAAACAAAAATAAAACAAATAAACAAGCAAAAATAAAATATTTACAATAACCAATAATAAGGCACACGTTTGCAACTCCCCGGTAATGGCGCCATTTTGCGTTAGGATTTTTGCCAATAAAGAATTTCATAAAAACATTCGCGTTATAGATATAGTCTCTAAACCGACAGAAATCCCTTCGTCCAAACATTTTGGTTGTCACGAGTAACAAACCCCTTTAAAATTGATAACCGAGTATTTAAACCTCGGGTCGTCTTCTCAAGGAATTGCAGGGAGGTGTATTTATTATTGGTTATGAGTTTTCTGGGGAATGTTGAGTTTGGGCAATGGGCACAGGTATATTTAAATGACAAGTAAAATAAAGTAATAATAATAAAATCTCTTGGCAAGGTATAAGAAATTAGAAGTCCAGACTTAGTTATCCTTATCAATAATAATGAAAGTTAAATCTTAATTCTACTTAGTTGACCTTTACTAAAGCAAAGGAAAGTCAAGGGACTAATTAGTTTGATCTTCGAATCCTATTTATTTCCTAAGAAAAGGTTGGCATTATTTGAAGTTCAGTTCAATTAGCAAAGATAACAGTTATCAATTATGTTGAGATAAGGTAACTCCTGAGTTACTGCTTTCTTAACCAAGACCAAAAGGGAAAAAGTAAATTTACCGGAATAAAAATGCCTTCAGATGGGAAGCAACAGTAACATAAATTAAAGAGAGCAATCATAAGTCTGAAATACCTCAAAATATATTAAAATAGAAAATCAATCATAAAGAGTCATAAACAAAAGTGAGAAAAGAAATAAAAAGAACATTGAACCTGGGATTGAGAGTCACTCCTAAAACTACGAGAAGTCTTAAATCCTAATCCTAAGAGAGAGGAGAGAACCTCTCTCTCTAAAAACTACATCTAAAATATGAAAAGTGAATTTGAAAGCTTGTTTATGAATGGATGCATTTCCCCACTTTATAGCTTCTAATCTGTGTTTTCTGGGCCGCAAACTGGGTCGAAAACAGCCCAGAAATCGCTGGAGAAGAATTCAAACACGCTGATTTCCGTCACTGCAACGCGGCCGCATGGAGCACGCGGTCGCGTCACCTAGAGTAAGGGCAACTATGGTATATTATATATCAAATCGAAGCCCCAAACGTTAGCTTTCCAACGCAACGGGAACCGCATCGTTTGGACCTCTGTAGCTAAAGTTATAGCCGTTTGAGTGCAGAGAGGTCAGGCTGGACAGCTTAGCAATTTCTCCAACTTCTTGTATTCCTTCCACTTTTGCATGCTTCTTTTCCATCCTCTGAGCCATTCCTGCCCTGTAATCTCTGAAATCACTTAACACACATATCAAGGCATCTAATGGTAATAAGAAAGGATTAATAATTAGCAATTTAAAGGCCAAAGAAGCATGTTTTCAATCAAAGCACATAATTGGAAGGCAAATGTAGAACGTAACCATGCAAATAGTATGAATAAGTGGGTAAAGAGTTGATAAAAACCACTCAATTGAGCACAAGATAAATCATGAAATAGTGGCTTATCAACGGCCTATTTGTCGATTTTAATTAAAAAAACAACATATATAGCGTCTATTTTATAGATTAAATTTACATCGTTCATTCCAATTTAGAAAGCAATCAAGACCGTTCAAATATATCGACGGCAAAGGTGTCGATATTTTAAATAATAAAATAGATGACATATTCGTCGATTTTAATATAAAATAAACAACACATATAGCGTCTATTATATAGATTAATTTTAGACCATTCATTCCATTTTAGAAAGTAATCTAGACCGTTCAAATTTATCGACGGCAAAGTTGTCGATATTTAAAATAATAAAATAGACACCATATTCGTCGATTTTAATATAAAAAAAACAAAAAATATAGTGTCTATTATATAGATTAAATTTAGACTGTTCATCCCATTTTAGAAAGTAATCTAGACCGTTCAAATTTATCGATGGCAAAGTTGTCGATATTTAAAATAATAAAATAGACGCCATATTCGTCGATTTTATTTTCGACTTCTAGTTCGCCTACAATATGATGATAATAGGGAAATAAATTAATGCATTATAAAAATATCGACGACTAGGCTGTCGATTTTAATATTTTTTATTTTTAATTATTTTTTTAGTAATATCGACAGCAGGCCGTCGAAAATTATCGACGGCAGAGATAGCCGTCGATTTTTGGCGTCAAAAAACACGCTTTTTCTTGTAGTGTGAGTGTGTATGGAAGGGATATATATCTATATATATATATGAATGGTTGGGGTGACGGGTTGGAAGGGTGTGTGGGGATAAGTTTTGAGATATGCTTCATGATAAGTGGGATTTGGTTTGGAATTAGTGGAGGGAAGTGTAGCTGGCGCCTAACTTTAATAACTCAGCGCCTAACTTCATATGCTTCTCTCCCCCATGGCGCTTAACTTGAAGCATGTTTCTCACCTGGCGCCAAACTTGAAAATGGCGAAGTTAGGCCCTAGGCCTCCCGTATGTTATGCTTTCTCTCGCGCCTAATTATGTGAAGTTAGGCGTCACCCCTCCCGAAACATTCTTCCAAAATCAGCTTATATGTGGCACCTAACTTCAGAAAGTGAAGTTAGGCGCTAGCCAGTCCGAAACCAGTTTTTTTAGGGTGTCTGAAACTCTGTCTTCATGCACATGTTTCTATTCTAATCACTCTGCATGATCAAAATACATATAAAACAAAGGAAAAACAATAGAAACTCAAACAAAAATAATGAAATAAAAATAAAAATATCAAGATAAAATTCAAACTCAAGGATACGAAAACATCAGATTGCTTTCCGACAAGCGCTTCTTTACCGTTACTAGCTTGACGGTCAGCTCCTTTAAGGAGGAGAATCATAGGGGCTCAGCTCTTCACCCCTCACTGTGAACTTCTTTCTTGTGCTCCCACTGATCAACTTTATATGCTCAAGAGACAGATTCCTGTTCACTGTATGAGGCAGGATTGAACATGTAGTGAATACCACCTTCATTCCTGTGGAGAAGTCTTCAGTGGGAATCTTTTTGTTTCTCCATTCCCTAGGTATTTTTTTCTTTTTGGGAATCTCCTCCTTGGTGGATGATGCATTTTCGACACCAAACTTAGGTTTGATGTCAGGAGAAAATTTATTGATTGTCACCAAAAGAGGTTTGAGCTGCAGATTCTGTTGTGCATCATTAGGGAACTCTTGAAGGTTTGGATTAATAAGCTCAGTCTGCATGCACCTCTCTTCTTCACCTGCTGAATGTATATCTTTGAAGACATGAATGACCAGTTGCTCATTATGCACTCTAAGCACTAATTCACCTTTTTCCACATCAATCATAGCTCTTCCAGTGGCTATGAATGGTCTTCCTAAAATTATAGAGGTATTCTCATCCTCCCCTGTGTCAAGAATCACAAAATCTGTTGGGAAGAAGAACTTACCCACTTTGACCAAGATATTCTCCACTAATCTATATGCAGGCTTTATAGATTTGTCTCCCATCTGTAATGCTATCCTTGTGGGTTGTGCCTCTTGGATTTACAACTTCTTCATCACAGATAAGGGCATTAAATTGATGCTTGCTCCCAGATCACATAAAGCTTTCTCAAAGGTTGTGCTCCCAATGGTGCATGAAATTTGAAAGCTCCCTGGATCTGGCATCTTCCTTGGCAAGTTATTCTGAATGATGGCACTACATTCCTTAGTCAGGACCACTGTCTCATCTCCCTTTAAAGGCTTCTTTTTTGACAACAACTCCTTCATGAATTTAACATGGAGAGGCATTTGCTTCAAAACCTCAGCAAAAGAAATATTGATTTGTAACTTTCTAAAAACTTTCAAGAACTTTGAAAACTGTTTGTCCTTGATTCCTTTTGAAGTCTCTGAGGATATAGCATCTTGGGCTTGTACTCAGGAGCTTTAGGCAATGTAGGATGAGTGTCAAGAGAGACTGGGAAGGGGTTGTCTGCACGCCTAGGAGGGCGTGTACTACTGTGTCTTCAGTCTGCTATGGAGCTTCTTTTTCAACCGACTCCTCAGTAACTTGTGCTTCCTTACTTGCCACTTGTCCACTTATCAAGGTGACAGCCTTGCACTCCTCTCTTGGATTTAGAATTGTGTTACCAGGAAGGCTATTAGTGGTCCTCTGATCAATTTCATTAACTTTTGTGGCTAATTGACCCATCTGAATCTCCAAGTTCTTGACTGATGCTCTGGTTTTATGTATAAAACTCGCCATTAGTGCTTCCAAATCAGTAGTCTTCTCAGATTGAGGATTTGCTTGCTGAGATGACTGAAACTGGTGGTTATTAAAATTATTCTGTTAAAAATCGCCCTGAAAATTATTATTAAAATTCTGTGGTCTCTGAGGTTGCTCTCTCCACCCCAAATTTGGGTGATTTCTCCACCCCTGATTATAGGTCATAGCATATGGATCATTATTGGGGTTTTTAGGAGCATTCTCTATGTAGTTGACCTGTTCAAAAGGAAATTGAGTATAATCATAATTCTCACCTTGCATAAAGCTACTAGTCATGTCATAAGGAGCCTCTTGAGGTGCATTCTGAGTATTAACAGCTGAAACTTGCATCCTACTCAATTGTTGAGTAATCAGATTCATCTACTGAGACAAAATTTTGTTCTAAGCAAGAAGAGCATCAAAAGCCTCTACTTCCAAAATTCCTTTCTTTTGAGGGGTCCCAAAGTTCACAGGATTCCTGTTAGATGAGTAGAGATATTGGTTGTTAGCAACCAACTCAATAAGCTCAGTTGTCTCCTCTGGTGTCTTCTTCATGTGCAATGAACCACCTGTAGAATTATCTAAACATATTTTGGATATTTCACATAAGCCCTCATAAAAGATATACAGTTGAGTCCATTTAAAAAACATGTTCGGAGGGCATTGCCTGGTCAGCAGCTTATATCTCTCCCAGGCTTCATACAGGGTCTCACCATCTTTCTGTTTGACGGTCTGAACCTCCACCCTTAGCTCAGTCAGCTTTTGTAGTGGGAAAAATTTAGTCAGAAATCCAGTGACCACCTTATCCCAAGTATCTAGGCTCTCCTTGGGTTAAGAATCTAGCCACAGCTTTACTCTATCCTTCATAGCAAATAGGAAGAGCATGAATTTGTAAACCTCAGGATTCACTCCATTCTTCTTCACAGTATCACAAATCTGCAGGAAATGAGAAATAAATTGATTTGGGTCTTCTTGAGGAAGTCCATGATACTGACAATTTTATTGCATAAGAGTGAATAGCTGAGGCTTCAGTTCAAAGTTGTTTGCAGCTATAGGAGGCACCACAATACTTTTCCCATAAAAATCTGCATTGGGGGTAGTGTATGAGCCAAGAACTCTTCTAGGTTGTTCATTCTCATTCGGAATAGCCACATTGGCATTAACAGCATGATTATGATCCACAGTGGACTCTGCAGCTTCCTTTTTAAAAGTCTCACTCAGATTTTCACTAGCCTTGTAAAGTCTAGCTTGTTACAAGTGCCGCCTCAAAGTCCTTTCAGGTTTAGGATCAAAATCAAGAAGGGGGCTCTTTATCCCTGTTCCTTCTCGTAAACAAAAAGAAAACAAAGGAAAGTGGGGATCTCTACTTCAGAGTACAGAGAATTCCCAGTGAGGTAACATGTGTAAAGAAATAAAATAAAACTACTAAATAATTAAAGTAGTAAAATTTTAAAAATTATAAGAAAAATGGGAATGAAAATTTCAAAATTTATATATATAAAAAATTAAACAGAAAAATAAAAATAAAAATAACTAGGAGACACCAAACTTAATTTCAAAAATTAAAAAGAAATAGTTGAGCAAAATTTTGAAAATTTAAATGAGACTAATAAAATAAGAAAAATAAAAATAATAAATTACCCAAAAATAAAAGGATTATATGTCACGTATCCTGTTAAATCCAGATAATTAAAATTTAGGAGAAATTCTTTTCAAGCTGTTGTTCAAGTAAAAAGCTTTTCCAAGTTATGTAAGAACTCAATTAGAACAAGGGTCATACTTCCGTTTCACCCAAATTCATAAGATAAAGAACGAAAACAATTCTTGAAATAGAAATCAGTACATGAATTAAAATAGAAAAATAATAGTATCAATCCATACAATAGACAGAGCTCCTAACCTTAACAGTGGAGGTTTAGCTACTCATGGTTTAGAGAGAAAACTAGGATTCAGAAAAACTGTAAATTCCAGAATGAGGTAGAAGAGAAGAAAACCCGAAGGGCTAATTAGGCGCCACCTTGGTAGAATTCCGTTAATGCTTTCCCTTGTTCTGGTGCTTAACTTAGTAAAACCCAAGTTAGGCGCCACTTATGCAGCCTTGGATTCATGGATTATGTTCATCTTGGCGCCTAACTTGAGAAACCTCAAGTTAGGCACCACCCCTGCTGAGTTGTTGGAGAAGAAGTATGGACTATTATATATCGTTGAAAAGCTCTGAAAGTTAGCTTTCCAACGCCACTAGAATCATATCAATTGGACCTTTGTAGCTCTTGTTATTCAGGTTAGAGTGCAGGGATGTCAGGGTTAACAGCATCATTCGCTTTCTTCTCTTTTTCTACAGAAACTCTATCAAATCCATCCAAATGCTACCTGAAATAAACAGAATTGCAATTGACTCATAGTAGCATCCATAGTGGCTAAAAGATAAATTCTTAATTAAACTCAACAATTTGAATGCAAATTCACTCGAAAAAGATAGGAAAGATGCTCACGCATTACATAACACCCTGGCATTCGTATCCAGAACAACTTACTACCATAGAATTCAAATAATAGCCATTCACTTCTACCGGCCTCTCTGATCCTTCCAGCATAAAGTATAACGACTTCTCAGAACAGTCAAGCAAAACATGATTGTTAGATAACTAATCCAGTCCCAGAATGAGATCCAGACCAGTCATTGATAAACAAATCAGATCATGTACGAACTCTCACTGTTTAACTCGGAATGACACTTGTGGACAGCCTAACCTAGTCACAACGGCTTCCGAAGTAGCATTATGCACATTCATATCATAATCTAACACAATTATCTTCAGTTCTAATTCACTAGCCCTCTTAAATGCAATGAATGAATGGGTAGCTCTAGAATCAAATAAAGCATTCAAAGTTTTACCAGCTATTTCGTATTTACCTCGGATAAGTGTTTCAGACCCATCTGCACCTACAGTTGAGGTAGTGAACACTCGACCAGGCTGATGTGCTCTCCCAGCACCTTGCCTTTGCTTCTCTGGATAGTTTGAGGCTTTATGCCCCCACCTTACCACAAGAGTAGCACAAGCCCCATCCCGCCTTGCCCGGGACTCCCGGATGATGACTCCCGCATCTAGAAAAAGCTTACTCATTCAGAGGCTGCTTCCCAAATTTTCTCCCAGTATAATTGTTATTGTTGGGCCTTCTGAAGTTATTCTAACCTTGAGTCTGCTGTGGTACGAAGCCTCCACGCTTGAAAGTCTGACCCCTAGGAGCAAAGCTCCTTCCTCGATTCTGCTGAAATGGCCCCCTATTACTTCCTTTCTCTGCAGCTACCCTTTTCACACAGTCTGAGCCACTCTGCTCTTTTTCACCAACTCTGAGAAAGTCCTTATCTCCATTGGCCCTACTGAACTAAAGATGTCACTTCAAAGCCCTCCTTCAAACTTAATGCACTTCCACTCCTTAAGTCTTTAGGAGCCCCTTGACAAATACGAGAAAATCGGCATAGTTCCTCGAACTTGTTAGTATACTCAGACACGGACATAGCATCCTGCTTCAGTTGTAGTAACTCAAGTTCTTTTGCCGTCCTGATAGAATTTGGGAAGTACTTCTTATAAAATTCTACCTGGAAAGTATCCCAGGAGATAGGATCATCGCCATGCTGTAAGAGGCATTGAGTAGCCTGCCACCAATGCAGTGCTTCCCCAGTGAGCTGATAGGTAACAAATTCGACACACTACTCTTTAGGCACCAGTTGTGCTTGCAGTGTTGCTCCATGGCCTGAAACCAAGTATCGGCTTCAGTCGGATTGGTGGTTCCCCTAAAAACTGGCGGGTTAACCTTCAAGAATGCAGACAGTGTCATCGGCCTATTTCCAACATTTCCACCATTATTATTATTGTTCATTTGCTGCCCTAGCACCTCAACAGTGGCCTGCATAGCAGCAGCCATATTCTTTAATGCTGCCAAAAAGTTTACCGGGTTATGCGTGTCAGTTTTCGGCCCCTGAGTACTAGTATGACCTCTCCCACGGCCTCGACCGCGTCCATGAGGCGCCATCTGGTTCCTATACACACCAAATAGTCGATATCAAGTTGATCAGTCTCAATATCGGAAATCTAGTAATTCAAAGTCCCAAATGCATGCTCATGAAAATTTATGCCAGTTATATCAATAAGATATCCTAATAGCACATAAAAACATACACAGAGAATGCACAGAAGCATAGTCAGCCCATCCCTCAGGCTCTACAAGAATGAACTGCTCTAATACCATAATGTAATAGCCAGCCACACAAAGTCTTATGCTTAAGTCATAAAACAGAGGTGGCGAGGTATTACGACCTCTAAAAACAAAATTATATATATATATAATAGTGTGGAAAAATATTTATAACTAGGAGCTTTTAAAGAAAAGCGTTAAGCAAAGTCGTTAAATTGAAAAGCGCAACACTCCCAAAACCAATAACGTAAGCGAAGCTAGGTAAAAGATAAAATAACACAGGTATATATACAGAAGAGTGCCAAAATACAGATAACAAAGCTCAAGACTTGATTTGGAAGGTAACCGGCCGAGCATATAAATATACATACAGATATATATAGGAAAACCCGAAAAACCCCCAATACAGAGTTACAAAACCTGTGTCTCCAAAATAACCTCTAAGAGGAAGCTAATACATCATATATATATATATATATAAGCAATGGAGATAATAAGTATCTATGTAAATACATATAACCAAAACAAAACCCTGAGAGATAAGAGTCTTCGCTAAATCAGAAGCTTCCAGCATGTCTCAACGAGGAGCTTCACATCCTGCATCTGAAAACCACAAAATATGCATGGGCGAGAACCGGAGGTTCTCAGCATGGTAACAGTGCCCACATATCTAACATATAATGTCCTGGGAAAGCCGAAGGCAATCCTAAAAATTCTGACATATAATTAAAGCTTATAAACATAACTAAGCCATGAAAAAGTAAGAGGCAACTAGCTAAGCGTCTTCGGTCTATCTAAAACTCCCCTTTCCAACTCCTTCAAACCTCCCAACCACCACAGGAACCAGTTGTTACAAACACAATTATTTCAGTTTTGCACACCAAACTATGATTGAGCATAACCTCCTCATTTAAAAACATTTTTCCCCGTTCTTTGAACGGCATAAACATCTTGGACTAAATTTTATTTCTAAACATGTTTTACACAAATCGGGGGTTCAGAAACCAAGTTATGCTCCATCAAAGTTGGGCCAGAATCACAATTTTCACAAAACTTGCAAAACCTCCATTTTTAAAATATCCCAATTTCAAATCCTCTTTAAACCAACCCAAACTTACCAATTCAACATCAAGAATTCTCAATCCATATAATCAACTTTCTCATTATATCCACATCTAACCAATTCTCCATTTTCATCAAGTTCCAACCGAATATTTTCAATTTCACAACAATCAATATAACTCATTAAATATCCATATTAAATGCAATATCAACTCCAAATTCACCAATCATTATACACAACCTAGTCCATATCATGAACAATTCATACATTCATCAACAAGAGTACAAATTCACAATCTCCAAGGATATTAACCACATGCATAATAATCATTTTTAACCAATCTTCAACATCAACAGTTTAATTCTTATCCTAGGGTCACTAGCCTAAATTTTCACATTACATTATATTTTAGATACGAGAAATCGAAACTATACCTTGGCTAATTCCCTTATCAAACTCGAAACACTCTCAATTTACTTATCCTCAAGCTTCCAAGGCCTCAACACCTCACCAACAAATTTTCCAGCATATAGCTCCACTTTCAAGCTTTTCATAACCTCAATCAAGCTCTAATATACATATTTACACTACCTATTCCACAATATCACATTTAAACATAGCAACCTAACACCCATATACAATAAATCAAGAATTCCACAAGGATTGAGAATTCTTACCACAACCAAGGATCAAAGAGGAAAGATTAAGTATTTTTCTCAAGATAATTGGATCCTATAACATCAAAAGCTCAAAATCTCAACACTTTTTACCCAATAATTTTGAAATTAAGTGTTGGAAAAACTGGAAGGAAAACGTGGATTACCTCTTACACTACCTTATGGGCTTTGTAGAGCTTGACGCTGCAGTCATGTGGTCATAAACGGTACGGCGATTGATAAACCACATATTAAGGGTTTATCTTGTATTGATTTTAGGGGGGATTTTATCATCCTTTCCCACATTTATCCAATGAAATAGCATGGTTTCATGATTGTCTCCTAATTTGTGCTTAAGTGTGAAAACATGCTTTTTAGGCCCTTAATTGTTTAATCTTGATTTACCTTTGATCCCATTAGATGTCTTGATATGTTTGTTAAGTGATTTCATATTTAGGAGGCAAAGATTGGATCAAGGGAATGAAGGAAAAGCATGTAAAAATGGAGAACTCATGAAGAAATGAAGGAATCGCAAAAGCTGTCAAGCCGACCTCTTCGCACTTAATCAACCATAACTTGAGCTACAAAAGTCCAAATGATGCGGTTTTAGTTGCGTTGGAAAGCTAACATCTGGGGCTTCGAAAAGATATAAAATTTGCCATAGTTGCTACACGTATGGTGACGCGTACGCGCACTGTACGTGCACACATCGTTGCTACCATATGATCCACTTAAAGCAATACGTGGCCAGCGAATTCTAAAGCCTTGTGGTCCCAATCCAACTCATTTCTGATGCTATTTGATCCAAAGATTGAAGGGGGATGAGAAATCTAGTCATTAGTTTAGTTTTATTTTAGTTTTCACATGCCTTTAGTTAGTTTCTAGAGAGAGAAGCTCTCACTTCTCTCTAGAATTAGGAGTAGGTTAGATCTAGATTAGGAACTCTTAGATCTAGTCTAATTTCATGCTTTGATTTTCTTTTCTCTTTGTAATTCTTCTCCTTCTACCTTTCCTCTCTCTAATTTTGCTTTTAATTCTTGTAATCCCTTGCTTTTATGTTGATGCATTTTTGTTCTTCTATTTTCCTTTAATGCAATTTATGATTCATGGTCCTTTATTGTTCATTTGATTTGTTGTTGTTTAATTTCTCGCAATTGAGTAGTGTAGATTTACTTTCCTTGTACTTTTTACTATGCTTTCCTTTTATGCCTTCCAAGTTTTTGATGAAATGCTTGGTTGGATTTTAGTGTAGATTTTGTTCCTCTTGGCTTTGGTAGAGTAATTAGTGATGCTTGAGTTATCTAATTCCCTTGTTGATTGATAATTAGAAGTTGCTAATTGATTTGGATACCACTAAAGCTAGTCTTTCCCTTGGGAGTTGGCTAGGACTTGTGGAATCAAGTTGATTCATCCACTTGACTTTCCTTCATAGTTAGAGGTTAACTAAGTGGTAGCAATGGACAATTGTGGTCACAATTGAGGAGGATAACTAGGATAGGACTTCTAGTTCTCATACCTTGCCAAGATTTTTGTTAGTTGCTAGTTTATTTTTATTACATTTTACATTTCTTGTCTCCTATCTCAAAAACCCCAATATACGACCCATAACCAATAACAAGAACACTCTATTATAATTCCTATGGAGAACAACCCGAGGTTCAATACTTCAGTTTATAAATTTAGGAGTTTGTTTTAGTGACAAACAATCTTTTGTATGAAAAGATTGATGTTGGTTTAGAAACTATATTGCAACGAGAATTTATTGTGAATTCTAAACACACAAAAGTCCAATCATCAAAATGGCGCCTGATGCATTTGCATCTTTGCTATATTAGCTAGTTAGTTGAAGTAGTTTTAGCTTAAATTCATTCATTTTCTTTGAAATAAACAAGCATTTTAATGAGTTCCATCTCCATGCACTCAAGTACCAAGAACCAGGTTAATTGTAGCCAAATTCATGCAAATGATTCAAGGAATGAATAAATGAATGAGTATGAATGAATCTCATGAAATTGATTGCATGGATTGGTAAGACTTTGAAGCAATTACCCTTGTTAATGATAGGTGATGAAACAAGAAGGCATTGAAGCAAGAATGAAACAACTTGGGCTAACAACGCCCAGCACCAAGCCACCAGCCCAGGACAATCACAAGCACGTTGCCAACGTGCTACAACACTGGTGTGTTTGCCAGTAACGCCCCTCAATAGGCCAGTAACATTATGAATGAGCCCCTTCTTCCCTGTTTAGCAATACTTCTTCAATTGAGCCAAGAATTCAACAAAGATAAAGCCCACATTGCTAGCCCAAATTAAAGATCTCTGAAGGAGTTTGAGGAGTAGTATAAATAGAGAAGAGTTTGATACTTAGAGGACTTTTTGCTTTAAAACTTGTTTTTAGACTTTTTGACACTTAGACATTTTCTATTACATTAGCAATTTCTATTCTTTACTTTTTCTCACCGGTCTTCTATTTTGTTTCCCTTGCAACTTTGAATTTCAGTTTTAAGAACTTCTTCTTCTTCTTCATTTTTCTCCACACTTAGTTTAATTTTCATCTACTGCAATTGTTATTGAAATTAGAGCTATGATTTACTAAACCCCACTTTCATTAGGGGGAAGAGCTCTGCTTGTTTG
>NC_029792.2:33236357-33242987 GCF_000816755.2 Arachis ipaensis
GAAAATTTGCATCTCTGATCCCTAATGATCCTCTCCATCATCAATTCTCATTTCTTTTGCTCTTTAGTTGTTTGAATACCCATTACCCAATTCCCTTCTACATTCTTGCAATTCATTATTCTTGTCATTTACATTCTGTTTCTATATTTCTTGCTATTTACTCTTATGCTCTTTAAAATTCTGAAATCTTTACTTTCTTGCAATTTATCTTTAATGTCATTTAAGTTTCTTGCATTTTAAGTTTCAGTTATTTACTTTCATCTTCTTTCTCTCTTCTAATTCTTTAAATTCTTTGCCATTTAAATTTTTGCAATTATGTTCAAAAATAACAACTCTCATGATATCAAAACCATGTTTGCTTGACTAAATCTACCATTTAACTAAAGTTGCTTAATCTACCAATCTCCGTGGGATCGACCTCACTCTTAGTGAGTTTTATTACTTGATACGACCCGGTATACTTGCTGGTAATTACGGGAAATTAATTTTTTATGTATCAGCGCCGTTGCCGGGGAATTGCAATGGTGTTGTGTTATTGGTTATTGTATATATGTGAATATGTTTGCCTTTTGCTTCTTTGTTAGTTCTTGCTAGTTTTAGGATTTGGTTTCCATTGTTTCTTATTTGATTTTATTTTCATTTTCTCTTGCTATCATGAATTCTCACTTTGGCTATGAGTGTGATTATAACTATGTTGTAGGAAATGAGAGCTACAATGAAAAAATGCATCAAGGATGGAACAATCAAAGGTGGCAGTAGCCATATGCATATGATCAATCCTCTTGGCAACAACCTCCACCAATACACTATGAAGAAGAGCCATTCTATGATGCATATCAATCCAATGGCTATGGTGACTCTCCTTGTGATTTCCAAGAACCACCACCATATGCCTATGAACCATATCCTCAACATAGCCCTCAACCATACTTACAAGCTACTTTTCACCAAACACCTCCATATGACCATGATCCTTACCCACCATACTGGTGCACGAAATCATGATCTTCAACATTGGTGCCAATGGCTTGGTGCTCTCAAATGTGAATCACACTTTGCCACAATTCCGCACAACTAACCAGCAAGTGCACTGGGTCGTCCAAGTAATAAACCTTACGTGAGTAAGGGTCGATCCCACGGAGATTGTCGGCTTGAAGCAAGCTATGGTCACCTTGTAAATCTCAGTCAGGCGGATTCAGATAGTTATGGAGATTTGATAATTAAAACATAATTGAGATATAAACTAGGATAGAGATACTTATGTAATTCATTGGTGAGAATTTCAGATAAGCGTATAGAGATGCCTTTCGTTCCTCTGAACCTCTGCTTTCCTGCTGTCTTCATCCAATCTTTCCTACTCCTTCCCATGGCAAGCTTTATGTAGGGCATCACCGTTGTGCTGCCTTGGATTCATGGATTATGTTCATCTTGGTGCCTAACTTGAGAAACCTAGAGTTTGGCACCACCCTTGCTGAGTTTATGGAGAAGAAATGTGGACTATTATACATCGTTGAAAAGCTCTAAAAGTTAGCTTTCCAACGCCATGAGAATCACGTCAATTGGACCTCTGTAGCTTGAATTATTTAGGTTAAAGTGCAAGGAGATCAGGGTTGATAGCATCATTCGCTTTCTTCTCTTTTTCTACAGAAAGTCCATCAAATCCATCCAAATGCTACCTGAAATAAATAGAATTGCACACGACTCAAAGTAGCATACATGGTGGCTAAAAGATAATTAATTCTTGATTAAACTTAACAATTTGAATGCAAATTCACTAGGAAAAGATAGGAAAGATGCTCACGCATCACAACACCAAACTTGAATTGTTGCTTGTCCTCAAGCAACCAAAACTGATACAGGTTTCAGATGTGAATTTGCATGAGAAGCGAGTATTCAATTAAGCTGCTGTCTCTCCTTAAAATGGAGTTTATATACTGCAATTCTTAATAGAGTTGGCATCTCACTATCCTTTGAATCTAAGGAATGTCACTGTCATTCGGGATTAGAATCTGGATAGTATTATTAATTTTCTGGCCTTTTTACTTCGGATTAATCCTTGAAAATAGCAAATTTTCTTTTATCCTTCTTCTTTGGTGCTTTGCACTTTGAGCCTAGCCGTGACTTTAAATGTTTTGTCTAAAGTTTTACTTGACACAACTACACCACAAGCACTTAACTGGGGAACTCTCTTTAAGTTATGATTTTTTTGTTAATTACTTCCAGACAGTGGTGCTCAAAGCCTTTGGCATACTCTGTTATATGCATTTGATCTCGACTCTTGGTGCTCTATCTCAAGGATCACTTGACACATTTACACCACAAGTATATGACTAGGAAAATAACTCTTTGAGCTTTTAATCATATTTGACCTTCCTAGTCATTGATGCTTAGAGCCTTGGACCTTGCTTTTCTTTATTTTCTTTTTGCTGTTTCTTTTGCTTCAATGATTAATTTCTTTTCTCTAAATTTCTGTTCCTCATGCATCAACATCTTTTGATTCAAATTCAAATATGCACTGTTTACATTATGCATTCAGAATCACAAATAATACCACCACATTTAAGTAAATAAGACTACTATTAAATATAAACTCAATTTCTCATGCAATACATCACTTCTTTTCTTTTTCTTTGGATTCAAGCTCAGTGAGTGGTACATGAGACAGCACAAAATTAAAAATAGCAAAATTAAACTAGAACCTAGGAATGAAAACAACCAAAGATCATGCAGACATTCAAGTAAAATAGGAGAAAACAGGAATATAACATAATAAGAATGGAAGGAGATATAGAATGAAAGGAACTCAACCACCTCAGTTATCCTACTGGTCGTCTCATTCTTCAGGCTGTGCTCCTCCGTGAAGATGATTCGCCTCCCTTTGGTGTCATTAAAATAAACGGAAAAGCCACAAGCGAAGCGACAACACCAAATTTAAAAGTTTGCTTGTCCTCAAGCAAAGAAAAATTGAAAACAGGAAGGGATATAAAAGTGCACGGATGAGTAAAACAAAAATTATTACAAAAGAAGTCATAAATGAAAAAAAAGGGCAAGAAAAATTAAAATTAAAATTTATATATATATAATTATTATTATTATTATTATTTATCTATTATTTTTTTATTTTTATTTATTTATTTATTTTTTTCTTGGAATGGAAAACTGGAATAGGAATTAAAGGAAATGTGGAGGGGAAGGGGACGTTGGTATTGACACTACAAAAAACGTCGTTAAAATTGACGGCCAAATCGACGGCCTAGCCGTTGATAATATTGAAATTCGACGGCAAAATAGACGGCGCAGTTGGTCGCTATAAAGCTTGTCGATTTTTCAAAATGTTAATAAAATCGACAGCTTTCATTGCCGTCGATAATAATTTAATAAAATCGACGTTCATTCCGTCTGTAATATGGGTGTGAGAATTTTACATTCTTAATAAAATTGACAACATCGCCGTCGATATTATTATTTAAAATCGAGGTCCTCTTTGTCGATAATTGATTCAATAAAATCGACAGCCTTTGTGTCGATATTTAACTCAATAAAATCAACAACACTTTTGTCTATAATATATTTAATAAAATCGACGTCAAGGCCGTCGATATGTGCTTGAATAAAATCGACACCGTTGTCGTCGATTTAATTATTTAGATTTGTCTATTTTAACTTTTAAAAGCGACAACTTTGCCGTCGATTTTAATAGTTATATGTTTTATTTTTTTTTCTATTTGAAAAATAGTAAACCGTTAATACAAATAAACTTTTAAATATAAAAATAAAATTTATACTAAATATTAGATAATGAGTTTACAAACTTATCAAAATAATAAATAACCCTCTAACATAAAGAATCAAGACAAGATAAATAACTAAACTTAGACTTATATTCGTTTAAATTGCAATATAATAATAATACAAAATATTCAAAGTAAAGTAATTAAATAACCTACTCATACTCGTCTAAATAATCATCTGAGTCATCAAAAGAATCAGAATCATCCTCCCTTTGAGAACTCTGTGGTTGTCCTGGTCGCAGCAGAATAGGTGGGAGTTTTCTACCTGGGGCTGGGGCTGTGCTTTTCTGAGAGCTTGGAAAAGTAAAAGGAGGAGGTGGGGGAACACGTGATCCAACTACTAGGACCCATGGCTCTCACATACTCAGTCAAACTGCTCAACTGATGACTAAATTGATCTATCTGTGAGTTACTGATGTTGAGATCCTCACGCAAGGATTCAACAGTCTGTTGCCACTCTCTTTTCTCCCTTTGGTAGTGGTCTTCAAGCTCTCTATATTTAGCAGCATGTTGTTCAGCTTCCCTATTGAGTATTATGATTCATTCTCTAAGATCCAAAACATCAGTGCTGGTGGTCGTGGTTGGCCTATCAACTCATGGTAGAGTCCCTTACCTCACCCATGCCATATACCTTACCTCTTCGTTTTGTACCCACTATCTCAATCCATATGCTTTCCTCAGAGACAGACGGTGGATCAATTACACCAGCCTCTATAGCAGCCTGCCGCTCTTGCTCAGCCTGAAACATACACTCAGGCTATCTACTGTGTCCTTTCTATGTATAGTGCATGCAAATACATATTATTTATTTTATCAATTTATATTCAAATTTTGTATAATATAAGTACAAATTATACTAATTTATTTATTTATATATATAGGTATGTATCTTGTGTTGGTAAAAAAGTGTCAGTTATATATAAACAGAATGCTTGCCTCGTCTGAATATAGATTTAGCTAGCCAAATTTGTCCATAACTTGTAGAGAAAAGGTTCATGCATGGCTTTCATCAATTATTATCATTATTCAAGCCACACATAGACAATCAAAACTTCACAAATATTGAAAATGCACATAAAATTTTGAATCTGTATAAAATTCTAAGTGTGAAAATGGTAATGGGCATTCGGCAGTTACGTGTGTTTATTAGTATCATGGAACATAACATTTGCAACTGTCACCATTCACTGATTGACATTTGAGATCATTTCTATTAAACAACTTTCAGAACAGCAAATATCATAGTAAAGAGTGTCTATAAGCAACTTACCAAGCGTAACCTCGCTTCTGGAAAGGTGGTGCCTCCTGCAGTGTAAAGGGAAGTACCTCGAGTCGATTTCCTGGCAGCTGTATTTCTCGCCTGTAATTGTCTATAGGCATCAATGTTCCAACGTCTCATCAATTCACCAAGAACTTCTCGTGGGATCCAATATGGACGGGCACCTTTTTTGCGAATGGCATGGAGCATACCTCGCAAGCACTTGGTAGCGCTAAACCTCCAAGCTTGATAGATATCATCCTCTTCTGTATCAATAATGTCAAAGTATTTCTATTTTAAAAAAATCATTGGAATAAAATTTAGCCTCTGAACAGATACAAATTTATTTTGCTGACAAATAAATAACAAGTAATGCTGAGTTTAACAAGTAATAATAATCTAAAGATATCAGATTTCTCTCTAATAGCAAAAGATATCAGAATTATTTTATAAAGGAAGAAACTCGCGTCTTTAATGTAATTAATTATTCATGGATGCATTCAAAACAAATCCTATAAGGAGGATTAAAACTACCCTTGTCTGTCAGATTATTATTAAGTTAATAACAAAAGGTACAGTACATATAGTACCCTTGGTCGGAGCAGTCGTGTCGGATGATGATACAACGAGAGAGTATGGATCCAAGTCAAGGGGCTGACCAGTAGAAAGCCTAGGCCTCCCCTTTTGGCCTCGGCCACGGCCACGGCCACGGCCACGACCACGACCGCGATCTCTGTCTCTACCAACGATATCCTGTACACATTAAAATAAGCAAGTTATTATCCATACTAGTTAAAGTAAAATGCAATTAAAGTAAAATCAGCTAGTAGTAAAATGCTTTTGCGGATTTGAATTCAGTAAAGAGTAGGAAGAGTAGGAAGAGTAGGAAGGAAAATGCATAGGAAGGAAGAGTAGGAAGATGAGAGGAAAATGCATGTTTCAAAGTTTAAAGGAATCAATGGCTGTAGGATTTTTTTACAGCATATACTAACCCTGCAGTGCCAGCTCATTGAAGTAGCAGCAGTAAGAGGAGTATTAGCAAATATGCAATTAAAGTAAAATCAGCTAGTAGTGACATCAGCTAGTAGTAAAAAGCAGCGTGTTTTGGATGATATGCCACAAATGAGTGAAATTGGGTAAAGAATATAGCAGAAGCAGATTTTTCTTTAATGGCAGATTTTTCTGCGATTTCGGTGATGCCACAACATATGAGGGGCAGTACTCATTGATGCATACAACCTTTGTAGCCTTGGAATCAATGGCAAATAATGCATTCTTTTATATGGCACCTCTTTATTTTTTCCCTTCCTAGGCTTAAATCTCTGCTCCCCACAAAATTTACATTGTCTAAGATCTTTGTCCTCTTTGTAATATATCATACAACCATTGACACAACAATCTATCTTAACCTCCTTAAACCCAAGTTGGGAAACAATTTTCTTAGCTTCATAGTAATTAGCAGGAATTTCATTTGGAGTTGTTTGCATTTCTCTAAACAAAGTTGCCCATTGGTCAAAAGATCCCTGGGATTGGTTTCCCTCTGATTTTATACTCAGCATCCTACTGGCAAGTGATAATCGT
>NC_029792.2:33247427-33250083 GCF_000816755.2 Arachis ipaensis
AGCTAATTAATCAGTATCTTCATCAATCATTTGAAAGTATCTACCAATTACCAGGTAAACGACACGATGGAAAAACTTATTTATTTTTATTTTTTTCTAAATCTAATATCTAATAATTAGTAGGAATTATAAAGCAGGCTATCTACTGTGTCCTTTCTATGTATAGTGCATGCAAATACATATTATTTATTTTATCAATTTATATTCAAATTTTGTATAATATAAGTACAAATTATACTAATTTATTTATTTATATATATAGGTATGTATCTTGTGTTGGTAAAAAAGTGTCAGTTATATATAAACAGAATGCTTGCCTCGTCTGAATATAGATTTAGCTAGCCAAATTTGTCCATAACTTGTAGAGAAAAGGTTCATGCATGGCTTTCATCAATTATTATCATTATTCAAGCCACACATAGACAATCAAAACTTCACAAATATTGAAAATGCACATAAAATTTTGAATCTGTATAAAATTCTAAGTGTGAAAATGGTAATGGGCATTCGGCAGTTACGTGTGTTTATTAGTATCATGGAACATAACATTTGCAACTGTCACCATTCACTGATTGACATTTGAGATCATTTCTATTAAACAACTTTCAGAACAGCAAATATCATAGTAAAGAGTGTCTATAAGCAACTTACCAAGCGTAATCTCGCTTCTGGAAAGGTGGTGCCTCCTGCAGTGTAAAGGGAAGTACCTCGAGTCGATTTCCTGGCAGCTGTATTTCTCGCCTGTAATTGTCTATAGGCATCAATGTTCCAACGTCTCATCAATTCACCAAGAACTTCTCGTGGGATCCAATATGGACGGGCACCTTTTTGCGAATGGCATGAAGCATACCTCGCAAGCGCTTGGCAGCCCTAAACCTCCAAGCTTGATAGATATCATCCTCTTCTGTATCAATAATGTCAAAGCATTTCTATTTTAAAAAAATCATTGGAATAAAATTTAGCCTCTGAACAGATACAAATTTATTTTGCTGACAAATAAATAACAAGTAATGCTGAGTTTAACAAGTAATAATAATCTAAAGATATCAGATTTCTCTCTAATAGCAAAAGATATCAGAATTATTTTATAAAGGAAGAAACTCGCGTCTTTAATGTAATTAATTATTCATGGATGCATTCAAAACAAATCCTATAAGGAGGATTAAAACTACCCTTGTCTGTCAGATTATTATTAAGTTAATAACAAAAGGTACAGTACATATAGTACCCTTGGTCGGAGCGGATGATGATGATGATGATCCAACGAGAGAGTATGGATCCAAGTCAAGGGGCTGACCAGTAGAAAGCCTAGGCCTCCCCTTTTGGCCTCGACGGCCACGGATATCCTGTACACATTAAAATAAGCAAGTTATTATCCATACTAGTTAAAGTAAAATGCAATTAAAGTAAAATCAGCTAGTAGTAAAATGCTTTTGCGGATTTGAATTCAGTAAAGAGTAGGAAGAGTAGGAAGAGTAGGAAGGAAAATGCATAGGAAGGAAGAGTAGGAAGATGAGAGGAAAATGCATGTTTCAAAGTTTAAAGGAATCAATGGCTGTAGGATTTTTTTACAGCATATACTAACCCTGCAGTGCCAGCTCATTGAAGTAGCAGCAGTAAGAGGAGTATTAGCAAATATGCAATTAAAGTAAAATCAGCTAGTAGTGACATCAGCTAGTAGTAAAAAGCAGCGTGTTTTGGATGATATGCCACAAATGAGTGAAATTGGGTAAAGAATATAGCAGAAGCAGATTTTTCTTTAATGGAAGATTTTTCTGCGATTTCGGTGATGCCACAACATATGAGGGGCAGTACTCATTGATGCATACAACCTTTGTAGCCTTGGAATCAATGGCAAATAATGCATTCTTTTATATGGCACCTCTTTATTTTTTCCCTTCCTAGGCTTAAATCTCTGCTCCCCACAAAATTTACATTGTCTAAGATCTTTGTCCTCTTTGTAATATATCATACAACCATTGACACAACAATCTATCTTAACCTCCTTAAACCCAAGTTGGGAAACAATTTTCTTAGCTTCATAGTAATTAGCAGGAATTTCATTTGGAGTTATTTGCATTTCTCTAAACAAAGTTGCCCATTGGTCAAAAGATCCCTGGGATTAGTCTCTGATTTTATACTCAGCATCCTACTGGCAAGTGATAATCGTAAATGGATACAATTTTCCCACAAGGGTTTACTAACTGAATCTAAGAGGTCATAAAATCTCTTAGCATCTCGATTTGGTTCCTCCACTGTTGGTTGCATGTACATGTGAAACTCAGGTTGCAAAGCATCAACAACCATCTCATGATAACGATCAAAATTTTCTTCCCATGTAACACCACCTAATTCAGAGCTACTTTCAATATCTTCTTCTATCCTAATCTGATTCTCTGTGGGTATCTCTTCTCCATGCTCTGTCCAAACCCAATAATTAGGTTTAAACCCATGAGTATATAGATCAATCTTAATGTCGATCAACTGTTTAAACGTCCCACATTGACATCTGGATATAGACACCTAACTAAACCTCCTCTGAGAAATTCATGAGTTCTAGTACACACATCAACAAATTCATTTACCCCTTTAATAAAACTGGGTTTAAGACCCCGCCTCTCATCATACGTTCTATCATACATCCAACTTCGGTTCT
>NC_029792.2:33250091-33256679 GCF_000816755.2 Arachis ipaensis
AACATATGAGGGGCAGTACTCATTGATGCATATAATCTTTGTAGCCTTGGAATCAATGGCAAATAATACATTCTTTTATATGGCACCTCTTTATTTTTTCCCTTCCTAGGCTTAAATCTCTGCTCCCTACAAAATTTACATTGTCTAAGATCTTTGTCCTCTTTGTAATATATCATACAACCATTGACACAACAATCTATCTTAACCTCCTTAAACCCAAGTTGGGAAACAATTTTCTTAGCTTCATAGTAATTAGCAGGAATTTCATTTGGAGTTGTTTGCATTTCTCTAAACAAAGTTTCCCACTGGTCAAAAGATCCCTGGGATTGGTTTCCCTCTGATTTTATACTCAGCATCCTACTAGCAAGTGACAATCGTGAATGAATACAATTTTCCCACAAGGATTTACTAACTGAATCTAAGAGGTTATAAAATCTCTTAGCATCTCGATTTGGTTCCTCCACTGTTGGTTGCATGTACATGTGAAACTCAGGTTGTAAAGCATCAACAACCATCTCATGATAACGATCAAAATTTTCTTCCCATGTAACACCACCTAATTCAGAGCTACTTTCAATATCTTCTTCTATCCTAATCTGATTCTCTGTGGGTATCTCTTCTCCATGCTCTGTCCAAACCCAATAATTAGGTTTAAACCCATGAGTATATAGATCAATCTTAATGTCGATCAACTGTTTAAACGTCCCACATTGACATCTGGCACATGGACACCTAACTAAACCTCCTCTGAGAAATTCATGAGTTCTAGTACACACATCCACAAATTCATTTACCCCTTTAATAAAACTGGGTTTAAGACCCCGCCTCTGATCATACGTTCTATCATACATCCAACTTCGGTTCTGGTTTTCCATTATTAATGAATTTAATTTCCTATATATCAAAGGAATGATAAAGATAAAGATAAAGATAAAATAAAACTCAATAATTTAACAGAGATAATAAATAAATAAAAAAGTAGAAGGTTAAACCTTGAATAGCTTTTCTGGGAGTCTTAAACTCTACCAATACTTTGTGATAGTGTATATGCTGAAGAACCAAATACTCCACTATTGTTTCTTTGATCAAAAGATTCTATTGACCCACACCACTATAGTTCCCACTATGAAATGCTGCATAGAAATATCAAATATTACAAAAGAGTATATCAGAATCTTGAGTTCGGTAGCAAAAAACTGAATATTCTTTCAATATTGATGATTCCTCATACTTCACAAAGAAGCAGAAAACTAACTAAGCTCCAAGAAGCTAAACCAGAAAACAGAATCAGTTAGTAACAAAATGCTTAATCAGTAACCAAATTTCAAATTTCAACAAACTTAAACCTAGCTAACAAGAAATCAAGCAAACAATCAACACATGAAGAATAAGCAGAAGTTGGCAATTGCTAATACCTGAGCTGAAATTACAGCAAGCAGTAATTGAAGAAATGAAAAGGGTAGTGTACCTGGTCATAGGAAACCCTAACTTTGCAGCACCAGAGAGAGAGGGAATCTTTTAAGAAAGCTGCTTCAAATGTATATGCTGTTGTTAGAAAATCAAAATATAAAGTTAGGAACAGGGAATCATTGCAATCTATAGATATAACTCTAAATGTTTGAGAAGAAATGGAAGTCACGTTAAAATACTATATAAACTATAAGGTATTGAAACAATAAAAAAAATATTTATTTTAATATTTTTATATTTTTGTCTTGAGACTATTATTAATAAAAATGAGGATGGAATCCAGAGAGCCAATAGATTTGTTCCAGATTTCAAAAGGAAAACAGAACATCTGAAGAAGAATCTATTTGAGGCCATAATGTACTTTGGAAACATCTATTTTTATGTAAAACATCAATTCTCCACCAGCTAGTAACTAGTGATAGTAATTCCAGCAGTGAGATATTGGTGCATACACAAGGTTTACAACCACTTCGATTTCGATTTCGATTTCTATTTTCAGTAGTTTCAACATTAAGACAGGAATAATGATGTCGATAAGCCCATTCTTGATTTCACTATTCAGTTCAAAATATCTTAAAAGGACACTAAAAATAAAAAGAAAAACCAAACTGGTAATTAGCATGTGAGCCCTTTTTTATTGGGCAAGCCTAAGCAAAACTCATGAAACGGTTAGGTTGACATGGGTTCTGTAAAATGGCACACTACCGCACCACATTCGTCGAGCCACATGCTGATCGAAGTAATTTTTAGTCGACGGCCAGTCTGTGAGGCAGGCAGGCATATAGTTCCGATCAAAATCTTGATTGTGTCATACACAACTAAACTGTTTAATTCTAGAGAACAGTCCACTAATGACCATTGTTATGGATCTTATCTATTAATCATAAATTAATGCATGCAATTTAGAGACATTGAAATATAGCTAGCAAGTTGAACTAATACCATAAGCACCATAATCTAAAACTAAACAGTGTAGTAATAGTACCAGAAAATATAATTGATCAAGGTAAATAGATTAAATAAAATCAAAACTCGAGCCATGACATTTTATTTGAAAACTTTTAATGATCAACAAATAAGTTAGCAATATTTTTTTGTAATAAGATAGAACTGGAAGAAAGATGATAGTACGTGTTCCTAAATGTCCTTCCATTTCTATACATCCAAAGTAAAAGTACATGATAATAATAACAAAGGTGACAACTTCCACTTTTATAAAAATGAGATGGTGTATGTAGTTGGCAACAAGAAGAAGGCCAGATATAGCTAGCAGATTCACATGCAGCTGTAAATTCAAATTGGGGTTCAGAAAAATAGTGAAGTCTTATCTCTATCTATCCTTAATTATGGCTTACAAGTAATTAAGAGAACAACAATATACTATAGTGCTTATGATAAATAACTCAACAGTTTGTAGTTATAATTAACCAAAAAACCGGCTCTCTATAATGGGAAAGGACAAGTGAAAAACATGTCAATTGGAAAAGAAAGGAAGGGTAAAACAAATGAAGTGCAAAGAATAGAAGCAAAATCAAAAAGAAAGGCCTGAGACTAAGACAAGTACTACTTTTTTTTTAAATATGGCAATGGCAATAGCAATGGGCATGCACTGAAATATTTATTTTTATTATTATAACAATATGAATACTATTTTTGTTTAGAAAAAAAGAAAAGAGAGAATCAGAAATCACATAAGTATATTGCTAGCTATCCTATTAATAGTGAATATAAGTAGTGAAACCCCTTTTTGTCTTTACTTTATTATTGCTAGCAATCCTATTAGCTACCACACTCACTACTACTTAACAAATAAATAGTAATGCTGTGACGTTGAGTAATGCTGATCTAGTCACGTGGAAGTTGTGAAGTTAGCATTAGCAGTATCACCATAATGTAAAGCCTATACTGATCAGACATGGAAATTAAATCAAAAATTCCATTCAGGCATTTCTTTGAACATGTGGTGCGCAGAGTTCAAAATAGTAAATTTCAATTCAATCTAAGCAACATTCAACCCAGTAATTTCAGAAAGATACAGCCAACAACAATTTCAGTCCAGAAACACAAGTTTTAACAAACCTAAGCCTAACCAAAATTTCTAAAAATAGAATAAAAAAGCAGTGAAAATAAAGAAAAGAAAGACAGGAAACAAGGGAAGGGAACCTGCATTGATGAAAGGAGGAAGAAGAACGGAGAGGCGGTGGGGTGGTGGTGATGTCGCAGTGGCACAGAAGGTCGCCGCCGTTGGTGGTTGCTTGTCGGTGCTTGAAAACGCGGACAGAGGGTGACTCCACGAACAGGGGTGTCGCACGCAGGAACGAAAAAATGGAGAAATGGGGAAGAAAGAGAATAAGGAAGAGAGAGAGGGTAGGCGATGGTGGTCGCCGGTGGTGGTGTCGGACGGAGGCGGTGTTGAAGAGAAAGCGAATTCAACCAAAGGATACCTAGAATACCTAGCGAAGTCAGCCAAAGAATACCTAGCTTGAATTTGGGGAAGTATGCGTTTCTGAACTTTGGAAGCGAGAGTTGATGCGAGAACATGTGTTTTTAGTGATAAAATTTGACGGCTGACGTTAGGATTTTTTCCAGTAAAGAATTTCATAAAAACATTCGCGTTGTAGATATAGTCTCTAAACTGACAGAAATCCCTTCGTACAAACGTTTTGGTTGTCACGAGTAACAAACCCCTTTAAAATTGATAACCGAGTATTTAAACCTCGGGTCGTCTTCTCAAGGAATTACAGGGAGGTGTATTTATTATTGGTTATGAGTTTTCTGGAGAATGTTGAGTTTGGGCAATGGGCACAGGTATATTTAAATGATAAGTAAAATAAAGTAATAATAATAAAATCTCTTGGCAAGGTATAAGAAATTAGAAGTCCAGACTTAGTTATCCTTATCAATAATAATGAAAGTTGAATCTTAATTCCACTTAGTTGACCTTTACTAAAGCAAAGGAAAGTCAAGGGACTAATTAGTTTGATCTTCGAATCCTATTTATTTCCTAAGAAAAGGTTGGGATTATTTGAAGTTCAGTTCAATTAGCAAAGATAACAGTTATCAATTATGTTGAGATAAGGTAACTCCTGAGTTACTGCTTTCTTAACCAAGACCAAAAGGGAAAAAGTAAATTTACCGGAATAAAAATGCCTTCAGATGGGAAGCAACAGTAACATAAATTAAAGAGAGCAATCATAAGTCTGAAATACCTCAAAATATATTAAAATAGAAAATCAATCATAAAGAGTCATAAAAAAAAGTGAGAAAATAAATAAAAAGAACATTGAACATGGGATTGAGAGTCACTCCTAAAACTAAGAGAAGTCTTAAATCCTAATCCTAAGAGAGAGGAGAGAACCTTTCTCTCTAAAAACTACATCTAAAACATGAAAAGTGAATTTGAAAGCCTGTTTATGAATGAATGTATTCCCCCACTTTATAGCCTATAATCTGTGTTTTCTGGGCCGCAAACTGGGTCGAAAACAGCCCGGAAATCGCTGGAGAAGAATTCAAACACGCTGATTTCCGTCACTGCGACGCGGCCGCATGGAGCATGCGGTCGCGTCGCCTAGCGTAAGGGCAACTATGGCATATTATATATCAAATCGAAGCCCCAGACGTTAGCTTTCCAACGCAACTGGAACCGCGTCGTTTGGATCTCTGTAGCTAAATTTATAGCCGTTTGAGTGCAGAGAAGTCAGGCTGGACAGCTTAGCAATTTCTCCAACTTCTTGTATTTCTTCCACTTTTGCATGCTTCTTTTCCATCCTCTGAGCCATTCCTGCCCTGTAATCTCTGAAATCACTTAACACACATATCAAGGTATCTAATGGTAATAAGAGAAGATTAATAATTAGCAATTTAAAGGCCAAAGAAGCATGTTTTCAATCAAAGCACATAATTAGGAAGGCAAATGTAGAACCATGCAAATAGTATAAGTGGGTGATGAGCGGATATTTTATACGCTTTTTGGGGTTAATTTCATATAGTTTTTAGTGTGTTTTAGTTAGTTTTTAGTTTATTTTCAGTAGTTTCTAGGCAAAATTCATCTTTCTGGACTTTACTATGAGTTTTTGTGTTTTTCTGTGATTTCAGGTATTTTTTGGCTGAAATTAAGGGAGCTGAGCAAAAATCTGATTCAGGCTGAAAAAGGACTGCTAATGCTGTTGGATTCTGACCTCTCTGCACTCAAAGTGGATTTTCTGGAGCTACAGAATTTCAAATGGTGCGTTTCAAACTGCGTTGGAAAGTAGACATCCAGGGCTTTCCAGCAATATATAATAGTCCATACTTTGCTCAAGGATAGAGGATGTAAACTGGCATTCAACGCCAGTTCCATGTTGCTGTCTGGCGTCCAGCGCCAGAAACAAGTTACAAGTTGGAGTTCAACGCCAGAAAAGGATCCAAAGCTGGCGTTGAATGCCCAAAACAGCCCTATGCACATGATTAGCTTAAGTCTCAGCCCCAGCACACACCAAGTGGGCCCTAGAAGTGGATTTCTGCACCATCTATCATAGTTTTTTCATTTTCTGTAAACCTAGGTTACTAGTTTAGTATTTAAACAACTTTTAGAGGTTTATTTCGCATCTGATGACATTTTAGATCTGAACTTTGTATCTTTTGACGGCATGAGTCTATAAACTCCATTGTTGGGGGTGAGGAGCTCTGTTGTGTCTCGATGAATTAAAATCTCGTGCCAAACTTTAAGTTTTGTGTTTTCTGGTTGGTTTTCCTTTGTTTTTTAAAAATTTTATCTTGGTTTTCTAAAAATTTTAAGTTTGGTGTTCTTTCTTCATGTTCTTGTGTTCTTGCGAGTCTTCAAAGTGTTATTGAGTTTTCCTTGCGTCTTGATCTTAAATTTTTTAAGTTTGGTGTTCTTTGGTGTTTTCCCTCCAGAATTTTCGAAAACAAGGAGCATTAGATCTAAAAATTTTAAATCTTGGGCTATCTTATTGTTTCTCTCTTTCCTCTTTAAATTCCAAAATATCTTTTCTCTCTATTTTTAAAAACAAATTTTCAAATATTATTTTTAAAATTCAGATTTTTTTTTCAAAATTTAAAATCTTTTTCAATTCATATCTTTTTCAAAACTTCCTGACCACTTTCTCTCTCCTCATT
>NC_029792.2:33256686-33261981 GCF_000816755.2 Arachis ipaensis
AAATAATTAAATAAATAAATAAATAAATAAAAATAAATTTTTTATTTTACATCATCTCCCTTTCTCCATCATGGATCTAAGTAGAAATGAACAGTCCAAGAGGACTCTGGGGTCATATGCTAACCCCTCTACTGCTTCATATGGGAGTAGTATCTGCATACCCTCTATTGGAGTCAGTAGCTTTGAGTTGAATCCTCAGCTCATTATCATGGTGCAACAAAGCTGCTAGTATTCCGGTCTTCCACAGGAAGAACCTACAGAGTTTCTGGCACAGTTTTTACAAATTGCTGACATAGTACATGATAAGGAAGTAGATCAGGATGTCTACAGACTATTACTGTTTCCATTTGCTGTAAAAGACCAAGCCAAGAGGTGGTTAAATAACCAACCTAAGGCTAGCATAAGGACATGGAAACAGCTGACAGAAAAATTCCTGAATCAATACTTTCCTCCAAAACGGATGACACAGCTAAGGCTAGACATCCAAGGCTTTAAACAAGGAGATAATGAATCCCTTTATGATGCCTGGGAGAGATACAGAGAGATGCTACGAAAATGCCCCTCTGAAATGTTTTCAGAGTAGGTTCAGTTAGACATCTTCTATTATGGGCTTACAGAAAGAGCTCAGATCTCTTTAGATTGCTCAGCTGGTCGATCTATCCACATGAGAAAGACAATTGAAGAAGCTCAAGAGCTCATTGATACAGTTGCTAGAAATTAGCATCTGTACCTAAGCAGTGACTCTTCCATGAAAGAAGAGGCTAAAACAGTAACTGCTGAACTCAGTCCTGCAGAGCAAGCTGCTGAATTCAATCAGCAATTGGATTTTCTAACAAAGCAGTTGGCTGAATTCAAGGATAAACTACAAGAGACAAGGATGGCTAATATAAACATGGAAGTACAATTAAAGCAAACAAAGTAGCAGCTGTCAAAACAAATAACAGAAGAATGCCAAGCAGTTCAATTAAGAAGTGGGAAAGCACTAAATACCCCACTTCAAAGCAGCAGGAAACCAAGAAATGAGCAAACCACCCAAAATCCATCTGAGGACAGTAAGAGCCCAGGGAAAAATAATTCTGGCGTTAAAACGCCAGAAGTTGGGTGGAAGGCTAGCGCTGAACGCCCAGACCATGCTCAGGACTGGCGTTCAACGCCAGAAACAAGCAAGGATCTGGCGTTGAACGCCCAAAAGAAGCACAGTTCTGGCGTTCAAATGCCAGGAACAGATGAGGAGCTGGCGTCTAACGTAACTCCAGCCTCTAACTCTGGCACTCAATTGCCAGTGAGGGATCAGACACACACAAGTGCTGATGACAACCCATCTAAAAAGGCTTCCTCAACCACTTCTATAGGAAATAAACTGACACCAACTAAGGTTGAGGAATATAAAGCCAAGATACCTTATCCTCAAAAACTCCGCCAAGAGGAGCAGGATAAGCAATTTGCTCGCTTTGCAGATTATCTCAGGACTCTTGAAATAAAGATTCCATTTGCAGAGGCACTTGAGCAAATACCTTCTTATGCCAAGTTCATGAAAGAGATCTTGAGTTATAAGAAGGATTGGAGAGAAACTAAAAGAGTTCTCCTCACTGAAGAATGCAGTGTAGTCATTCTGAAAAGCTTTCCTGAAAAGCTTAAAGACCCTGGGAGTTTTCTGATACTATGCACATTAGAAGGTAATTATAACAAGGGAATAGAGGTGGATCAAGCAAAAATAGAGGTAATTGAAAAATTACCACCACCTGCCAATGTTAAGGCAATCAGAAGCTTTTTGGGGCATGCAGGATTCTATAGGAGGTTTATAAAGGATTTTTCAAAAATCGCAAAACCTCTGAGCAATCTGCTAGCTACTGACACGCCATTTGTGTTTGACACAGAGTGTCTGCAGGCGTTTGACACGCTGAAAGCCAAGCTGGTCACAGCACCAGTTATTTCTGCACCAGACTGGACATTACCATTTGAGCTAATGTGTAATGCCAATGATCACGCCATCGGTGCAGTACAGGGGCAGAGGCATGACAAGCTTCTGCATGTCATTTATTATGCTAGCCGTGTTTTGAATGATGCCCAGAAAAATTACACAACCACAGAAAAAGAATTGCTTGCAGTGGTTTATGCCATTGACAAGTTTAGATCATACTTAGTAGGATCAAAAGTGATTGTGTACACAGATCATGCTGCTCTTAAATATCTACTCACAAAGCAGGATTCAAAACCCAGACTCATAAGATGGGTGTTGCTTCTGCAAGAGTTTGATATAGAAATAAGAGACAGAAAAGGGACAGAGAACCAAGTGGCTGACTATCTATCCTGGATAGAGCCAATAGAAGGGACGTCATTCCCCTCTCTTGAAATCTCTGAGACCTTTCCTGATGAGCATTTGTTTGCCATTCAGGAAACACCATGGTTTGCAGACATTGCAAACTACAAAGCTGCAAGGTTCATTCCCAAGGAGTACAGCAGGCAACAAAAGAAAAAATTAATTACTGATGCAAAGTACTACTTGTGGGATGAACCTTATCTCTTTAAGAGATGTGCAGATGGCATAATCCATAGGTGTGTGCCTAAAGAAGAAGCACAAAGGATCTTATGGCATTGCCATGGGTCACAATATAGAGGTCATTTCGGAGGTGAGCGAACAGCCACCAAGCTCCTCCAATGTGGCTTCGTTAAACGCCAGACAGAAGCATCTTCTGGGCATTGAACGCCAGAAAGAAGCTCCTTCTGGGCGTTTAACACCAGATTTACAGCGTCCTGGGCGTTCAGAAAAACGCCTAGTGACAAAGGAGTTCCTGGCGTTCAACGCCAAAAAGAAGCAACAGCTGGGCGTTGAACGCCCAGGAGAGGCAGCATTTGGGCGTTGAACGCCCAAAACATGCAGCGTTTGGGCGTTCAGACGCCAGGATGGTGGGGAGGAGGTGAATTCGTTTTTACTTCACATTTTTCATTCTAAATTTAATTTTCATGTTTCAATTCATGATTTCTTGCATAAACATGTTAAGAACCCTGATTTCTAAAATCCCTAATTTCTAAAAACCCTATTTTAAAAATATCAAATATATCTTAATCCATAAGCACAGATCCTTTTTTTATCCAATTCAACCCTTTTTATAAATTTTCAAAACAAATCTATCTCTTTTCATTCAAAAATCTTTTCAAATAATCAATATCTTTTTCAAATTTCCATACTATCTTTTTCAAAAATCCAAATCTATCTTTTTCAAATATCTTTCATATCTTTTCAATCTTAAATCATATCTTCTATCTTATCTTTCTTTGTATTTTCGAAATAACCCACCCCCCTCTCCTTTTAAATATGGATTCGGCCTCCCTCCCCTCTCATCCACCATCCTACACTAGCTCTCCTTCTATCCCTCTCCTTTCTTTTGCTTGAGGACAAGCAAACCTCTAAGTTTGGTGTGTTTATCCGTGATCACTAAACCATACCCACTAAGATCATGGCTCCTAAAGGAAAACAACCCACTCCAAGAGGCAAGAAAGAGAGTATTCCAAAACCACTTTGGAATCAAGGGAAGTTCTTAACTAAAGAACATTCAGACCATTATTACAAAATAATGTGTCTAAGATCAGTGATTTCGGAAGTTAGATTCGATCTGAAAGAAGACGAATATCCGGAGATCCAGGAGCAAATCCGAATCAGGAACTGGGAGATCCTAGCCAATCCTGAAACAAAAATGGGAAGGAATATGGTCCAGGAGTTCTATGCTAATATGTGGCATACAGACAGGCAAAGACTATCTGGATCTGCTATCTATGACTATCGGACCTTGGTCAAAAGAAAGATTGTTCATACCCACCCTGACAAGATCAGGGAGATCTTAAAGCTACCTCAGCTGAAAGATGATCCAGACTCCTTCAATTGTGCTTTCCTTCTGATGAGCGGATATTTTATATGCTTTTTGGGGTTAATTTCATATAGTTTTTAGTGTGTTTTAGTTAGTTTTTAGTTTATTTTCAGTAGTTTCTAGGCAAAATTTATATTTCTGGACTTTACTATGAGTTTGTGTGTTTTTCTGTTATTTCAGGTATTTTCTGGCTAAAATTGAGGGAGCTGAGCAAAAATCTGATTCAGGCTGAAAAAGGACTGTTGATGCTATTGGATTCTGACCTCCCAGCACTCAAAGTGGATTTTCTGGAGCTATAGAGAACTCCAAATGGCGCGCTTCCAATTGCGTTGGAAAGTAGACATCCAGGGCTTTCCAGCAATATATAATAGTCCATACTTTGCTCAAGGATAGACGACGTAAACTGGCGTTCAACGCCAGTTCCATGTTGCTGTCTGGCGTCCAGCGCCAGAAACAAGTTACAAGTTGGAGTTCAACGCCAGAAAAGGATCCAAAGCTGGCGTTGAACGCCCAAAACAGCCCTATGCACGTGATTAGCTTATGTCTCAGTCTCTGCACACACCAAGTGGGCCCCAGAAGTGGATTTCTGCACCATCGATCATAGTTTGTTCATTTTCTGTAAACCTAGGTTACTAGTTTAGTATTTAAACAACTTTTAGAGGTTTATTTCGCATCTGATGACATTTTAGATCTGAACTTTGTACCTTTTGACGGCATGAGTCTCTAAACTCCATTGTTGGGGGTGAGGAGCTCTGCTGTGTCTCGATGAATTAATGCAAGTATTTCTGTTTTCCATTCAAACATACGTGTTCCTATCTAAGATATCCATTCAAACTTTAATATGAATGTGATGAACGTGACAATCATCATCATTCCTCCACGAACGCGTGCCTGACAACCACTTACGTTCCACCATAGAATGAATGAATATCTCTTAGATCTCTTAATCGGAATCTTCGTGGTATAAGCTAGATTGATGGCAGCATTCAAGAGAATCCGGAAAGTCTAAACCTTGTCTGTGGTATTCCGAGTAGGATTCAGGGATTGAATGACTGTGACGAGCTTCAAACTCGCGAGTGCTGGGCGTAGTGACAGACGCAAAAGGATAGTAAATCCTATTCCGGTACGACTAAGAACCTGCAGATGATTAGCCGTGCGGTGACAGCGCACCTGGACCCTTTTCACTGGAAGGATGGATGGTAGCCATTGACAACGGTGATCCCCCAACACACAGCTTGCCATAGGAGGACGTGCATGCGTGAATCAAAAAACAGAGGAAAGCAGAATTTCAGAAGGCAAAGCATCTCCAAAACTCCAACATACTCTCCATCAGTGCATACAAGTATAATTTGTGTTCTGCCTTTTTATTCCTTGCAATCAAATTTGATAAGTGAATTATTTTATTGTTTTCCTGACTAAGAGTTACAAG
>NC_029792.2:33262457-33263903 GCF_000816755.2 Arachis ipaensis
TGCATAAATACACAAATCAAGAGGTCTTTTAAGGGTTGTAATGGGGTTAGGGTCAAGGTAGGATTGTATTTGGCCAAGTGGACTAAAATTTGAATCCTTAATTAACTTAAACTTTCCACCTAACTTTTAGACAATCCATGTAATCATAATACCACCCCTAACTATCCATTAACCATGTTTCCACGTATTCATGCATCCTAATTTTAAGTATAGTACATATGCATTGCTTTCACCACTTACTTTGGGACATTTTGTCCCCTTTTTCCTTATTTGTTCTTTTTCTTTTCTTTTTTTTAATATATATTTGTTTTCTTTTATTTTTTTCAAATCATATTATTAAATTATTGGATGCATGAATCATGTCCTAAACATTTTTTTTCACATTTTTAGAAAATTCTAACATACTCAATTTTCAAACCAATTCAATTTTTCCACACTTAAATCATAAGCATCTCACTAGTCTAAGCTTACCAAGGATTCAAATTAAGGCATTATTATTTTTCTCTTAGAGTTAATGATGAGCTAAAGTAAAGAATAAAAGGGGTAAAATAGGCTCAAATTGGTTTGCAAAGGATAATGAAAGGTAAGGCCATATGGGTATGTAAGCTCAGTGAAACAAAGGCCTTAATCATATAAGTGCATGTATACATCAAACCATGGAAATATAGAATTAAGCAAGACAAAGATCACAATTTTAGAGAGAAAAATATAAATTTAGAAAAATAAAAATATGCAATGAATGAAAGTATGCAAATAAATAAAATAAAATAAAAGATAAGAAGAATGAGAAGGAAAAGAAATAAAGTAAGAAAGAAAGAAGAAAGAAGAAAAGATAGAAGAAATTAGGATTAGAGAAGAAAAGAGAAGAAAATTGGCACTAATCTGGATAGGTTGTGTGACGCTGGCGACGCGGTCGCGTGGTGCGCAATAAGGTCAGGCGACGCGGACGCGTGGGGCACGCGATCGCGTGACTTGATTTATGCTAGTGGCGCGAGTGCAGTCTCGCGGTCGCACAACTCTCTGTTCGAAACTTGGTATTGCCAAAACCCAGGGTGACGCGGTCGCGTGGTCGACGCGATCAAGCGGGTGGCCTTATTTCCAATATGACGTGGACGCGTGGGTGACGCGTTTGCGTGGCAGGGCTTGTGCTGCTAGCACGGATCCAGCCCAATTCCAGCTCAACTTTCGGCCATACACCCTTGTTACGTTGATTTACAGGGCCACGCGGTCGCGTGGGTGACGCGGACGCGTGGGGAAGCTATTTTGCAAATGACGCAGCAGCATCAGCGACGCGGTCGCGTGGGACGATTTGTGCCATTGGCACGCCTCCAGCCTTATTCCTGCGTAACTCTCTGTTCAATTTCTTTTCCTCTTAATGCACTGGTGACGCGGACGCGTCAGCGACGCTGCCGCGTCGCGTGCGTGTTTTTTTTTTTTGATAATCTG
>NC_029792.2:33263948-33264344 GCF_000816755.2 Arachis ipaensis
TCCCAAACTAGGCGCAGAAAGCCTTCAAGTAAGTTAAAGCAAGTGACAAGGCCCCAAGAGTGCTGATTTCTAGATTGAATTCCGGGGTCCCAGACCTTGCCTTTGCACCCGTCGTTTGGTTGAGCAATATTGTTCCATCCGGGTGGCAAGCAGTCTAAACTATCACGTAAGCGGCCAAACAACTTCCTAGACCCATTCAGTTGAGCTTTACACCAACCTTTGCATTTAAACTTTGAGCACACAACCATGTGGAACCTTGCTTGACAAATCTTATCACTGGCCATCTTCCTCTTACTCTTAATGCCACAAAGAGCTCTAAGTTGACCATCCGTCTCTAGTAGCCTATATTCAAGTGGGATTAGAAAGCTAAGGGATATGAATTTTACCCACTTGAAT
>NC_029792.2:33264601-33279144 GCF_000816755.2 Arachis ipaensis
TAGGATCATAGTGCTCTTGGATTGATGGATATGGAGATGGTGAATATTGAAGTGGTGGTTCTTGTGAGTAATTGGGTTGGAATTGGGGTGGTTCTATATATGGTTCATATGGCTCATAAGGTGGTTGGTATGGTGGATATGGGTTAGGGTCATATGGAGGTGAATGGTGAAAAGGGGCTTGTGAGTATGGTGGTCCAAAGTCATGTTGAGGAGAGGGTTTATAGAAATATGGTGGTAGTTGTTGATAGTCCATTGGAGGTGGTTGTTGCCATGAGGGTTGATCAAATTCTTGTGGCTCCTCCCATCTTTGATTGTTCCAACCTTGATGCCCGTTCTCATTGTAATTTCTTCTTCCTGCAACATAATTGTAACCAGACTCATAGCCAAAGGGGTGAGAGTTTATAGTAGCAAATAAAAAATAAAAACAACTTTAAATTAAAAGGTTATTTAAATTTTGAAAATTAAATTTTGAAATTTTGAAAATTGATTTTTGAAATAAGATAAGATAAAATAAAAATTTTAAAATAAAAACCAATAACCTCTTAACTTAAGAAAAAGCAAAAATAAAAACAAAAATAAAACAAATAAACAAGCAAAAATAAAATATTTACAATAACCAATAATAAGGCACACGTTTGCAACTCCCCGGCAACGGCGCCATTTTGACGTTAGGATTTTTGCCAGTAAAGAATTTCATAAAAACATTCGCGTTATAGATAATTAGCAAAGATAACAGTTATCAATTATGTTGAGATAAGGTAACTCCTGAGTTACTGCTTTCTTAACCAAGACCAAAAGGGAAAAAGTAAATTTACCGGAATAAAAATGCCTTCAAATGGGAAGCAACAGTAACAAAAATTAAAGAGAGCAATCATAAGTCTGAAATACCTCAAAATATATTAAAATAGAAAATCAATCATAAAGAGTCATAAACAAAAGTGAGAAAAGAAATAAAAAGAACATTGAACCTGGGATTGAGAGTCACTTCTAAAACTACGAGAAGTCTTAAATCCTAATCCTAAGAGAGAGGAGAGAACCTCTCTCTCTAAAAACTACATCTAAAATATACAAAGTGAAGTTGAAAGCCTGTTTATGAATGGATGCGTTCTCCCACTTTATAGCCTCTAATCTGTGTTTTCTGGGCCGCAAACTGGGTCGAAAACAGCCCGGAAATCGCTGGAGAAGAATTCAAACACGCTGATTTTCGTCACTGCGATGCGGCCGCATGGAGCACGCGGTCGCGTCACCTAGAGTAAGGGCAACTATGATATATTATATATCAAATCGAAGCCCCAGACGTTAACTTTCCAACGCAACTGAAACCGCGTCGTTTGGACCTCTGTAGCTAAAGTTATAGCCGTTTGAGTGCTGAGAGGTCAGGCTGGACAGCTTAGCAATTTCTCCAACTTCTTGTATTCCTTCCACTTTTGCATGCTTCTTTTCCATCCTCTGAGCCATTCCTGCCCTGTAATCTCTGAAATCACTTAACACACATATCAAGGCATCTAATGGTAATAAGAGAGGATTAATAATTAGCAATTTAAAGGCCAAAGAAGCATGTTTTCAATCAAAGCACATAATTAGGAAGGCAAATGTAGAACGTAACCATGCAAATAGTATGAATAAGTGGGTAAAGAGTTGATAAAAATCACTCAATTGAGCACAAGATAAACCATGAAATAGTGGCTTATCAACGGCCTATTTGTTGATTTTAATTAAAAAAACAACATATATAGCGTCTATTTTATAGATTAAATTTACATCGTTCATTCCACTTTAGAAAGCAATCAAGACCGTTCAAATTTATCGACGGCAAAGGTGTCGATATTTTAAATAATAAAATAGACGACATATTCGTCGATTTTAATATAAAATAAACAACACATATAGCGTCTATTATATAGATTAATTTTAGACCATTCATTCCATTTTAGAAAGTAATCTAGACCGTTCAAATTTATCGACGGCAAAGTTGTCGATATTTAAAATAATAAAATAGACGCCATATTCGTCGATTTTAATATAAAAAAAACAAATAATATAGCGTCTATTATATAGATTAAATTTAGACCGTTCATCCCATTTTAGAAAGTAATCTAGACCGTTCAAATTTATCGACGGCAAAGTTGTCGATATTTAAAATAATAAAATAGACGCCATATTCGTCGATTTTATTTTCGACTTCTGGTTCGCCTACAATATGACGATAATAGGGAAATAAATTAATGCATTATAAAAATATCGACGACTAGGCTGTCGATTTTAATATTTTTTTTTTTAATTATTTTTTTAGTAATATCGACAGCAGGCCATCAAAAATTATCGACGGCAGAGATAGCCGTCGATTTTTGGCGTCGAAAAACACGCTTTTTCTTGTAGTGTGAGTGTATGGAAGGGATATATATCTATATATATATATGAATGGTTGGGGTGACGGGTTGGAAGGGTGTGTGGGGATAAGTTTTGAGATATGCTTCATGATAAGTGGGATTTGGTTTGGAATTAGTGGAGGGAAGTGTAGCTGGCGCCTAACTTTAATAACTCAGCGCCTAACTTCATATGCTTCTCTCCCCCATGGCGCTTAACTTGAAGCATGTTTCTCACTTGGCGCCAAACTTGAAAATGGCGAAGTTAGGCCCTAGGCCTCCCGTATGTTATGCTTTCTCTCGCGCCTAATTATGTGAAGTTAGGTGTCACCCCTCCCGAAACATTCTTCCAAAATCAGCTTATATGTGGCACCTAACTTCAGAAAGTGAAGTTAGGCGCCAGCCAGTCCGAAACTAGTTTTTTTAGGGTGTCTGAAACTCTGTCTTCATGCACATGTTTCTATTCTAATCACTCTGCATGATCAAAATACATATAAAACAAAGGAAAAACAATAGAAACTCAAACAAAAATAATGAAATAAAAATAAAAATATCAAGATAAAGTTCAAACTCAAGGATACGAAAACATCGGATTGCTTTCCGACAAGCGCTTCTTTACCGTTACTAGCTTGACGGTCAGCTCCTTTAAGGAGGAGAATCATAGGGGCTCAGCTCTTCACCCCTCACTGTGAACTTCTTTCTTGTGCTCCCACTGATCAACTTTATATGCTCAAGAGACAGATTCCTGTTCATTGTATGAGGCAGGATTGAACATGTAGTGAATACCACCTTCATTCCTGTGGAGAAGTCTTCAGTGGGAATCTTTTTGTTTCTCCATTCCCTAGGTATTTTTTTCTTTTTGGGAATCTCCTCCTTGGTGGATGATGCATTTCCGACACCAAACTTAGGTTTGATGTCAGGAGAAATTTTATTGATTGTCACCAAAAGAGGTTTGAGCTGCAGATTTTGTTGTGCATCATTAGGGGACTCTTGAAGGTTTGGATTAATAAGCTCAGTGGCTATAAATGGTCTTCCTAAAATTATAGAGGTATTCTCATCCTCCCCTGTGTCAAGAATCACAAAATCTGCTGGGAAGAAGAACTTACCCACTTTGACCAAGATATTCTCCACTAATCCATATGCAGGCTTTATAGATTTGTCTGCCATCTGTAATGCTATCCTTGTGGGTTGTGCCTCTTGGATTTACAACTTCTTCATCACAGATAAGGGCATTAAATTGATGCTTGCTCCCAGATCACATAAAGCTTTCTCAAAGGTTGTGCTCCCAATGGTGCATGAAATTTGAAAGCTCCCTGGATCTGGCATCTTCCTTGGCAAGTTATTCTGAATGATGGTACTACATTCCTTAGTCAGAACCACTGTCTCATCTCCCTTTAAAGGCTTCTTTTTTGACAACAACTCTTTCATCAATTTAACATGGAGAGGCATTTGCTTCAAAACCTCAGCAAAAGAAATATTGATTTGTAACTTTCTAAAAACTTTCAAGAACTTTGAAAACTGTTTGTCCTTGGTTCCTTTTGAAGTCTCTGAGGATATAGCATCTTGGGCTTGTACTCAGGAGCTTTAGGCAATGTAGGATGAGTGTCAAGAGAGATTGGGAAGGGGTTGTCTGCACGCCTAGGAGGGCGTGTACTACTGTGTCTTCAGTCTGCTATGGAGCTTCTTTTTCAACCGACTCCTCAGTAACTTGTGTTTCCTTACTTGCCACTTGTCCACTTATCAAGGTGACAGCCTTGCACTCCTCTCTTGGATTTAGAATTGTGTTACCAGGAAGGCTATTAGTGGTCCTCTGATCAATTTCATTAAATTTTGTGGCTAATTGACCCATCTGAATCTCCAAGTTCTTGATTGATGCTCTGGTTTTATGTATAAAACTCGCCATTAGTGCTTCCAAATCAGTAGTCTTCTCAGATTGAGGATTTGCTTGCTGAGATGACTGAAACTGGTGGTTATTAAAATTATTCTATTGAAAATTGATAGTAAGAGCCCAGGGAAAAATAATTCTGGCACTAAAACGCCAGAAAATGGGTGGAAGGCTGGCGCTGAACGCCCAGACCATGCCCAAAACTGGCGTTCAGCGCTAGAAACAAGGCAAGATTGGCGTTCAACGCCAGAAATGGGCAAGAATCTGGCGTTGAACGCCCAAATGGGGCAGAAGCCAGCGTTGAACGCCCAACATGGGCACATTTCTGGCGTTCAGGCGCCAGGAACAGACAGTGAGTTGGCGTCTAACGTCACTCCAGCTTCTAACTCTGGTACGCAATTGCCAGCGAGGGATCAGACACACATAAGTGCTGATAACAACCCCTCTAAAAAGGCTTCTTTAACCACTAAGGTTGAGGAATATAAAGCCAAGATACCTTATCCTCAAAAACTCCGGAAAGAGGAGCAGGATAAGCAATTTGCTCGCTTTGCAGATTATCATCTACAAAATAACCATAGATTGCTTCAATCCAACAATCTCTGTGGGATTCGACCCTTACTCACGTAAGGTATTACTTGGACGACCCAGTGCACTTGCTGGTTAGTGGTACGAGTTGTGAAAAGTGTGATTCACAATTCACGCACCACTCTCCTTGGGTTGAGAATCTAGCCACAGCTTTACTCTATCCTTCATAGCAAATAGGAAGAGCATGAATTTGTAAACCTCAGGATTCACTCCATTCTTCTTCACAGTATCACAAATCTGCAGAAAATGAGAAATAAATTGATTTGGGTCTTCTTGAGGAAGTCCATGATACTGACAATTTTATTGCATAAGAGTGACTAGCTGAGGCTTCAGTTCAAAGTTGTTTGCAGCTATAGGAGGCACCACAATACTTTTCCCATAAAAATCTGCATTGGGGGTAGTGTATGAGCCAAGAACTCTTCTAGGTTGTTCATTCTCATTCGGAATAGCCACATTGGCATTAACAGCATGATTATGATCCATAGTGGACTCTGCAGCTTCCTTTTTAAAAGTCTCACTCAGATTTTCACTAGCCTTGTAAAGTCTAGCTTGTTACAAGCGCCGCCTCAAAGTCCTTTCAGGTTTAGGATCAAAATCAAGAAGGGGGCTCTTTATCCCTATTCCTTCTCGTAAACAAAAAGAAAACAAAGGAAAGTGGGGATCTCTACCTCAGAGTACAGAGAATTCCCAGTGAGGTAACATGTGTAAAGAAATAAAATAAAACTACTAAATAATTAAAGCAGTAAAATTTTAAAAATTATAAGCAAAATGGGAATGAAAATTTCAAAATTTATATATATAAAAAATTAAACAGAAAAATAAAAATAAAAATAACTAGGAGACACCAAACTTAATTTCAAAAATTAAAAAGAAATAGTTGAGCAAAATTTTGAAAATTTAAATGAGACTAATAAAATAAGAAAAATAAAAATAATAAAAGAAAATAAAGAAGGAAAAATGAAAATGAATGAAAATAAAGAAGGAATTTAAAGTCCCCAAACTAACCGGCAAGTGCACCGGGTCGTACCAAGTAGTACCTCAAGTGAATGAGGGTCAATCCTATGAGGATTGATGAACTAAGCAACAATGGTTAAGTGATTCACTTAGTTAGACAAACAGAAAAGAGTGTTGAGAGTTCAAATGCATCAAACAATAATTCAGAAAATCAGAAAACAAGCAGTAAATTGAGGTGAAATATATATGGAGAAAACAGTTAAGGTTTCAGAGATATCTATCTTCCGGATTAACTTTTCTTATTAACTATTTTAATCATGCAAGATTTAATTCATGGCAAACTATATGTGATTAAACCCTAATTCCTTAGACCTTTTTAGTCTCCTCTAACTTTCATCAACCACCAATTACTTGGTCACTTGATTCCAATTAGAGGGTGAAGTTCAATTCTAGTTTATATGCCACAAAAACCCTAATTACCCAAATATAAGAGGATTATATGTCACGTATCCTGTTAAGTCCAGATAATTAAAAATTTAGGAGAAATTCTTTTCAAGCTGTTGTTCAAGTAAAAAGCTTTTCCAAATTATGTAAGAACTCAATTAGAACAAGGGTCATACTTCCGTTTCACCCAAATTCATAAGATAAAGAACGAAAACAATTCTTGAAATAGAAATCAGTACATGAATTAAAATAGAAAAATAATAGTATCAATCCATACAATAGACTGGCACCTAACTTGGAGGGGAGTGGCGCCTAACTTGGCATTCCAGGCGCCTAACTTGGAGGAGGCAGCATCCAAGTGAGTGTTGTTGTTGTGTCTGGCGCCTAACTTGAGAAATCTCAAGTTAGGCGCCACCTTGGTAGAATTCCGTTAATGCTTTCCCTTGTTCTGGTGCTTAACTTAGTAAAACCCAAGTTAGGCGCCACTTGTGCAGCCTTGGATTCATGGATTATGTTCATCTTGGCGCCTAACTTGAGAAACCTCAAGTTAGGCGCCACCCCTGCTGAGTTGTTGGAGAAGAAGTATGGACTATTATATATCGTTGAAAAGTTCTGAAAGTTAGCTTTCCAACGCCACTAGAATCATATCAATTGAACCTTTGTAGCTCGTGTTATTCAGGTTAGAGTGCAGGGATGTCAGGGTTAACAGCATCATTCGCTTTCTTCTCTTTTTCTACAGAAACTCCATCAAATCCATCCAAATGCTACCTGAAATAAACAGAATTGCAATTGACTCATAGTAGCATCCATAGTGGCTAAAAGATAAATTCTTAATTAAACTCAACAATTTGAATGCAAATTCACTCGAAAAAGATAGGAAAGATGCTCACGCATTACATAACACCCTGGCATTCGTATCCAGAACAACTTACTACCATAGAATTCAAATAATAGCCATTCACTTCTACCGGCCTCTCTGATCCTTCCAGCATAAAGTATAACGACTTCTCAGAACAGTCAAGCAAAACATGATTGTTAGATAACTAATCCAGTCCCAGAATGAGATCCAGACCAGTCATTGATAAACAAATCAGATCATGTACGAACTCTCACTGTTTAACTCGGAATGACACTTGTGGACAGCCTAACCTAGTCACAACGGCTTCCGAAGTAGCATTATGCACATTCATATCATAATCTAACACAATTATCTTCAGTTCTAATTCACTAGCCCTCTTAAATGCAATGAATGAATGAGTAGCTCTAGAATCAAATAAAGCATTCAAAGTTTTACCAGCTATTTCGTATTTACCTTGGATAAGTGTTTCAGACCCATCTGCACCTACAGTTGAGGTAGTGAACACCCGACCAGGCTGATGTGCTCTCCCAGCACCTTGCCTTTGCTTCTCTGGATAGTTTGAGGCTTTATGCCCCCACCTTACCACAAGAGTAGCACAAGCCCCATCCCGCCTTGCACGGGACTCCCGGATGATGACTCCCGCATCTAGAAAAAGCTTACTCATTCAGAGGCTGCTTCCCAAATTTTCTCCCAGTATAATTGTTGTTGTTGGGCCTTCTGAAGTTATTCTAACCCTGAGTCTGCTGTGGTACGAAGCCTCCACGCTTGAAAGTCTGACCCCTAGGAGCAAAGCTCCTTCCTCGATTCTGTTGAAATGGCCCCCTATTACTTCCTTTCTCTGCAGCTACCCTTTTCATACAGTCTGAGCCACTCTGCTCTTTTTCACCAACTCTGAGAAAGTCCTGATCTCCATTGGCCCTACTAAACTAAAGATGTCACTTCAAAGCCCTCCTTCAAACTTAATGCACTTCCACTCCTTAAGTCTTTAGGAGCCCCTTGACAAATACGAGAAAATCGGCATAGTTCCTCAAACTTGTTAGTATACTCAGACACGGACATAGCATCCTGCTTCAGTTGCAGTAACTCAAGTTCTTTTGCCGTCCTGATAGAATTTGGGAAGTACTTCTTATAAAATTCTACCTGGAAAGTATCCCAGGAGATAGGATCATCGCCATGCTGTAGGAGGCATCGAGTAGCCTGCCACCAATGCAGTGCTTTCCCAGTGAGCTGATAGGTAACAAATTCGACACACTACTCTTTAGGCACCAGTTGTGCTTGCAGTGTTGCTCCATGGCCTGAAACCAAGTATCGGCTTCAGTCGGATTGGTGGTTCCCCTAAAAACTGGCGGGTTAACCTTCAAGAATGCAGACAGTGTCATCGGCCTATTTCCACCATTTCCACCATTATTATTATTGTTCATTTGCTGCCCTAGCACCTCAACAGTGGCCTGCATAGCAGCAGCCATATTCTTTAATGCTGCCAAAAAGTTTACCGGGTTATGCGTGTCAGTTCCGGCCCCTGATTACTAGTATGACCTCTCCCACGGCCTCGACCGCGTCCATGAGGCGCCATCTGGTTCCTATACACACCAAATAGTCGATATCAAGTTGATCAGTCTCAATATCGGAAATCTAGTAATTCAAAGTCCCAAATGCATGCTTATGAAAATTTATGCCAGTTATATCAATAAGATATCCTAATAGCACATAAAAACATACACAGAGAATGCACAGAAGCATAGTCAGCCCATCCCTCAGGCTCTACAAGAATGAACTGCTCTAATACCATAATGTAACAGCCAGCCACACAAAGTCTTATGCTTAAGTCATAAAACAGAGGTGTCGAGGTATTACGACCTCTAAAAACAAAATTATATATATATATATATATATATATATATAATAGTGTGGAAAAATATTTATAACTAGGAGCTTTTGAAGAAAAGCGTTAAGCAAAGTCGTTAAATTGAAAAGCGCAACACTCCCAAAACCAATAACGTAAGCGAAGCTAGGTAAAAGATAAAATAACACAGGTATATATACAGAAGAGTGCCAAAATACAGATAACAAAGCTCAAGACTTGATTTGGAAGGTAACCGGCCGAGCATATAAATATACATACAGATATATATAGGAAAACCCGAAAAACCCCCAATACAGAGTTACAAAACCTGTGTCTCCAAAATAACCTCTAAGAGGAAGCTAATACATCATATATATATATAAGCAATGGAGATAATAAGTATCTATGTAAATACACATAACCAAAACAAAACCCTGAGAGATAAGAGTCTTCGCTAAATCAGAAGCTTCCAGCATGTCTCAACGAGGAGCTTCACATCCTGCATCTGAAAACCACAAAATATGCATGGGCGAGAACCGGAGGTTCTCAGCATGGTAACAGTGCTCACATATCTAACATATAATGTCCTGGGAAAGCCGAAGGCAATCCTAGAACTTCTGACATATAATTAAAGCTTATAAACATAACTAAGCCATGAAAAAGTAAGAGGCAACTAGCTAAGCGTCTTCGGTCTATCTAAAACTCCCCTTTCCAACTCCTTCAAACCTCCCAACCACCACCGGAACCAGTTGTTACAAACACAATTATTTCAGTTTTGCACACCAAACTATGATTGAGCATAACCTCCTCATTTAAAAACATTTTTTCCCCGTTCTTTGAACGGCATAAACATCTTGGACCAAATTTTATTTCTAAACATGTTTTACACAAATCGGGGGTTCAGAAACCAAGTTATGCTCCATCAAAGTTGGGCCAGAATCACAATTTTCACAAAACTTGCAAAACCTCCATTTTTAAAATATCCCAATTTCAAATCCTTTTTAAACCAACCCAAACTTACCAATTCAACATCAAGAATTCTCAATCCATATAATCAACTTTCTCATTATATCCACATCTAACCAATTCTCCATTTTCATCAAGTTCCAACCGAATATTTTCAATTTCACAACAATCAATATAACTCATTAAATACCCATATCAAATGCAATATCAACTCCAAATTCACCAATCATTATACACAACCTAGTCCATATCATGAACAATTCATACATTCATCAACAAGAGTACAAATTCACAATCTCCAAGGATATTAACCACATGCATAATAATCATTTTTAACCAATCTTCAACATCAACAGTTTAATTCTTATCCTAGGGTCACTAGCCTAAATTTTCACATTACATTATATTTTAGATACGAGAAATTGAAACTATACCTTGGCTGATTCCCTTATCAAACTCGGAACACAATCAATTTACTTATCCTCAAGCTTCCAAGGCCTCAACACCTCACCAACAAATTTTCCAGCATATAGCTCCACTTTCAAGCTTTCCATAACCTCAATCAAGCTCTAATATACATGTTTACACTACTTATTCCACAATATCACATTTAAACATAGCAACATAACACCCATATACAATAAATCAAGAATTCCACAAGGATTGAGAATTCTTACCACAACCAAGGATCAAAGAGGAAAGATTAAGTATTTTTCTCAAGATAATTGGATCCTATAACATCAAAAGCTCAAAATCTCAAAACTTTTTACCCAATAATTTTGAAATTAAGTGTTGGAAAAACTGGAAGGAAAACGTGGATTACCTCTTACACTACCTTATGGGCTTTGTAGAGCTTGACGTTGCAGTCACGTGGTCGTAAACGGTGCGGCGATTGATAAACCACATATTAAGGGTTTATCTTGTATTGATTTTAGGGGGGATTTTATCATCCTTTCCCACATTTATCCAATGAAATAGCATGGTTTCATGATTGTCTCCTAATTTGTGCTTAAGTGTGAAAACATGCTTTTTAGGCCCTTAATTATTTAATCTTGATTTACCTTTGATCCCATTAGATGCCTTGATATGTTTGTTAAGTGATTTCATATTTAGGAGGCAAAGATTGGATCAAGGGAATGAAAGAAAAGCATGTAAAAATGGAGAACTCATAAAGAAATGAAGGAATCGCAAAAGCTGTCAAGCCGACCTCTTCACACTTAATCAACCATAACTTGAGCTACAAAAGTCCAAATGATGCGGTTTTAGTTGCATTGGAAAGCTAACATCTGGGGCTTCGAAAGGATATAAAATTTGCCATAGTTGCTACACGTATGGTGACACGTACGCGCACTGTACGTGCACACATCGTTGCTGCCATATGATCCACTTAAAGCAATACGTGGCCAGCAAATTCTAAAGCCTTGTGGTCCCAATCCAACTCATTTCTGACGCTATTTGATCCATGGATTGAAGGGGGATGAGAAATCTAGTCATTAGTTTAGTTTTATTTTAGTTTTCACATGCCTTTAGTTAGTTTCTAAAGAGAGAAGCTCTCACTTCTCTCTAGAATTAGGAGTAGGTTAGATCTAGATTAGGAACTCTTAGATCTAGTTTAATTTCATGCTTTGATTTTCTTTTCTCTTTGTAATTCTTCTCCTTCTACCTTTCCTCTCTCTAATTTTGCTTTTAATTCTTGTAATCCCTTGCTTTTATGTTGATGCATTTTTGTTCTTCCATTTTCCTTTAATGCAATTTATGATTCATGGTTCTTTATTGTTCATTTGATTTGTTGTTGTTTAATTTCTTGCAATTGAGTAGTGTAGATTTACTTTCCTTGCACTTTTTACTATGCTTTCCTTTTATGCCTTCCAAGTTTTTGATGAAATGCTTGGTTGGATTTTAGTGTAGATTTTGTTCCTCTTGGCTTTGGTAGAGTAATTAGTGATGCTTGAGTTATCTAATTCCCTTGTTGATTGATAATTAGAAGTTGCTAATTGATTTGGATACCACTAAAGCTAGTCTTTCCCTTGGGAGTTGGCTAGGACTTGTGGAATCAAGTTGATTCATCCACTTGACTTTCCTTCATAGTTAAAGGTTAACTAAGTGGTAGCAATGGACAATTGTGGTCACAATTGAGGAGGATAACTAGGATAGGACTTCTAGTTCTCATACCTTGCCAAGATTTTTGTTAGTTGCTTGTTTATTTTCATTACATTTTACATTTCTTGTCTCCTATCTCAAAAACCCCAATATACGACCCATAACCAATAACAAGAACACTCTATTATAATTCCTATGGAGAACGACCCGAGGTTCAATACTTCAGTTTATAAATTTAGGAGTTTGTTTTAGTGACAAACAATCTTTTGTATGAAAAGATTTATGTTGGTTTAGAAACTATATTGCAACGAGAATTTATTGTGAATTCTAAACACACAAAAGTCCAATCATCAAAATGGCGCCTGATGCATTTGCATCTTTGCTATATTAGCTAGTTAGTTGAAGTAGTTTTAGCTTAAATTCATTCATTTTCTTTGAAATAAACAAGCATTTTAATGAGTTCCATCTCCATGCACTCAAGTACCAAGAACCAGGTTAATTGTAGCCAAATTCATGCAAATGATTCAAGGAATGCATAAATGAATGAGTATGAATGAATCTCATGAAATTGATTGCATGGATTGGTAAGACTTTGAAGCAATTTCCCTTGTTAATGATAGGTGATGAAACAAGAAGGCATTGAAGCAAGAACGAAACAACTTGGGCTAACAACGCCCAACACCAAGCCACCAGCCCAGGACAATCACAAGCATGTTGCCAACGTGCTACAACACTGGCGTGTTTACCAGTAACGCCCCTCAATAGGCCAGTAACATTATGAATGAGCCCCTTCTTCCCTGTTTAGCAATACTTCTTCAATTGAGCCAGGAATTCAACAAAGATAAGCCTGTCATTTACATTCTGTTTCTATATTTCTTGCTATTTACTCTTATGCTCTTTAAAATTCTGCAATCTTTACTTTCTTGCAATTTATCTTTAATGTCATTTAAGTTTCTTTCATTTTAAGTTTCAGTTATTTACTTTCATCTTCTTTCTCTCTTCTAGTTCTTTAAATTCTTTGCCATTTAAATTTTTGCAATTATGTTCAAAAATAACAAATCTCATGAAATCAAAACCATGTTTGCTTGACTAAATCTACTATTTAACTAAAGTTGCTTAATCTACCAGTCTCCGTGGGATCGACCTCACTCTTAGTGAGTTTTATTACTTGATACGACCCGGTATACTTGCCGGTAATTACGTGAAATTAATTTTTTACGTATCAAGTTTTTGGCGCCGTTGCCGGGGATTGGAAAAGATTGACAATGATTAAGTGAATGGTAGTTTAGATTAAGCATTTTTCTTTTCTTTGTTAAAGCCCACTAACTGTTTGATATTTTGTTTGCTAACTTTAACTTCACTCTAGCAATAGAGTGTTTCATTTGTGTTGTTAGTTTGTGTGTTTGTGTATGTCAGAGGTAAGGAGATTTAATCCTGAAGACGAGAGAACCCTCCGAAGGTTAAGAAGAAAAGCAGCAGGAAAAGGGATAATTAGTGAGGAGGATTCAGAAGGAGAAGACCAAGTCATGGAGGGCAATTCACATAACCCTGCTGAGGGAGTTGCCAACAATAACAACCCAGAGGGAGTTGCCAACAATAACAACCCACCTCAAAGGAGAGTTCTAGCTTCTTACACTCTCCCAAATCCAAGACACTGTGGGAGCAGTATACTCACTCCCAATGTTTATGCAAACAACTTTGAATTGAAGCCTCAGCTCATCACTCTCATGCAAAACAATTGTTCCTATGGAGGAGGCCCCCTTGAGGACCCAAACCAACACCTATCTGTCTTCCTAAGAATATGTGAAACTGTCAAGACAAATGGTGTGCATCCAGATGTTTACAAGATGCTATTATTCCCATTTTCTTTGAGAGACAAGGCATTTCAATGGCTAGAGACATTCCCCAAGAAAAGTATCAACACTTGGGATGATCTGGTGAATAAATTCCTATCCAAGTTCTATCCGCCTCAGAGGATCATCAGGTTAAAAACAGAGGTGCAAACATTCACTCAAATGGATGGGGAATCATTGTATGAAGCATGGGAAAGATACAAAACCCTGATTAGAAAATGTCCACCTGAGATGTTCAGTGAATGGGATAAACTTCAAAATTTCTATGAAGGGTTGACTGAAAAATCTCAAGAGTCTTTGGATTACTCTGCAGGAGGCTCGCTACAATTGATGAATACAACCGAAGAAGCTCAGAATCTCATAGACATGGTGACAAATAACCAATACTTCTTTGCTCATCAAAGGCAACGCCAACCTATTCAAAGGAAGGGTGTGTTGGAACTAGAAGGAGTAGACACAATCTTGGCACAGAACAAGTTGATGCACCAACAGATCCAGCAACAAATGGAAATGATGGCTAAGAGAATAGATGGCCTCCAACTAGCTTCAGTGAGTACAACAAATCAGGCTTCAATTGAATGGGGTCAAAATGAAGCAAGCAATGTTGAGCAGCAACAAGAACAGATTCAATATATGCAAAATGCCTCAAATTCTTCTCAAAATGACTTCCATGGTGACACATACAACT
>NC_029792.2:33280039-33296660 GCF_000816755.2 Arachis ipaensis
GGTTGGTATGTGAGATGTAACCTTCCTTAGTTGAGATTCTGGAAGTTATGTGGCTTGGATTAGAAATTGAACTTCATCTCTTCTCATGAACAATTAGATCACGAGAGTGGCAATTGGTTGTGTTGAGAGAAATTGAGTTACTAAGAGATTGGGACTCAATTACCCACAATTTGCCATGGATCTATACCCATGATTGAGAAGGAATTGATCAACATCAATTCAGGAGAATTTGCATCTCTGATCCCTAATGATCCTCTCCATCATCAATTCTCATTTCTTTTGCTCTTTAGTTGTTTGAATACCCATTACCCAATTCCCTTCTACATTCTTGCAATTCATTATTCTTGTCATTTACATTCTGTTTCTATATTTCTTGCTATTTACTCTTATGCTCTTTAAAATTCTGCAATCTTTACTTTCTTGCAATTTATCTTTAATGTCATTTAAGTTTCTTGCATTTTAAGTTTCAGTTATTTACTTTCATCTTCTTTCTCTCTTCTAGTTCTTTAAATTCTTTGCCATTTAAATTTTTGCAATTATGTTCAAAAATAACAAATCTCATGAAATCAAAACCATGTTTGCTTGACTAAATCTACTATTTAACTAAAGTTGCTTAATCTACCAGTCTCCGTGGGATCGACCTCACTCTTAGTGAGTTTTATTACTTGATACGACCCGGTATACTTGCCGGTAATTACGTGAAATTAATTTTTTACGTATCAAGTTTTTGGCGCCGTTGCCGGGGATTGGAAAAGATTGACAATGATTAAGTGAATGGTAGTTTAGATTAAGCATTTTTCTTTTCTTTGTTAAAGCCCACTAACTGTTTGATATTTTGTTTGCTAACTTTAACTTCACTCTAGCAATAGAGTGTTTCATTTGTGTTGTTAGTTTGTGTGTTTGTGTATGTCAGAGGTAAGGAGATTTAATCCTGAAGACGAGAGAACCCTCCGAAGGTTAAGAAGAAAAGCAGCAGGAAAAGGGATAATTAGTGAGGAGGATTCAGAAGGAGAAGACCAAGTCATGGAGGGCAATTCACATAACCCTGCTGAGGGAGTTGCCAACAATAACAACCCAGAGGGAGTTGCCAACAATAACAACCCACCTCAAAGGAGAGTTCTAGCTTCTTACACTCTCCCAAATCCAAGACACTGTGGGAGCAGTATACTCACTCCCAATGTTTATGCAAACAACTTTGAATTGAAGCCTCAGCTCATCACTCTCATGCAAAACAATTGTTCCTATGGAGGAGGCCCCCTTGAGGACCCAAACCAACACCTATCTGTCTTCCTAAGAATATGTGAAACTGTCAAGACAAATGGTGTGCATCCAGATGTTTACAAGATGCTATTATTCCCATTTTCTTTGAGAGACAAGGCATTTCAATGGCTAGAGACATTCCCCAAGAAAAGTATCAACACTTGGGATGATCTGGTGAATAAATTCCTATCCAAGTTCTATCCGCCTCAGAGGATCATCAGGTTAAAAACAGAGGTGCAAACATTCACTCAAATGGATGGGGAATCATTGTATGAAGCATGGGAAAGATACAAAACCCTGATTAGAAAATGTCCACCTGAGATGTTCAGTGAATGGGATAAACTTCAAAATTTCTATGAAGGGTTGACTGAAAAATCTCAAGAGTCTTTGGATTACTCTGCAGGAGGCTCGCTACAATTGATGAATACAACCGAAGAAGCTCAGAATCTCATAGACATGGTGACAAATAACCAATACTTCTTTGCTCATCAAAGGCAACGCCAACCTATTCAAAGGAAGGGTGTGTTGGAACTAGAAGGAGTAGACACAATCTTGGCACAGAACAAGTTGATGCACCAACAGATCCAGCAACAAATGGAAATAATGGCTAAGAGAATAGATGGCCTCCAACTAGCTTCAGTGAGCACAAAAAATCAAGCTTCAATTGAATGGGGTCAAAATGAAGCAGGCAATGTTGAGCAGCAACAAGAACAAGTTCAATACATGCAAAACACCTCAAGTTCATTTCAAAATGACTTTCATGGTGACACATACAACTCATCCTGGAGGAACCACCCCAACCTGAGATGGGGTGATAATCAAAACCACTGGCAGAAGAACAACAACTCCAACCATTCCCGCAACACACACAATCAAAACCACTCATCTAATAACACTAACCAATACAAGAAACCACAAAACACATATCAACCACCTCACAACAATCCACAAACTCATCAAAATAACTTCTCCACACCACCATTCAACTCACAAAATGCCCACCTCAATTCTCCAAACAATTTCCAGCCACAACAATCATACCCTACCATACCACCCATTGACCATCATGAAACCAGAATCTCAAGTCTTGAAGCAGCCTTGCAAGCCCTTACCCAAAACACACAGTCACTTGCCCAGACCACTCAAGGTTTAGCCAAGGGGCAAGAGATTTTGCTCAAAGGACAAGAGAGACATGAAGCCACCATGAAGAACCTTGAACGACAAGTGGGACAATTGGCCAAACAAGCTGAACGGCCAACCAATGTTCTCCCAAGTGATACAATCTCCAATCCAAAGGACACAGAAAAAGCCATAAAATGGGAGGAGTGCAAAGCAATCACTCTGAGAAGTGGGAAGAAGGTGGAGACAGAAGCCATCACTAAAGAAGAGCACAACAAAGAAGGCTTAAAAGAGGAGGTGATGGAACAAAAGTAGGAGCAAGAAACCTCTACACAAAGTGATAAATTGCTATTTACTCTTATGCTCTTTAAAATTCTGTAATCTTTACTTTCTTGCAATTTATCTTTAATGTCATTTAAGTTTCTTGCATTTTAAGTTTCAGTTATTTACTTTCATCTTCTTTCTCTCTTCTAGTTCTTTAAATTCTTTGCCATTTAAATTTTTGCAATTATGTTCAAAAATAACAAATCTCATGAAATCAAAACCATGTTTGCTTGACTAAATCTACCATTTAACTAAAGTTGCTTAATCTACCAATCTCCGTGGGATCGACCTCACTCTTAGTGAGTTTTATTACTTGATACGACCCGGTATACTTGCCGGTAATTACGTGAAATTAATTTTTTACGTATCAGCGCCATTGCCGGGGAATTGCAATGGTGTTGTGTTATTGGTTATTGTATATATGTGAATATGTTTTCCTTTTGCTTCTTTGTTAGTTCTTGCTAGTTTTAGGATTTGGTTTCCATTGTTTCTTATTTGATTTTATTTTCATTTTCTCTTGCTATCATGAATTCTCACTTTGGCTATGAGTGTGATTATAACTATGTTGTAGGAAATGAGAGCTACAATGAAGAAATGCATCAAGGATGGAACAATCAAAGGTGGGAGTAGCCATATGCATATGATCAATCCTCTTGGCAACAACCTCCACCAATACACTATGAAGAAGAGCCATTCTATGATGCATATCAATCCAATGGCTATGGTGACTCTCCTTGTGATTTCCAAGAACCACCACCATATGCCTATGAACCATATCCTCAACATAGCCCTCAACCATACTTACAAGCTTCTTTTCACCAAACACCTCCATATGACCATGATCCTTACCCACCATACTGGTGCACGAAATCATGATCTTCAACAATGGTGCCAATGGCTTGGTGCTCTCAAACGTGAATCACACTTTGTCACAATTCCGCACAACTAACCAGCAAGTGCACTGGGTCGTCCAAGTAATAAACCTTACGTGAGTAAGGGTCGATCCCACGGAGATTGTCGGCTTAAAGTAAGCTATGGTCACCTTGTAAATCTCAGTCAGGCGGATTCAGATAGTTATGGAGATTTGATAATTAAAACATAATTGAGATATAAACTAGGATAGAGATACTTATGTAATTCATTGGTGAGAATTTCAGATAAGCGTATAGAGATGCCTTTCGTTCCTCTGAACCTCTGCTTTCCTGCTGTCTTCATCCAATCTTTCCTACTCCTTTCCATGGCAAGCTTTATGTAGGGCATCACCGTTGTCAATGGCTACATCCCATCCTCTCTGTGAAAATGGTCCAATGTGCTGTCACTGCATGGCTAATCATCTGTCGGTTCTTGATCATACTGGAATAGGATTTACTATCCTTTTGCGTCTGTCACTATGCCCAGCACTCGCAAGTTTGAAGCTCGTCATAGCCATCCCTTCCCAGATCCTACTCGGAATACCACAGACAAGGTTTAGACTTTCCGGATCTCAAGAATGGCTGTCCATGGGTTCTAACTTATACCACGAAGATTCTAATATCTCGGACTCGGTCTTCTGTATTAGATATCTAAGAGATACTCATTCTAGCTTGTTTGTATGTAGAACGGAAGTGTTTGTCAGGCACGCGTTCATAAGTGGGAATGATGATGAGCGTCACATAATCATCACATTCATCATGTTCTTGGGTGCGAATGGATATCTTAGAATAGGAATAAGCTTGAATTGAATAGAAAAATAATAGTACTTTGCATTAATTCATGAGGAACAGCAGAGCTCCACACCTTAATCTATGGTGTGTAGAAACTCTACCGTTGAAAAGACATAAGTGATGAAGGTTCAAGCATGGCCGAATGGCCAGCCCCCATGATCTAAGAACTAAACGTCCCAAGATGTCTAATACAATAGTAAAAAGTCCTATTTATGCTAAACTAGTTACTAGGGTTTACAGAGATAAGTAAATGATGCAGAAATCCACTTCTGGGGCCCACTTGGTGTGTGCTTGGGCTGAGCATTGAGCTTTACACGTGTAGAGGCTTCTCTTGGAGTTGAACGCCAGTTTGTAACCTGTTTCTGGCATTTAACTCTACTTTGCAACCTGTTTCTGGCGTTTAACTCTAGAATGCAGCATGAAACTGGCGTTGAACGCCAGTTTGCGTCATCTAAACTCGGGCAAAGTATAAACTATTATATATTTATGGAAAGCCCTGGATGTCTACTTTCCAACGCAATTGAGAGTGCGTCATTTGGAGTTCTGTAGCTCCAGAAAATCCACTTTGAGTGCAGGGAGGTCAGAATCCAACAGCATTTGCAGTCCTGCTTCAACCTCTGAATCTGATTTTTGCTCAAGTCCCTCAATTTCATCCAGAAAATACCTGAAATCACAGAAAAACACACAAACTCATAGTAAAGTCCAGAAATGTGATTTTTAATTAAAAAATAATAAAAATATACTAAAAACTAACTAAATCATACTAAAAACTATGTAAAAATAATGCCAAAAAGCGTATAAATTATCCGCTCATCACATACCAACCACCTTTTGAACCATATGAGGCATACATAGAACCACCACCATTCCAATATCAATACTACTCCTAAGAACCACCTCAATATACACCACCACCTTGTCAAGAAGAACCACCTTCCTATCATGAACCCTTTCTCCAAGACATTGAACCCTCTTATCCACCCCAATCCTCAATTGATGAAACCCTTAGCCTTATACTTCAAGGGCAAGGAGAAATGCAAAAGGAGACAATAGAATTTGTGGCTACCCTGACCAAGGTAGTAAGCATTTTAGTCTCCCAATACTTGAGCACTCAAAGCACTCCCATGGTCACATGTGGAGAATTAATTGAAAAGCATAGAATGAAGGAGAGATTGGAAACTCCGGTGGGTGATGAGGGATGCCACTTTGTATTAGAGCAATTGGAGGAGCCTATGATCATTGAAGAAGAGGAAGAAGTGGTTGAAGACTTAGGAGATGCGGAACCTCCTTGGGAACCTAGAGTTGAAGAAAACCTCTCCAAGAAGAGTGAATTTGATGTTGAGGAGGAATGTGCACAACCTCCAAAACAATTTTTGAGTGAAGACTTGGAAGGAATGAAGCATGAATTGAGTTCCCTTGGTGATGAAGATCATGCACCTAACTTTCTTGGTGGTGAATCCTTTGAATTTGAAGAACTTTCTCCCAATGAGATAAAAAGCAATGTGGAGGTAGATTTCTCTCAACCTCCCATCTATGATTTGAGTGATGGAGAAGAGCTAGATGAAAATGATGAACAAAGGATTGAAAGTGAAGAAGTTTGTGAAGAGGTGGAGGCAATCAAGGAAGAATATAAGGGAGTAAAGCTTGCAAGGATATTGGAGATACCTCTCCCCAAGCCACCACCATCCATTCTTTCATTCAAGTGGGTAAATTCCTTATACTTAAGCTTTATTATTCCCCTTGAATATGGTTTGCTTGAGACGGATGGTCAACTTAGATATATTTGTGGCCTTAAGAGCAAAAGGGAGATGGCTAGTGGTTGGAAACATTATTCTAGGATCATTATGGCTACACGTTCAAAGCTTAATTGCAATGGTTGGTGTAGAACCCAATTGCAAGGGTCTAGGAAGTTGTTTGGGGGCCTCTTTGAGAATTCTAAGGTCATGCTACCCAATTGGAATCATGATGATCAATTTGAAGATGGGTGTCAAAACAAATTGTGGGATCCCAGATCGCACAAGGAGAATCAAATTTGGAAGCCTATAGTTTGTGAAGAACTCCATCAAAGCTTGAAGATATTAACTTTGAAGAATGGAGCTTATTGGAGATTCAAGCATTGGTGGATGTTCAAAGATAGCTTCAAGCACAAGCCACCTTGAGAAGAGCTCCCCATAAGTCCAACTTAAGGACAATAAACAAAAGTGCTAGGTGGGAGACACCCCACCATGGTAATTTCTTTTCATTTTCTCTTTTTGTATATATTGGTAATTAGTTTAAATTCATGTTTTGATTGATTTGTTGAGTAAATTTGGTAGTTTAGTATGTTAAATAAGGTTTTATGGTATTTTGGTAGCTGTTTGGAGGTTTGGAATGCTTGGATTGGTGCATAAAAAAAAACATAGAAAAATTTTGAAAAAACAGAGCACCATCCACGCGTACGCGCACTACACGCGTACGCGTGCATCAAGCACTTTCACCTATCCACGCGCACGTGCCATGTACGCGTACGCGTGGATACCAAATTTTCACTCCTTCATACATTGACCCGAGAGTTGTGCGAGTGTTGAGCGTGCACTGTGCCTTTCGCACAAACCAACACGCGCGTACGCGCACATGACGCGTACGCGTCACTCTCAAAATAAGCCATCCGCGCGCACATTTAGGGTTATCTTGTATTGATTTTAGGGGGAATTTTATCATCTTTTCCCACATTTATCCAATGAAATAGCATGGTTTCATGATTGTCTCCTAATTTGTGCTTAAGTGTGAAAACATGTTTTTTAGGCCCTTAATTGTTTAATCTTGATTTAGCTTTGATCCCATTAGATGCCTTCATATGTTTGTTAAGTGATTTCATATTTAGGAGGAAAATATTGGATCAAAGGAATGAAGGAAAAGCATGTAAAAATGGAGAACTCATGAAGAAATGAAGGAATCGCAAAAGCTGTCAAGCAGACCTCTTCGCACTTAATCGACCATAACTTGAGCTACAGAGGTTCAAATGACGCAGTTCTAGTTGCGTTGGAAAGCTAACATCCGGGGCTTCAAAACGATATAAAATCTGCCATAGTTTCTACATGTATGGTGACGCGTACGTGCACTGTACGCGCACGCATCATTGCTGCCATATGATCCACTCACTACAAGAAAAACACCCATTCAGGTACACTTGAAAAGTGTAGCCAAAAGTGGAAAAAAATGATGCCTTAGGCTACGGCTACACTTTTTGGGCTACGGCTACGGCTACGCTTTTTGGGGTGATTCCTATTCGGCCGTTGCCTATTCTCAAAGGCTACGCTTTTCTGCACCAAGGGCTACGCTTTTGGCGTTTGAGAATAGGCTACACTTTTCAAGTGATGCTGTCCAGTACCAAAGGCTACGCTTTTCAAAAACAAGAGCAAAATTGTAGCTGATTTTGTACCTGGTCTCCTGTGTAGGAGTGTGTAGTTGTCATTGTTCCTTTCACAATGCCTGGAAAATATAGAGCAAATTAAAGTAACTCTCTAAGCTCTCAAACATTAAGTAACATCATCATGTGTCCGACGTTTCGGCTTACCAAATTCTTCATCCAAGATCTTCACAAACGGAGCAAGACAGTTTGTGGTGCAAGAAGCATTACTAAATTGAAGGAAAAAAAAAGAAAGAATTCAAAATCAACCACTTAGCTATACTAATGATAATTAATCATTTATTTTTACTTAGTAAAGAAGAGTGTTAATGTTTCCAGCGCCAGGCCCATCCACAAACACTCCAGTTCCCTGAATATCATCCAATCAAATCGAATCAAATCAAATCAAAGGAAGCACAGAATCCAAAAGGTCAAGACTTACCTCAATAACAATGTCAATTCCAAGCTCAGCCCAAGGAAGTTTAAGAGGATCCCTATTTGAGACACCCTTAATGGGCTTACCATCCACGGAAATGGTTTGGTCATCCACTATTTTCACATCTGCTTTGAAAGTTCCCAGCATAGAATAATATTTAAGCAAGTGTGAGGCCTGCTTATGCAAATTAAATCACCATATGTTACTTACGTACGTACTAATTACTATCATTCATTTCATCTGAAAATGGCATTGTATATACTAATGATAATTAATCATTTATTTTTACTTAGTAAAGAAGAGTGTTAATGTTTCAAGGACCTTATAATGTTGGCAACTTCATGGCCGTAGTCTTGTTCGTTGACTCCGAGGACGTAGGTTGGAATATCAGCACCCTTAGCAGGAGCAGTGATGATGACTTTCTTGGCACCGGCTTGGATGTGTTTTCCAGCACCAGGCCCATCCACAAATGCTCCAGTTCCCTGAATATCATCCAATCAAATTGAATCAAATCAAATCAAATCAAATCAAAGGAAGCACAGAATCCAAAAGGTCAAGACTTACCTCAATAACAATGTCAACTCCAAGCTCAGCCCAAGGAAGTTTAAGAGGATCCCTGTTTGAGACAACCTTAATGGGCTTACCATCCACGGAAATGGTTTAGTCATCCACTATTTTCACATCTGCTTTGAAAGTTCCCAGCATAGAATCATATTTAAGCAAGTGTGAGGCCTGCTTATGCAAATTAAATCACCATATGTTACTTACGTACGTGCTAATTACTGTCATTCATTTCATCTGGAAATGGCATTGTAATGCGAATACTTACATTCTTGACACCACCGCTGTCATTCACAACAACCACATCAAGGGGTGAGTCCTTGCGACCGTGCCAGCAGCGCAAGAAGTTTCTACCGATGCCTCCAAAGCCATTGATAGCTACCTTCAACTTGGCCACTGTCTCTCCCCTCACAGGCCTTGATCCCGTCGTCTACTTTCAACTCACAATATTTAAAAAAAAAACGGAAAGAAAAAAAATTCCTTAAATAAAAAGCTCAAATGGTTGATTAAGAAATGAACCTTGGGAGTGAGTTGAGAAGCCAGAACATCAAAGAAGGAAGAATCTCTAGCATTAATGGCATGGGTAACACATGAACTTGATTTCAGCCCTGAGAACTCCATCACCTCAAGCCTTTGCTCATAATGAATCAAAGTGATGAATAAGAATAATAATTAAGATCGAACTACTTAATTATGCCTGCTCATTAAATTAAATAAATAAGATAAAATACCACAGTATCTATTTGATTGATCACTTACTTTTCTCTTCTCAACTTGTTGGTTTTTTATTATTCTCATTAAAGCTGAATGCAAAATTCACAAAATCATGCCAATCAGCTTAATTTCAAGTGCAAAAGGGGAAAACGGCATTGCTTCAAACAGTAAAATGAGAATTATCAACCTAAATTGTAAATTAAAAATGAATTGAGACATATATCAATTTTGCACCAATATCACCAATGCAATTGATGGACCAAACATGAATCCCCTGGCTTAATCTATTTTTGGCGAATCAGAACCCAAAAAAGAACCTATAACCCTAAAACCCCCAAATTAAATTTCTTTTCAAATAAATTTCTAGTCACTTCTAGAGTTAGCTATTTATGATTTTGGTCTATGTCAAATTTTTCTTATGGATTTGATCTAATTTCCTAAATACAAGTGAAATCAGTCCCTCTCATCATCTTAAATATAAATCAACTTCATACTTATGAGTTATGATTTGAAATATAAGTACTTATCTGTATGTGAAACTATAATAGTGACTAATTTTACTTAATTTTGATAAGTTTTATACCAAAACAATCTGAAATAGGATGATGTAAATACCATGATAAATCCCGTCTCTTCAGGGTCTAGTTCTTCCATGATCAAAGCTGCATATTCTTTAGCCTGCTGCTGTATGTTTGAGAGTTTGTTTGTTGTGGCACTAAGGCAGATGATCTGAAAACAGAATTGATCATTTGTGATCAAGTAAACTCATATTCTCATGGGAACAAACTGCAAAGCTAGGAAAGGAAAAAAGGTTGCCGATAAAAACTACTTCATTATCTTCATTCTAATTTTTCTGTTGATGAATTTAAAAAGAAAATTCATATAAACCTCTTTAATTTCTTCCTTGGTGATTCTTCCATCTGCATCTTTATCAACCCTGCATTATTCCAAATGAAGGTTAACATACTTAATGGTGGGAATTAAAGAAAATACCAACCAATTTCTTTTCCTAATTCTAAAATTAAGTAAAGAGGTAATGAATTAGTTACATGTCAAAGACGGTTCTGAGCCTGGAATCAAAACTCTGGTCAGAAATCTGGTCCCAATAGTCCTTCAATTGAGCCTTGTTAATTGAATCCCCATGAATATCCCTCCTCCTAGCCAAAGAATCAAAAAGTACACCAGCATACCTCAGATTCCTTGCTCATCCCTACATACAAACAATTCAACAAATTCGAACCATAGTTATCCAAACACTTCCTAAAATAAAACTACTCAGAACAAGTCCTTATTTCACTCACTCACACACACACAAACAATTTCACAAACACTTAGAAAGCAACAACAAAAAAAATAGTGCAGATTTGTTATGAACTCTTCAATTTCAATTATTACCTATACATTTTCCAAAGAGAGAATGATGAAGCCATCCATCAGTTGAAGCAAAACATTTTCCAGGTGATTCACACATTATTTAAGGGATCAGACTTTCACAGCCATATTTTATTTTATTTTGAGTTCATCAAGAATCCAACAAATTTAGCTTAGAGACCTAATAATAAGAATTGAAACTACACAGTACTTGAAACTATTAATTAGTACAATTGAAAGAAAAAGAAAACTAATAATAAGAAACAAACATAATAAGCAACTAATCTTGGTATTCCTGCGCCGTAACTAATCATGGCCAAGCTCACCTGCGTTAACGGAATAAAAACCCTAAATTCACGAGTTCTCCTGCGCTGCAACAATAGCATGCATGTTCATCAATTCACGATGTCACAGATTATTGCACCAAACCCCCAAATTGAAACCTAAAATCAGAACCCTAACCTCGCGAATGAAGAAAGCTTTCAGTTGAGCACAGAGTCTTCGTGATGTGACCACGCAGCGAAGAGGAGCGACCATGAAGATGAGTGGGGAAGATGAGTGAGCGCAGAGTCTTCCTGGAGTGGTGAGTGGTGACGCCGTGAGTGGTGAGTGGTGATGGCAAACGCTTTTCTCTGATTTGAGGGTGATGACGATGGTGAGGGCGGCACAGCGACGATGGTGAGGGCAGCGCAGCGACGATCAGTGCAGCATGGCGAAGAGGAGCGACGGTCAGTAGTGCAGCAATGTGGACAGTGGTGAGTGCGGGTGAGTGGTGAGTGGGGGGCGACGAAGGTCAATGGCGAGAGTGAGAGGGTTTCTTCTTGTAATGAGAGGGTCAATGGCGAGAGCGAGAGTGAGAGGGGGCAACGATGGTGAGCTTTGGAGGCAGGGCTTCTACTTCGCGATGAAGGTGATGAAGGTGATGAGTGAGCTTTCTGATGAGGGTTTACGAAAGGGGACGAAGGTGATGAGTGAGATTTGGAGGGAATGACAAAAATTTTACTGAGTGTGAGTTTGCTTTATGGAAAAAGAGGAAAAAAAAATTCACTAAGTATCAAATTTTTTACTCTAGATACATTAGGCATCGCTTTTAAAATGCACCCAAAATTTAACAAATAAGCTACCCTCTAAAAGCGTCCTCTTTGATATGAAAAGTGAACCTATAGATATTAACCTATGGCTACGCTTTATAAGTGATTTCTATAATACCTAAGGCTACACTTTTTAAATGATGTTGTAATTGTGTATCCTTTTCTCTTATAAAAAGGCAACACGGAGAAAAGCGTAGCCTATTCATAGAATACCATGCAATTAACATGAATAAGTGGGTGAAGGATTGAATAAATCACTCAAACTAAGCACAAAATATATCATAAAATATGGGTTTATCAAGCATGCATGTTCATCAATTCACAATGTCATTGATTATTGTACCAAACTTGAAACTTGAAACCTAAAATCAGAACCCTAACCTCGCGAATGAAGAAAGGCTTTCAGTTGAGCGCAGAGTCTTCGTGATGTGACCGCGCAGCGAAGAGAAGATGAGTGGTGAAGATGAGTGAGCGGAGAGTCTTCTTGGAGTGGTGAGTGGTGACGCCGTGAGTGGTGAGTGGTGATGGCAAATGCTTTTCTCTGATTTGAGGGCGGCACAGCGACGATCAGTGCAAGATAGCGAAGAGGAGCGACGGTCAGTAGTGCAGCAATGTGGACAGTGGTGAGTGCGGGTGAGTGGTGAGTGGGGGGCAACGACGGTCAATGGCGAGAGTGAGAGGGTTTCTTCTTGTAGTGTGATGGGATATTTTTGTGGAAAAACGAATTTCTCCAAAACACCCAAACTTAACCGGCAAGTGCACTGGGTCGCATCAAGTAATAATAACTCACGGGAGTGAGGTCGATCCCACAGGGATTGAAGGATTGAGCAATTTTAGTTTAGTGATTGATTTAGTCAAGCGAATTAGGATTTGGTTGAGAGATTTATGATTTGCAGAATTTAAATTGCATAGAAAGTAAGGGAATGGGTAATTGGCATGAAATTAAAGAGGACAGGAATTAAAGTGCTGAATCTTAAAGAACAAGAAATTAAATGGCAGAAACTTAGAACGCAAGAAATGTAAATTCCAAAATCTTAAAGTGCAAGAAATGTAAATGGCTTGAATTGTAAAGGGAATGGGGAGTTGGATTTGTAGAAATTAAACAAGGAAATGTAAAATTGCAACAAGCAGAGGAATAAAAGAACACTTGGATTGAATCAGATCTAGAAACAGAATTGTAAATGAGCATGAAAACAGTAAACAGGGAATGAGAAATGGGAAATCCGGATCTCAGGACCCAAGAGACTAGAAAACCAAGTCTAGATCTCAATGCCTTCCTAGATCCAACAAGAACAATTGCAAAGGAAATTGTAAATTACAAAGAAAGTAGATGAAGAACAATTAACCGAAACTGAAATTCAATTTTGCAGTAAAATAAAGCAGAGAGGTCTCAATTTCTTTCTTTTGTTTTGTTTGCTGCTTCTTGGATCAATAAATTTTTGAGAATCTCCACAATACTTCTTTGAACTTCATGTCCCGCCTATGAGCTCCCATGCAAGTTTTCACAAGCATGCAACCTCAATACATAATCATACAACTAGAACCACCACTTCTCCTTAATCTTTTGCTTGCCTCAAATTTGTTTAATTCCTCAATCCTTCTTTTCAAAGAACTTTCATGTGATGCATTTTTGAACATTGAGTGCAAACAAGTTTTGAAGAGAAAAATGTTGTGAATGATCAAGCATCTTACTTATTGAATTACAGAAAAACTATGCTCTGCAGATAGATAATCAGGGAAACTAAACCACTCTCAATCATAGCAGTGTTTGATGTAAGATAATCACTTAACGATACAACCTTTGGAGTTCGCTTGCTTCACTCCTCATCATCATCATTACTGATCCTCACATTCCTCTTTTATTTTTTTGTTGATGATGCTTAATCCTCCCAAAGGCTTGTATGATGCTCTGTAATGATATTGAAAGTTGCTTGTTCCCCAAGCACTTGGAAACAATGGTTAGTCTGGCTGATTTATTTATGGGCTTTTGAACTTACTTTGGTGTGGGAACACCAAACTTAGTACCTTGCCAATGGTTCTCATGCATCAGATTAACCATGTGTGAAACTCTTTTTCTTTTTTTTCTTTTTCAAAAGCAATAAAACTGAAAACTAGGACACAGCAGAATAGTTAACTAGTTCATCCAATCATGCTTGAAGCCAGCATTATGCAGAAAGTGAGAATGTGTTTTATAATGGGATTTTGGTGAATCACCACACTTAGAATCCTGCATTCTCCTTTAGATTGTTTTGGTGTGCAACATCAAACTTAGCTTCTTGCATTTTAGATAAAACTAATTAACCTTTTTATTAAAATAGTTATGAACAGAAAACTACCTCAGGTTGGGTTGCCTCCCAACAAGCGCTCTTTTATTGTCACTAGCTTGGCATCCTTCGTCCTCTGATCATGGAAGTTGAGGTTTCTGTTGCCTTTGGTTTCCTCCTCTCACCGTAGGTTTCTCCTTGATAGTTGTTTCTTTTCCCGTAGCCTTCTCACTGTTTTCCATAACTGCTTTCCCTTTCAACCCAGCAGCTTTTTCATTATTCCTTGAGTTATCTTCAGTGGCTCTTAGGGACATATCTCCCTCTCTCTCGCCCAGTTTAGCAAGGTTTTGAACCAGTTGTTCCATGTACCTTTCAATTCTCTTGAAATATGCCTCTTGGCTCTTCCTTATATCCTCCTGCTCTATTATTGTCATTTCTTGAATTTTCATAAACCTTTCCATCATCATTTCTAGAACATAGAGTCTTTGAAAGTTTAGGATTGGTTGTGGCTGTGTTAATTGTGGTGATTGATGTAAGTCATGTTGGGCAGGCGGTGAGGTAGGACAGGGCTGGAGGTGTGTATATTGGGGTGGTGTGTAGTGATTTTTGTTGGTATGGTGGTGTTTTTGCAGGTTTGGGAAGTTAGGGTTGTTATAGTTGAAGTCCGTTTGTTCCTGATGCTGAGATTCCCTCATTCTTAGATAAGAATGTGGTTTCCATGGTGGAAATTGTGCATTCACTGTGGCAGAATATAGAGAATCAATTTGTCTAGCTATTGATTCCAATTGCTGCTGAGTTTGCTGGTATAGCTGTTTGTTTTGATTCATGGTTGCTCTCACTCCTTCAAGATTCATTACTTCCTTTTCTGAAATTGCATTCCGTGGCGTCTCAAATGAGTGTTGGTTATTGGCTCTCTTGTCACTGAACTCTGCAGTTCCTTGGATGGTTGCTGTTGCCTTGAGTAGGCCATCTGAGAAGTAATGTACTGCTTTTCTTGTTTCTGAGGTTAATCCTTCATAGAACGCTTGAAAATCCACTTTGTCACTTGCTTTCTTGTATCTCTCCCATGCTTTGAACAATGGTTCTTCCTCTCTTTGTATGAATGGATGTACCCCTTCTTTCATCTTGATGTGTTATTGGGATGAGGAGAATTTGGCTAGAAACTTGGCAACCAATTCATCCCAACTAGTTATACTTCCTTGGGGAAAGGTTTCAAGCCATTGTGCCGCTTCATCCTTCAGTGAGAAGGGAAATAACAAGAGCTTAATGGTATCATGGTTTACACCATTGAGATTGACAGCACCACAAGTTTTCAGAAAAATGGATAGGTGCTGTTTAGGGTCCTCCAAGGGATTTCCACCATAGGAACAATTGTTCTCTATTAGTGTAATGAGTTGTGGCTTCATGTTGTGATGTTCTTCTTTCTCAGAAACTCCTTCTTCAATGATATCCTTCCTTTTGGCTGCTATTCTTCCCTATGACATATAAATCAAGAACGGAACACACAGTGATACTTTTGCAAATTGAGTATAGTCAGTTGAGACAAAACTTCAAACAGTTAGTGGGTTAGTCAAAAATTAAAGAAAAAGTGCTTGATCTAAACTGCCACCTCACTTAATCATTGTCAATCTAATCAATCCCCGGCAACGGCGCCAAAAACTTGATGGGATATTTTTGTGGAAAAACGAATTTCTCCAAAACACCCAAACTTAACCGGTAAGTGCACCGGGTCGCATCAAGTAATAATAACTCACGGGAGTGAGGTCGATCCCACAGGGATTGAAGGATTGAGCAATTTTAGTTTAGTGATTGATTTAGTCAAGCGAATCAGGATTTGGTTGAGAGATTTATGATTTGCAGAATTTAAATTGCATAGAAAGTAAAGGGAATGGGTAATTGGCATGAAATTAAAGAGGACAGGAATTAAAGTGCTGAATCTTAAAGAACAAGAAATTAAATGGCAGAAACTTAGAACGCAAGAAATGTAAATTGTAAAATCTTAAAGTGCAAGAAATGTAAATGGCTTGAATTGTAAAGGGAATGGGGAGTTGGATTTGCAGAAATTAAACAAGAAAATGTAAAATTGCAACAAGCAGAGGAATAAAAGAACACTTGGATTGAATCAGATCTAGAAACAGAATTTTAAATGAGCATGAAAACAGTAAACAGGGAATGAGAAATGGGAAATCCGGATCTCAGGACCCAAGAGACTAGAAAACCAAGTCTAGATCTCAATGCCTTCCTAGATCCAACAAGAACAATTGCAAAGGAAATTGTAAATTGCAAAGAAAGTAGATGAAGAACAATTAACCGAAACTGAAATTCAAATTAAGAAGAAAATTAAACAAGATTCCAAGGTGAGATTGAAACAGAATTTCTTCAATTCTCCA
>NC_029792.2:33297062-33314024 GCF_000816755.2 Arachis ipaensis
GGCTAACTTTTGCTCCAGCTTTTGCCCAAAAGTTAGCCAAAAAGTTTGGGGCTAACTTTTGCTCCAGCTTTTGCCCAAAAGTTAGCCAAAAAGTTTGGGGCTAACTTTTGCTCCAGCTTTTGCCCAAAAGTTAGCCAAAAAGTTTGGGGCTAACTTTTGCTCCAGCTTTTGCTTCCTGGTTCATAATTTATCCAAGACTCAAGTCATTCCTCCTAGCCATTCCTTCTTGCATCAACCTTTCTCCAAGCTTTCTTCACCTATCATTAATCAACCAAACACATCAAAGCTATGCTCAAAATCATGAGATATTCATTCTTTCATAATATATGACAATTATAGCATAAAACCTCATGAAATAGCATGAATTCATACATGGTTGATTAAATCAAAGGAAACATGAAAATCTACCAAATTGGCTTACTTTTGGCTCAAGAAAGTGCATAATTCAATTAAAAACAAAAGAAAAAGGCTAGTGAAACTAGGCTAAGATGACTTGTCATCATAGTGAGAGGGTCAATGGCGAGAGCGAGAGTGAGAGGGGGGCAACGATGGTGAGCTTTGGAGGCAGGGCTTCTACTTCGCGATGAAGGTGATGAAGGTGATGAGTGAGCTTTCTGATGAGGGTTTACGAAAGGGGACGAAGGTGATGAGTGAGATTTGGAGGGAATGACAAAAATTTTACTGAGTGTGAGTTTGCTTTCAGGAAAAAGAGGAAAAAAAATTCACTAAGTATCAAATTTTTTACTCTAGATACATTAGGCATCGCTTTTAAAATGTACCCAAAATTTAATAAATAAGCTACCCTCTATAAGCGTCTTCTTTGATATGAAAAGTGAACTTATAGATATTAACCTACGGCTACGCTTTATAAGTGATTTCTATAATACCTAAGGCTACACTTTTTAAATGATGCTGTAATTGTGTATCTTTTTCTCTTATAAAAAGGCAACACGGAGAAAAGCATAGCCTATTCATAGAATAGGCTACGCTTTTCAAATGTAGCTTAAAAAAAGTGTGGCTGAATGGGTATTTTTCTTGTAGTGACTTAAAGCAATACGTGGCCAGCAAATTCTAAAGCCTTGTGGGCCCAATCCAACTCATTTCTGATGCTATTTGATCCAAGGATTGAAGGGGGATGAGACATCTAGTCATCAGTTTAGTTTTATTTTAGTTTTCACATGCCTTTAGTTAGTTTCTAGAAAGAGAAGCTTTCACTTCTCTCTAGAATTAGGAGTAGGTTAGATCTATATTAGGAACTCTTAGATCTAGTTTAATTTCATGCTTTGATTTACTTTTCTCTTTGTAATTCTTCTCCTTCTACCTTTTCTCTCTCTAATTTTGCTTTTAATTCTTGTAATCCCTTGCTTTTATGTTGATGCATTTTTATTCTTCCATTTTCCTTTAATGCAATTTATGATTCATGGTCCTTTATTGTTCACTTGATTTGTTGTTGTTTAATTTCTTGTAATTGAGTAGTGTAGATTTACTTTCCTTGCACTTTTTACTATGCTTTCCTTTTATGCCTTCCAAGCGTTTGATGAAATGCTTGGTTGGATTTTAGTGTAGATTTTGTTCCTCTTGGCTTTGGTAGAGTAATTAGTGACGCTTGAGTTATCTAATTCCCTTGTTGATTGATAATTAGAAGTTGCTAATTGATTTGGATACCACTAAAGCTAGTCTTTCCCTTGGGAGTTGGCTAGGACTTGTGGAATCAAGTTGATTCATCCACTTGACTTTCCTTCATAGTTAGTGGTTAACTAAGTGGTAGCAATGGATAATTGTGGTCACAATTGAGGAGGATAACTAGGATAGGACTTCTAGTTCTCATACCTTGCCAAGATTTTTGTTAGTTGCTAGTTTATTTTTATTACATTTTACATTTCTTGTCTCCTATCTCAAAAACCCCAATATACGACCCATAACCAATAACAAGAACACTCTATTGTAATTTCTAGGGAGAACGACCCGAGGTTCAATACTTCGGTTTATAAATTTAGGGGTTTGTTTTAATGACAAACAATCTTTTGTATGAAAGGATTTATGTTGGTTTAGAAATTATATTGCAACGAGAATTTATTGTGAATTCTAAACACACAAAAGTCCAATCATCAGCGATCGGAGCTCCGGATCAAAAGTTACAAGAATTTGAAGATCAAGTGAGGGTTTTAAGTTTGGAATTGTGTTCTTCCCTTGCCCAATTTTGTTTGCAGCGTGTTTGATGATTGAGAGATGAGAGAGGGTGTTCTTCAAGGCTGCATTTATTTACAGAGATAGGACACTGAGACACAAAATCGTGTTTAACAGAGGAGACATGGACAAAGACAATGTGTCCAGAGACACTGAATTAGTGTATTTTGTGTCCATCCTGACACGAAGGACACAAAGACACTAACAAGGGACACAACTTATTTTTCATTTTTTCTTTCATTGTTCTTGTTAATTTTTATAATTATATTTTTTTATTATTATATTTTTGTCTCAAATTTTTTGAATAAAAAAAATGAGAATAAATTAGATTTTCATAATTTGTTCTAGTTTATTACCAAACAGGATACAAAAACACAAAATTTTGTGTCTCTGTCCTTTATGTCTTGTTCTCAGTGTCTTGTCTTGTCCTGTTCTCAGAAACAAACGTAGCCTAAGTGTCTTGGGCTGAGATGGGTTGGGCCTTGGGCCCAATACGGGCTCGGTTCGACTCGTTCGGCCCAATCTTGGACCAAATTCATTAAAATTAATGTCAAAATTCTTGTTTTAATTTTCTCTATCATATTAAACTAAGCAAGAATCAGCAAACAACTTAATAATCCAACATTTTCCAGCAATCTCAAAGCCTAATCTAACCCATTCTACCCTATCCGAACCACATAAATCCACTAAAACTGAAAATTAAACTAACTAAACTCTACTAACTACTTAAGTAACTTGATAATCAAAAAAGAAATTAAACTAACGAAGCATTTTTATATCTTCTCAGCTTTGTTCAGTTCATACAGGACTATATAAGTATATATCAACAGAACAAGCAACTTATAAAATAATTGGACCAATTAAAAAACTAATTCTTACCAGTCTCGTCTTCTACTTCATGAAGGTCGCTGACCCACCCGTATACCTCAATGACCTGGGCGAAGCCCTGTTGGCGATGTTCGTTAGATGGCGATGCTTGAAACCCTTGTTATCTCTAAAATGAGCCTCCAGTTCACTCTTGATGTTTGGATGGATCCACGATGTCAAATGGTCTTTCCCCTGACGAACATCTCTCATCATCTGCTGAAAATGTTTGGCTGCCCGGTGGTCACAGATCTTCCGTATCATGAGGTTATGCTCCACATACCATATGAATTTCAACTGCACAAAGTGATTCACCAATATTAGTTAGTTGGAATAAAATACAGTTCAAATACAGTTCAAATATAGTAAATTAATTCTAACCAAATTGGGTCTTTATCGCCCACTTCTGAAACTAGTGCTCTCTGGTCTCAACAGGGATATGCATGTAGGTCGGTCATTGGTGGTCGTACATGAACTTAATGACCTCGGATATCTCCTGTGTGCAAGCATTGGGGTTTGGTGCAAACTTGTCAGAGAACAAACTGCACATTAACAAACACATAAGATAAATAAACTCAAGATAAACAAACTTAACATAAACAAACTTAACATAAACAAACTTAATATTAAAAAATTAAACTCACAACTGCATGCCATCGGGAAAATCCGCAGCCGAATGACAGACGGTGGTGGCGCGGCATCCTGCTCGGGGGCATTGGAGGTATCACTCACCGCAGGCTCTGTCGACGTTGTCGTTGTATCTACAGGGAGCGTAGCAGGAAGTGGCACCCAATTTGGGTTTGGGACCATGATAAATTACTGGTCTGATGGACCCGCCTGTGACATCACAGGGGTTGATGGGGTAGCCAGGGTAGAGGGCGATGACTAGACAGCACTGGGGGATTCGGTGGAAGGCTGTAACACCCTAAGTTATATCCTATCTTTGAGGGTCTTTAAATAAGATGCCACACTCGATAGAGAAAGAGACTGAACTTAATCGTTACGCAAGGAAGGGAGGAAGTACGCGTGAAGAGGAAAACAAGTAGTACTAAAACGTTGATAAATATGAAATAATAAACTTATCCAATAGTACGGTTCAAAATAAAATGCTTGGAGGTAATTAAACAAAGAAAAGAAACTAATATGTTCTAACTAATTTCATCGAAGAGGCTCCCATACTTGTGTCCTATCCTATCCTTGATTAGGACCCTTCAGTTATTCATGAATCGAGGTACCAGTGGTTTTCCTCCAACACCTTTTCGCGCAGTGAAGATCCGATTTCGTTGTGCGGGATGAACTAAGACTCGACGGGCAGCTGGGGTTCTCTTTCCACGAACTCTCGACCTAAGTAGATAGTTTGGAGCACGGTAGTAGTGGTCGCAACTACCCACGCGTGCTTCGAGGGGTCATACTCAGAAGTTACCTTCGGGGGCACTGCGTCGTCTCTATCCGCTGTGCCATGTTCCTCTGGAGACAGTATGGGAAAAGAAAAGGGATGAGAACTTAAGTCTCAGTAGGAGTGCTATGCAACACCTCCATATCTATCTCCAGCCCACGTGCGGGATTTTTAAAAAGGGGCGTATGATATGGCATGTAGTATGAACCTCTTGTAAAGCGTAAAACATATAGGTAAAAAGGAAAGAATATAGAAAGAAAATAGAAGGATAACATCTTAAGTAACATCAACATAATCATAAATAAATCTTAAAAAAACATAAAAAAAATCAAACTTTCATTCATGCTTTCTCCTTTCTTAACTTATAACTTTTATGGAAGGTATTGAGCTCAAACCGTTATAAAAAGTGGGAGTCCCCTTCCCTTACCGAAGGTTCTTATCCCAAACATTTTGGCGATCACCTTCCCTTACCGAAGGATCATCTCGATCGATCACCTTCCCTTACCGAAGGATCATATCGATATCTTGTCTTTGGGGTCACCTTCCCTTACCGAAGGATCATTCCCTCAGTTCAATTTACAATCAAGGTTACTTTAAGCATACATAAAAAGAGGGTCATACAAAAAGCATTCAAGAAGATGGATAAAATTAGGATATACTAAATAATTAAATGTAACATGGTAAAAAGGTATATACTTTCAACATTAAAGGAACATAATTGATATAATGATATGAAAAGTCATGTAAATGCACGGGATAAAATTAGGATATACTAAATAATTAAATAAAACATGGTAGAAAGGTATGTACTCTCAACATTAAAGAAACATTAATGATATAATGATATGAAAAGTCATGTAAATGCACATGGTAGAATTAGGGTATATTAAATAGTTAAATAAAACATGGTAGAAAGGTATGTACTCTCAACATTAAAGGAACATTGATGATATAATGATATGAAAAGTCATGTAAATGCATCGGATAAAATTAGGATATGTTAAATAATTAAATAAAACATGGTAGAAATGTATGTACTCATGAATCAAGAGATTATGAATGACAAAAATAGATAGACATGGTCAATATGGATAAGGGATGAGAAAAAGGTACTTAATGCCATGAGATACATGAAAGATAGTAACCATGCATGGATGGAAGAAAAATAACTAGAGCATACTACATGCTAACATAAAGTGAGAAAGACATAATTCCCTACTCTTTTTTTTTCTAACCCTTCTTTGAGCTTACCTCTTGTGTTTGCACACAGAATATATTTTTGTAGAGTGAGAAGGGAGAGGATTTGGTATTTAAGAGGAGTGATTTTCTACCTATAGGTGCACCCCTATTTATATACATTTGGGGATAGGGTGGTTGGAATAATTTTAATTTCAAACAGAGGGTGGTTACTAGATTCCTATCCATAAATTTAAAATTCTAAGCCTATCTCCTAACTGATTTTCAAATTTTGAATTTAACTTTGTTTCTAGAAGGGGTGGTTGTTACATTATCACCCCCATAAAAAAAGAATTTGTCCCCAAATTCTACATCCTAATTTGGTCGATAAAGGTCATTAGTAGGATGCATAGTGATTTGGACATGGGTTAGCTAATCTTACTAGTAGCGGAGAGAGATATGAACGAAAGAGAAGTACCAGTATCATCTAGGATGGTTAAAGGATTCCATTAATTGTGCGTTTACCCTCGATTCGATCTTCTGACTCGTAGGCTTCCTCGCTGCTGAGGGCAAAGACTCGCCCTTGACGCTATGGTGGATTGGCAGTGGGTGGGAGAACTGCTGGGCATTCCCTGGCGATATGCCCTGGTTGAAAGCACCGGAAGCAGATATTTTACCCGGCAAGGCACCTACCCCTATGTTGCTTCCCGCATGAAGCACACTCCTTGAGTTCGGTGGTGTTTGGTGAGGCATCAGTGGGAGGTTCCTGGCGATCCGTGCCCTGTTGAGGTTGCTTTCCTGTAGGTTTTCCAAGAAGGGTCTTCTTCTGTGGCGGCTGCTGAGATGATTGTTGATTCAGTTGCCTTTTCTTGAAAGCCTCGCTTCTTTCCGATGCTAGTTTTTTTGGTGCATTCTTCGACCACCTGGCACTTGCTAACGAGGGAGGAGAACTCCTGGATTTCCAGTGGGGCTATAGCGGTTAGGACTTCTGCCCTGAGCCCTCCTTGATACTTCATACACTTCCACTTTTCATCTGGATTAGCCTTATACATGGCGGAAAATTTGCAGAGTCTCTCGAACTTCTCTGTGTACTCTGCAATACTCATCCTATCTTGCCTCAGCTGAAGAAACTCCATCTCCTTGGACTCTCGAACAGAAAGGGGAAAGTACTTCTTGTAGAAAGCTTCTTTGAAGGTGGCCCAACTAATATCTGTTCCAACATCCTCCAACAACCGTCTTGCTCCATCCCACCAGAATTCGGCATCAGCTTTGAGCATGAAGGTAGTGTAGCTCACTTGCTGCTCCTCAGTGCATGGAAAAATTGTGAATACCTTTTTCATTTCCGTCAGCCATTCTTCTGCCATATCAGGGTCGAGGGCTCCACGGAACTCAGGCGGACCAATCTTCTTGAAGTCAGCAAAAGTTGTACGGGTCTGTCCCACCTCCAGCCTGGGAATATTGGGATCCCTGTCCCCAGTGGACAGTTGTTGGGCCATCAGAGTGGTGGCTTGGGCCTGCTCCTTCATTGCCTTGGCCATATCCTTCATGCGCTTTGCTAGGTTTGATGAGCTCGACCTCGAGCCACGTGGGCGTCCACGGCTTGCCATAGGTTTCCTATTCAAGGATAACCATAGGGAGAAGTTTTATTAGTCGTACATCCTAAGATAGGATTCCTAGGATCGACTTTGCTCTGATACCATTAATGTAACACCCTAAGTTATATTCTATCCTTGAGGGTCTTTAAATAAGATGCCACACTCGATAGAGAAAGAGACTGAACTTAATCGTTACGCAAGTAAGGGAGGAAGTACGCGTGAAGAGGAAAACAAGTAGTACTAAAACGTTGATAAATATGCAATAATAAACTTATCCATGAGTACGGTTCAAAATAAAATGCTTGGAGGTAATTAAACAAAGAAAAAAAACTAATATGTTCTAACTAATTTCATCGAAGAGGCTCTTATACTTGTGTCCTATCCTATCCTTGATTAGGACCCTTCAGTTATTCACGAATCGAGGTACCAGTGGTTTTCCTCCAACACCTTTTCGCGCAGTGAAGATCCGGTTTCGTTGTGCGGGATGAACTAAGACTCGACAGGCAGCTGGGGTTCTCTTTCTACGAACTCTCGACCTAAGTAGATAGTTTGGAGCACGGTAGTAGTGGTCGCAACTACCCACGCGTGCTTCGAGGGGTCATACTCAGAAGTTACCTTCGGGGGGCACTGCGTCGTCTCTATCCGCTGTGCCATGTTCCTCTGGAGACAGTATGGAAAAAGAAAAGGGATGAGAACTTAAGTCTCAGTAGGAGTGCTATGCAACACCTCCATATCTATCTCCAGCCCACGTGCGGAATTTTTAAAAAGGGGCGTATGATATGGCATGTAGTATGAACCTCTTGTAAAGCATAAAACATTTAGGTAAAAAGGAAAGAACATAGAAAGAAAATAGAAGGATAACATCTTAAGTAACATCAACATAATCATAAATAAATCTTAAAAAAACATAAAAAAATCAAACTTTCATTCATGCTTTCTCCTTTCTTAACTTATAACTTTTATGGAAGGTATTGAGCTCAAACCGTTATAAAAAGTGGGAGTCCCCTTCCCTTACCGAAGGTTCTTATCCCAAACATTTTGGCGATCACCTTCCCTTACCGAAGGATCATCTCGATCGATCACCTTCCCTTACCGAAGGATCATATCGATATCTTGTCTTTGGGGGTCACCTTCCCTTACCGAAGGATCATTCCCTCAGTTCAATTTACAATCAAGGTTACTTTAAGCATACATAAAAAGAGGGTCATACAAGAAGCATTCATGAAGATGGATAAATTAGGATATACTAAATAATTAAATGTAACATGGTAAAAAGGTATATACTTTCAACATTAAAGGAACATAATTGATATAATGATATGAAATGTCATGTAAATGCACGGGATAAAATTAGGATATACTAAATAATTAAATAAAACATGGTAGAAAGATATGTACTCTCAACATTAAAGAAACATTAATGATATAATGATATGAAAAGTCATGTAAATGCACATGGTAGAATTAGGGTATATTAAATAGTTAAATAAAACATGGTAGAAAGGTATGTACTCTCAACATTAAAGGAACATTGATGATATAATGATATAAAAAGTCATGTAAATGCATCGGATAAAATTAGGATATACTAAATAATTAAATAAAACATGGTAGAAAGGTATGTACTCTCAACATTAAAGAAACATTAATGATATAATGACATGAAAAATCATGTAAATGCACATGGTAGAATTAGGGTATATTAAATAGTTAAATAAAACATGGTAGAAAGGTATGTACTCTCAACATTAAAGGAACATTGATGATATAATGATATGAAAAGTCATGTAAATGCATCGGATAAAATTAGGATATGTTAAATAATTAAATAAAACATGGTAGAATTGTATGTACTCATGAATCAAGAGATTATGAATGACAAAAATAGATAGACATGGTCAATATGGATAAGGGATGAGAAAAAGGTACTTAATGCCATAAGACACATGAAAGATAGTAACCATGCATGGATGGAAGAAAAATAACTAGAGCATACTACATGCCAACATAAAGTGAGAAAGGCATAATTCCCTACTCTTTTTTTTTTCTAACGCTTCTTTGAGGTTGCCTCTTGTGTTTGCACACAGAATATATTTTTGTAGAGAGAGAAGGGAGAGGATTTGGTATTTGAGATGAGTGATTTTCTACCTATAGGTGCACCCCTATTTATATACATTTGGGGATAGGGTGGTTGGAAAAATTTTAATTTCAAACAGAGGGTGGTTACTAGATTCCTATCCATAAATTTAAAATTCTAAGCATATCTCCTAACTGATTTTCAAATTTTGAATTTAATTTTGTTTCTAGAAGGGGTGGTTGTTACAAAGCCCGCGCTCTACCATGACCATGTGTCCCACTTGACCTACCTCTGCTGCCTGTCGTCATGTTTGTACAGTGAATATATTAATAATATATTAATAACAAAACAAAAACTAATAAATAATAACATAAGAAGAAACTCAAGAAATAACAAATAATTCGAAAGTGGTTTAGTTTAGCAAACAAAAAAAGGAAATTTAATAGTGTTTTAGTTTCAAAATAATTAAATTAGACTTTCAAAGCATTCTAACTTTACTTTATCTTATTTTCTATCTTTTTTTTTCTTTTCAAAGTATTCTATCTTTCATAGCATTCTAACAAAGATTCTAACTCTCAAAGCATTCAACTTTGTTAACAATTTTTCAAAACATTCTAACTTTCAAAGCATTCTAACAACTTCTCTAAGCATTCTAATTTTTCAAAGCATTCTAACAATCCAAAAAATTTGAAATGCAAACTCAAAAAATCACAAAATAACATAATGAAATATCACTAGCAATGCATACGGCAAAACATTGTAATTAATTAGCATAAACCAGCAGTTCTAGCAGCGATATGAATTAGCAAAATAAGCATTAAAAGAGTAATTTCCTAACAAAAGAACAACAACCAGCGAATCATGAAAACAGTTAAGTATTGCTCAAGCAAATTCAACAACAATTCCTAAGCCAAATTAATAGTAAAATACAGAATTAATAATTCAAACTAATTCAAATAATCCCAGCAACAAGAATTAGCAATCTCGGATAACAATTTCAAACACGTTGAGCAGAGATCATAACCTATCAATCTATCTAAATTATCCTAACCTAACCACTTAAAATAAATTAAAACAGAAACTAATCTAACTAAACTAATTACTAAAATTCAACTAATTACTAAAATTCAACTAACTAATTAAAATTAAGATTAACTAATAAGAAATTAAATAGATTGTTAAACATATTCAATGAAAACCTGGAATGCAATGCAATTAGAAAAGAGAAGACAGAATTGGGCGGTTCGAGCAGTGGCGGTGGCAGCCTTTCCAGTGGCGGCAGCGCAATAGTAACAGAATTGATAGAGATTTGATTAAGAATCTGAATTGCAAAAACAGAAAAAAATGAAGAAAAGGAAAAGAGTTGTAGTGGCATTATGTTGTTTTCGAAGCCAGAGACGGCAGTCATCGGTCATCGGAGTTACATCGAAGCTCGCTTGAAGAAGAGACAAATGACCAGAGGGGGCTGCCGGAGATGCCGTGTTAAGGGTGAAACGACATGGTTAGAAAGAGAGAGAGTGGGAGACGAGTAGGCGGAGTTGCGTTGAAGCTTCTATGAAGGAGAGATGGATGATGAGATGGGGCTGCTGGAGACGTTGTTAATGCAGAGAGACGAAAGGGTTAGAGAGAGAGGGAGAGAGAGAGGGTGAGGAGAGAGGGAGAGATTGTAATTCGAAATGAAGGGAGAGAGGGTTCACGATTCGAATTTAGGGCACAATTACCGTCGAATTTACTGGTGGATTAATCTGACTATAATGTGGTGCATGTAACTAAAACGCAACGTTTCACTAAACAAGGTTCAGCGTTGAATTTACTCGCCGGTAAATCCGACGGTGGCTAGCACGCCAAAATTTCTTTTTTTTTCTTCCAAAATCTACCGTTAGAACATCAACTCTGATGGTAATATTTTAAGGTGACAAATTTATTACCAAATCTGACGGTAAATTTTTTGAAAAAATCACTGCTAACGTCTGACACTAAATCCGACGGGTCTTAGCATTTTTTTGTAGTGAAAACGGGTCGAACCCACCAAAAAAGGTGAGTTACCTGGAGTTACCAAAAAAGATTAACTCAAATAATTAATAACAATCAACTAATTAACTCCGAAAAGAATTAACTCAGATAATAATAAACTTAGAAAATTAACGACAATAAACAATAAGCCAATAATTGACTCAAAAAATAAAAAAGTTAAGATTAACTCAGACAATTAACAACAATCAACTAATTAAATAATAAGATAATTAACTTAGATAATAATAAATTTAGAAAATTAACAACAATAAACAATAAGTCCGTAATTAATTCAGAAAATAAACAAGTTAAAATTAACTTAGACAATTAACAACAATCAACTAATTAACTCAGAAAAATTAGCTTAAACAACACCAGAACAAAAATTAGAATAATGCAATTGGAGATCTTACACTTGTAGAACAATACACAGAAATCAAAACAATAAATAGAAATCAAAATAATATCATCAAAAAGAAATTCAAAATCAAAATCATAAACAAAATTTCAAACATAGAATCATCAAAACAGAGTTTTAAAAAACCCTAAATCAAAACAGAATTAAAAAACCCTAAATCTTAACTAATACATGAACTAAGTCTGAAAAATGTTTAAATCTCTAATACAAACATCCTAATTGCAAATTTTCTAATACATAACAAATTAAAATTAGATAAATTATGATTTAGGGTTTAACTACCCAAAAATAATTGGTGAGTTACCTGGAGAGATAGTGGCGGCACAAAGAACTTTTCTAGCGTGGTGGCAGCACAGACAGCGAAGTGGCGGCGATGACCAACCGGCAGGACTGCATTAGGGTTTATTTTAAAATAAATTAAAAAAATAGTAGGAACAAGAAGAAGGACAATATACCTGGAGGGAGGAAGAAGGCAGCTTCAGCGACATAGGGAGCAGCGGCGACAACGATGGCAACAGTGGCGGCAGCAGCAATGGCGGGAGCGATTAAAACAATGACAATAGAGAAACCAACGCGATGGAAGCAGTCCACACAGTCCTTGAACATTATTGGTGGTGGCCGACATTGGTGGAGGGGCTATCGGAGGTGGTTTGTGAGGGAAGGAGAGACGAGGAGAGAGAGATAAAGGAGAAGGTTAGGGAGAAAGTAGTTCAGAAATGAGGGGGAGAGGGTTCGTGATTCAAATTTAGGGCAAGATTACCATCGGATGGTAACGCTTTGCGAATGACCAAAACGCTGCATTCACTAATTTGGATTACCCGCGGTAATGATCACGCCAAATCCGACGGTAATTTTTTACCCAACGAATTTATTGCCAAATCCGCCGGTAGTGTTTGACGCTAAATCCAACGATAAATCTGACAATACTCAGCATTTTCTTGTAGTGAAACTCTCAACGCCAAACTAATGCGTGAGCATCTTGTACTCTTTTTTCCTTTATTTTCTAGTTGTTTTTAGTTAGAATTTTATTAAGTTTCATATTATTTTAGTTCAAAAATATTCTTTGGATGCTACTTTGAGTTGTTTTAGTGTTTTTATGATTTCAGGTGAAATTCGGAGCAGTTTGAAAAAGATTTGGAGCTGCCCCCTCTTGGGCGCTAAACACCAAGCTGGCGTTTAGCACCAGCAAGCCCACAAAGCAACAAGACTCCTGCCCTCCTTGGGAGCTAAACGCCCAAACTGGCGTTTAGCGCCAGGCAGCCCGAGTTGAAAGCCCATTCTTGGAGCATTTCTAATTGGATTTAGCCTTTATTAGTTATCTTATCTTTTATTTTTGTAATTTTTGTTTATAAACAATATCTTTTACTTTTAGAATTTATTATTTTATTTTATTTTCAAATCAAATTAGGTTAGATATAAAACAGAAAATATTCACCCATTATAGGGTCCTTCGGATCTTCTCTCTTCCAGACTTTTCTTAACCCTAGTTTTTCTCTGTAAGTCATGAGCCACTAAACCTCCTTGGTTAAGATTAGAAGCTCTATTTATTTCTATGGATTAAGACTAATTACTTTTCTATTTTCATTAATATACTAGTTCAGTTTCAAGGATTACTTTCGTTCTTAATTTATGAATCTGGGTGGAACAAGAGTTTGGCCCTTATTCTAGATGAGTTCTTGTGACCCTCGGGAGAGGTCTCTCACCTGGAAACAACTTGAAAGTAAATTCCTCCTAAATTGCTAATTGCTTGAACTAATATGGATACGTGACATATAATCTGTTTAGCTTGGATAATTAGGGTTTCTGTGGCGATAAACTAGATTTGAACTTAACCCTCTAATTGGAATCAACTGACCAAGAGATTGGCGGTTGATGAAGGTTAGAGGAGACTAAATCACTAAGAGATTATGGTTTAGTTAATTACAATTTGTCCTGAAATGAATCTTGCATAATTAAAATAGTTGTTAAGAAACCTAAATCTGGAAAAGTAAACATCTCTAATACCGTAACTGTTTTCCTCATTGATTTCTATACCAAACTCTCTATTTGCTTTCTTTAATCTTGTTTTATTATTTAATGCTTTTGAAAACCACAAAACCATTTTTCTGTTTGCCTGACTAAACTAATCAATTGACCATTGTTGCTCAGTTCCTCAGTCCTCATGGGATCGACCCTCACTTTCCTGAGGTATTACTTGGACGACCTAGTGCTGGTGCAGTTGTGGACATTCTAAATTTCGCACCACAAACCTTCATGTTTTAGTAGAGCAGGTCGGCCTGCAAAGCCAAAAGTTTTTTTTTCTTTTTTTTTTATATAAAAGAGTTATTAGCGCTGAAAAATATATAAAAGAAACTAACAATTATGTAATTTCCAAAGATATTTCTTTCATTTTTTAAATTTTTTTGTTATTAAATTTACTTATTTTATTTTGTACTCTCATATATGTGCTCATTATGTGACTTGTTTTTTAAAATAAAGATAATTCTATTAACGGATATTATTGTGAATAAATCTATTAAAGTTGAAAATTTAAAAAAAGCCAGGTTTAATTACTCTACAGGTCTCTATAGTTTCACCGAATTTTCAGTTAGATTTCTATACTTTTTTTCTTTTCAATTGGATCCCTATACATTTTTTTTTCATTTTAGTCCCTGTTAACATTAAACGTAAAAAACGTTAGTAAATTATGAAATTACTTGTATACCCTTGTCTTCTCTCCTATAATAGGTTCATATTTCTGATTTCACTAAGATTTCTGTTCTTCAATGTTTTTCCTTTTTCCTCGTTTTTCCTTTTTCCTTATACTTTCACTTATATGGCTATAAGTAAATTAAACCAAAAGTCTTTACTTTGCAGCTGTCAATGCTTAAAAAGCATAACCACAATGGCACAATACATAGCCATCTGTAAAACACTGAAAAACTTTAAAAAGTGATACCTAATTTTTTTATGGAAACACAATAAATCGAAAATATATCATCAATAAATTATGAACAACTCTCCATCACAAAGTACTAAAGTGCACTACTTGCTACTATGTTAATTGTAGAACCAAATGAAACAACTAATTCACACCGTTTATTACTTTCCTAAAGTCCAAAATTAACACAGAAAAATAATTTCTCCCCACTAGACAAACAATTCATTAAGGAATCCCCTTGCAACCCACTAAGTATCCTATCTAATGCACAACTAAAACAACATCATGTATTCTCACAAAATGAATTACATTCACTAGATTAAATGTCACCTATTACACCCTATTCCACTAAACACATTAAACACAAAATATTTCAAGAAAAAAATCAGAAAAATAGTAGCATGTATTCAATCAAAATGAATCACATTCACCAGATTAATATTCACCCATTACAACCTATTCCATTAAACACATTAAACATAACTCACTAATCAAATTTCAGTAACATGTATTCTCATATTTGTTTGATACATGTCATAGATGTACCCGTCCTCCTAAGCTTTGTCTGAGAACGATTTTCATCAGGTTCTTTGATCCTCACCATCCTTGGTCGTCCTGGCTTCACTCTAAAGATGGAAGGTATAATGGTATCGCACTCTACTTTCGGCCACATGTTTTCTCCGTTTATTAGAGAAACTAACTTACCATAAGTTGCAAGATAGGTTACTGCAGTAATCTTCTAGATTGTCCCTTTTATTGAAACCAATTCATAAACTAATTCAAAAATTAACAAATCCCCTACATATGTATATTCTAAACCCTAAACTATTATATCAGAAAAATTCAGAAATCAATTCAAGAAATAGGTATTCAACCATTTTTCTATAATAAGCTCATAAACCATTATATCAAAAAAATTGACATATGCTTAAACTTAAGGAATCAACCTTGAAAAACTAAAAAAAAAAAAAAATAAATCATCACCTATTGTTGTAGAGCCAGTCCAGGCACTAAGGCGGAGTCGAGGAGTGGCGATTCGAGGTCAGGCACCGCGAGGCGCGGCGAGGCAAGGCGGGGTGAGGTGATACAATGGGCAAGGCAGACGAGCAGAGCACCCGTGGACAATGCAAAGGGACGATGACCACCCAACGTCGGATGACGATGATGCCACGGAAAATGGCAACAGAGTGTAACGGAGGAGAATCCAATTAGGAACTTAGGAGAATAACTTAGGGCTGGTTAGAATTCTCTGATTTTAGGGGACAAAATACAAAGGGTACTTTTGGTATTTTAAAAAAATGGAGGTGTCTTCAATTAGGTATTCTAATTTAACCATGAGAATATTCGATTTTTCAACAAAATATTCTGTTATTTCAAACGATTTTGTCATGACAGGGACTAATTGAAAAAAATTAACGTATAGGGACCCAATTAAAAAAAAAGTATAGGGACCTAATTGAAAATTTGGTAAAATGATAAGGATCTGCAGAGTAATTAAACCAAAAAGTTACTAGACAATTTGTATCTTAATTTGACTATTTTTTATATGTATTTAATTTTTTAATATTATTTTTTATATTAATTTTATTTTATTTTTTTGAAAAAAAAGTTAGACAAGTAACCCGCTGGCCCGCCAACCCACCATAAGGCGGGAGCTGGCTAGCATTTTAAATTCACTATACTTAGCAGGGTTCAACCTAACTCGATTTTTGGGTGGGACGAGACGAACAACTCGATTTACCACCCCTAGCATAAGCTGCCCATGGATAACATAAAAAACTAACTAATTGGCTGGTGAGTCGAGTTGTACTAACATAAAAAACTAACTAATTGGCTGGTGAGTCGAGTTGTACTAACTGATCATTGATTTCATCCTAGCATGTCTCCTCAAATCAAAAGTTCTTTCTTCTGTTTGTTGCAGTCCTGTTAGAGCAACTCTAATAGTGCAAAAGAAGAAACTCTCCTCTAACACAAAGGGATTTGGAGGCATTAGAGTAGAAATTTATATGAGTTCCTTCACATGGACCAAAAAAGAAAATCTTTCTTCAGAAAAACTTTCATAGTCCAATTAATACTTAATATATGACAAATTAATTAAAAAATAACTTAAAATATATATTGCATATATATATTACATGTATTAATATATGAATATGATCATTGCACTATTATGTTACATATATAATATATATTATATGTATGTTAATTAATTATATGACCGTTGCATTATATATATAATATATGTTATTACTGTTATTATATTATCGTTATTATTAATAAATTAATATTTTGTTATTTTATATATACTATTTATAT
>NC_029792.2:33314049-33366377 GCF_000816755.2 Arachis ipaensis
CAATCTTTTTTCAAATTTATAAAATTAAAGTTCTATTGATATTGTTTTTATTTTAAATGGATTCAAATCAATTTAACTCTTTTTTCAATTATTTACAAAAATTTCCTCAAACTTTAAATACCCAACAATTTCAAACTTCAAATTCTCAAATTTCAAATTAAAACTTCACACTACCAAATACATTTCAAAGTCTAAATCCACAAAATCTTCCTAATTTCAATTTTCAAGTTCCTTATAATAATCAATTTTCTATTTTGCAACCATAATCAAAATTCACAAACACCACATTATCCATTTTCATCCAAATTTAACCTCTCTATCAGAAATGTTACTCCAATATCCTTGTCATTTTCAACTCAATTCAGTGCATCGAGACATGACTCATCTGGTGTTGGTAGTTCTTCTAACCCCATCCATTCAGACTCCGATACAATCTAGTCCAAATTCGCAGCATTCAAATTTTGACAACCCTTGTTGATTAGATGCTATCGACCTCAATGGCGATGACATTGAAAATCGTAGACAAGATACTATTCAACACTGGCAATGGGAAGAAGATGAGATGTTGATCAGTGCATGGTTGAATGTTTTAACTGACCCTATAGTTGGTACCGACTAAAAGAAAAAAAAATTGGAATCGAATTCATAGCTATTGTGTGGAATTTAGCACCGACATGAAAATGGAGGCAGTTGCATGTAAGAAACAATGATCAAGGCAGTTGCACAATTTGCTGGTTGCCATGATTAGGCTAGTTGAAACATAAGAAGTTGTTCAAATGCTGATGATATAAAAGAGTTGGTCTGTAAACTTTATTCCACAAATTATGGTAAAAAAGTTGCTTTTGAAAGACATTGAAATATGCTTCGTTTGGAACAAAAATGGTAAAGTCAACTACCAACACAAAGTAGAGGCTCAAAGAGAACCAAGGTCAATGCAACTGGAGCATACTCATCATCAAATTCAGAAACACTGTTGGCTGAGGAAACAGGTGTGAACTCTTCCGTTTGCTCACAAGGATCAAAGAAGAGCAAGAGAAAAGGTTAGGGAAACACACAAATGTCTGAAGATCTTAGCGAAAAGAAATCATCGATTGTTAAAAAGCTATCTCTCATGGAAGATATTAAAAATGTCAGAGAAAAAGAACTAATTGATAGGAAAAAGGAAAGAGAAGAGAAGAGGGAACATAGAGAAAAGATTATGGCAATAAAAAAAGTTACAAATTCAAGCTGCGATGAAAGAACAAGAATTACAAACTCAGAGGTATACTAAAGAAATGGAGATAAATGCAAAGAAAAGGGAAATGGAAAGGATGGCTTAGAAAAAGGAGAGAGAAATGGATAAGCAAATACTTAATGCTGACACGTCTATAATGAGTGAAAAATGACGAGCTCTTCATGAGATTGCATGTGAGAAAATAATTAATAAGTGGTTTACTTAATAGTTCCTTGTATTTATAGAGTTAAGTAGTCTGTTTTATTATTAATGTGTATTACCGTATGTAATCTAGTATGTTTTATTCATTTGTGATGTAACTTTTAAAATTATACAATATCACTATGCATTACTGTTTATGAAAGTAAATGTTGCAAAACTAGTTGTTTCAAAATTAAACAAGAAAAAACTAGCCGTTGTAAGATAGACGTTGCAAAACTAGCCGTTGAAAAGTAGTTATTTGTTGCGGATACACTTACAAATATCAATTATCAAATATTCACAAAATCCATTTCAAATCTAGTTTCTCACCTCAAAAGAATACTAAAAAATACATTTCACGAAATGGATAGAAATTTTGATATGTTTAATGAGGCTTTGTATGGTAAAAGAAGAAGGCGAGATAACACACTCATGGATAATTGGATCGATGAGTGTTTGTTCAATGATTCAGAAGAAGATATCGAGAGAAGTTCTTTTCTAACTCCTCGTAGATAGATCAACAGAGACATAGAAGCAGGATATGATCGCCTTTTCAAATATTACTTTGCAGATGCACTAGTGTATAATGCTGACATTTTTCGACGGAGGTTTCAAATGAGAAGACACATATTCTTTTGGATAGTAGACGCCCTCTCAAATGTCTATCCGTATTTTCAACAGATGGTCGATGCAATTGGGAGAAGAGACTTGTCACCACTGCAAAAATGCACTGCTATGATACGGATGTTAGTATATAGCGTAGCAGCTGATGTTGTTGATGATTAGTGCGTATAGGCGAGAGAACCACAATTGAATGCTTGAAAAAATTTGAAGAGAACCAAATTCAAATTATGTACGACGGCTGCTACAAATGGCGGAGGGTTGTGACTTTCCTGGCACGTTGGGTAGAATTGACTGCATGCATTGGCAATGGAAAAATTGTCCAAAGACGTGGAAAGGTACGTATATGAGTGGTTATCGTGGGGTTGCAATCATAGTACTTTAGGTTGTAGCATCTTCAGACCTTTGGATATGACATGCATTCTTTGGAGTTTTCGGTTCAAATAACGATATCAACGTATTAAATCATTCACTAGTGTTCGGTGATATTCCAAATGACTGTGCTTTGGAGGTAAATTACACTATCAATGGTAATAATTATACTATGAGATACTGTATGTTTAGCAAATCGTATTTATCCTGAATGGGTCATATTTGTCAAATCAATATCAAAGCTACAAGGGGAGAAATGCAAGTTATTTGCACAATACCAAGAAGGGAAAAGAAAAGACGTGGAATGAGCATTCGGAGTATTGCAAGCACACTTTGCAATTATACGTGGTCCAGCACGCTTTTGAAAAAAGAAGAACCTTGCAAATATAATGAGAGCTTGTATTATATTGCATAATATGATTGTTGGGATGAAAGAGACACTTATACAGGAAATTTTGCTCAAAGTCTAGAGTATGAAGATGTCGAAAATGGCTTCTCACAACCTCAGTTGGGAGAGGATGATTTTGCACCATACTATTAATTTCTCCAAAGAAATGCCCAACTTCGAAATAGGCAGTAGCATCGACAATTGAAAGAAGACTTGATTGAACAATATTAATATTTTTTAATAGTAAATTATTTTTGAATTTATAAATTTTAATAATATTATTGTAAAAAATAGTAACTACATTAATTTTAATTATTTTAATTTATTAATTAAGTGGAACCACAATAAAAATTAAACTTAGTTCCTCTTAATAAAAAAGAGAAAAATACTTTAAATTTTTTTTACTATTTTTGACGTAAAAGTTAATGTGAAATTTTTTTGTATGACAAGTAGGTCATTACTATATTCTGAGATGAGTTTCCTACTAAAAATAATCTTATGCTTCCTCAAATTAATCTGCAAGCTTCACTCTTTACAAGAAAATAGGATAATGCAAATGGAATTTAGTGAGCGATTTTATTTGTTCCTAAGAATTTTTGACAGAATTTAGTGGACTAATTTATAACCCTTACTCATTTTTGCAAAGGAAACATGCATTTGAATAATCTAAGGTCCTGCAAGTAAAAGTGTAAAACTCAATTAAGCCTTTCACTACTTTTTCTACTAACTATATTTGTTTCATGTGTCTTGGAAGTGTTTGCTTAATCCATTTTTTAATTATAAATATACTTATCTAAATGCTTTAGTCTTGTCAAAAACCAATACATAGAATTGAATTTTATTTTGACTTTACTTTCTTCTTCTTTCTTCTCCAAATCCAACCACATGCTATAATGGATTTGCTCTTTAATTTCTGACTTGTTTAGCTGTGTTAGATATTAATATTTGTTTCTAGTTTACTCTTGCATAGTAGTAGTTGCTAATTATGTATGTATCTACTACTTGTATAATTGACGTGGCTCATTAAGCCACGTGTCATTCTCTCAATTAACCAGAATAAAAAAAGAGGGAACGGGGGTATTGCAAACACGTTACATTACATTCTGCCTTCTAATCTTCTCCCCCTACCCATGCCCGTGCGTTTCACTTCAACCCGTCCCCTCCTCTTTCTCCTTGAAAACCCTAAATCCCATCCTCCTCTTCGTTCCTTCCTCGATGACCCACTCCATTCTTGTGGTCGATATCATCGCTGGCTATTGACGCTTCGTTTGCCTCTCTCACCGAGTAGTTTAATACCCCAGTTCCCGACGAACATCTACCCCAGTTCCCGAAGAACATCTCTCTGAACCCCGATTTGAAAACCCTAACCAACCGAGGTAGGCGGATTATTCGTCTGGGAGAACGGTTCTGGCGTTGGCGGCGGTGATGGTGAGTTTCATCCAGGGAGATGCTCGCAATGATGATCCACTACGATCTCTGTTGTGGGCTTAATACGCTCAGGGAAGTGAACAGCTTTGGTGATTCATGTTCGGTTGAGATCTCAATCGTCGCTGTCCTCGTGGAGGTATTCTGCTGATCTCATTGTTTGTCTGGTGCTGTATGTTTAAAGTCGGTGATTTAGGGTTTCCTTTGTGGGTTGGTGGTCTTTGATTTGGGGTTTGGCCAAGGAGGGTTCAGCTGTAACTCTCTGTCGCCATCCCACTCTCTACTTGAAACCTTAACTGGTGAAGGAGCTTTGTCTCTCTCATACTCCCAAACCCCATCTCTTCAACCCTGTTTTCCAACTTCTAATTCGTATTTCTCTTTGATCTTGGCCAGTTTCTTCGTTGTTGGAACCACAAAAATGGAGGTCTTCACAAACGGAACTTGATCGAAAGGGCTGAAACCAGATCAAGCTGAGGATTCTCATAGCAGTGGTGAAGCCCTTAAGAATCATGTTTATAGCTATTTTTATAATATATTCTGTTGTATTCTGATTCATTTGTGTCTTCATAATTTTTTGGCATCTTGATTAGTTGGTTATATGTAAAAAAATATTCCTTCCCTTTTCCAATGTGCTCGAAGCCTACACCCGCCTCCGAAAAGTCGCGAAGTAACCCTTCGTTACCTATTTCCTTCATTTTTTATTAGAATTTTTATCTCATTGAATTCAATTTTTGATGTGTTTCAGGGCATTGAGTTGGTTTATCAGGTTGGAATATGTGGAGAGCATGGTGGGAGCCATCTTCTATTGCATTCTTTGCTCAAATTGGTCTTGACTATGTCTCATACTCTCCTTTTAGGTTAGATTTTTAGCTTACATATAAATTAGAGTTTTAAATGTTCAACTATTAAACTCAAATTTGAAGACTTTTGCAGGGTTCTAATTGAAAGGCTTGCATACACCTCAAGTTGTAGTTTCAGAAATTTGTTAATCTGGTGTAAAAGGGATGAATGACTAGCTTCCGGTTCTTTTACTGCTCTATTGTTACAGCTCCTTTCAGTCCTTAACTGCTTTGTTACATTCTTGCTTTCAGTCATTTCTGTTTTATGTGAGCATTTGTTGTGGAGCTTCTGTTCACTATGTTTTCTGTATTTTTTTAAGTGCTTCTATTACTTTATAGTTTTTGTTACAAATTGATGTTGAAAGCTTGCAAAGAATTTGGCCTAATTTTACTATATTCAAGTATTGTTAGTTAGGTTGGATCAGATAATTAGTGATATTCTGGATTCTATTTTTTCAAATAATATTCTGGCTTTATTTACAAAATGCAAATTTAAATTTGGCTTTATTAACAAACTTACAGTGGTTTCTTTTTATTTGGTCAATTTAGACTTCAACTCTAAGTCTGATAACTTATTCTTCATTCATATGTGTCTATATTTTAGGTTGTTATCTATGCTGCTATGAGCTTCAATTTAGATCTTTCTTTGTGGTTTTTAATTGAAATGATTGGTTGTATTCTTGGTCTAATATAAGATAAGGTTATCAACACTCATAGGTAGAAAGCTTATTGGGAGGCTCCTCAAAATCTTTTCTTACCATGGTACACTATAAACCCGACAACAATATAAGAAAACAGAGGAAAAAAGAATTCGTACCCCTTTTCCTTTTTCCCTACCTTTCTTATGTATGTGTTCTATTATGTTGTCTAAGTTGTGTGTTCTTACTGTTTGTATAAGTTTTATGGTATTATCCCTTAAGAGTTCATTTATTTTACATATCTTGGAGATTTTTTAAGTTTAGATTTATATATTTGATCATTCCTCTAGTATATCAAGTGACTTTTGCAAATAAGTTGAGCTTATCTTTTATCATACAATCCTAATCTTACCATAACTTGATCTATTATCGTGTTTTGTAGTTGCTCAATGTTCCAAATCCTGCTGTTCTTGACATTCCTGTTTGTGCATTGGGGGGTGGATATTGAAATTATATATTATTATACAGATTGCCTAAAGACTAGGTAATACCATTATGAAAACAAGTTTGTTAGGTACTCATAAAGATTTTTTATGCCTTTGAATGATTAATTTAAATTTTTAATTTAGTCAAAAGAAAAATACTGCAAAAGCATTATGTTATTCTTTTGCATGTCGTCAGATAGGTATATCCATGATGAGGAAGGAAGTTGAGAACGATGAGTCTGTAAAAGTAATTCGTTTCCGTTGCTGTTTCCATATATTCTTTTTAACTCAAAACAAATAAACAAAGGCCATGCTTTTATATCAGCTGGATTTGATTTGAAGAAAATGATTTAGGTTTGGAAATATTTGACAATTTCTGTGGTCAATTATTTGAGCTGGAACCAACATACGGACTTCAGAAATTTTTGTTTAAAGGTTTTTGTTCTGATTTTTTGCAGGAATCTTCATCTCTTAGAAAAATACCAGTGGTATCTTTTGGCCATGATCTTCAACTTCCTGCACATGGTAAAAGAAATTCAAAAAATATAGTCATATTGAATAAGCATACAAATTAGAAGTTTTTAACAATTGTTGTATTTGTGAGCAGGACACTATTAGGATTTCATTATTAGAAATTCAGAAAATGGGTAAAATTATAAAGAACTTTATTCATATTTTTAGAGTTTTAGAAATATACTAACATGTTACCAATGAGATGTTATTCATAAGAAATCTTATTTGAATGGTTTCTACTCATTACAATATTGTGCAGTTAGTTGGAGATGATCTCTTGATGTCTAATGCAAAACGCATTGAGAGAGTAGTACTAGAGTATGCATGTAATGCTCTTTTTCTTAAGGTAAGTGATTTAAATGGACTTTGATGGGTTCCTTTGTTTAGTTTAAAATTGTTCTCACTTTTTCTTCATAAAATTAATCATATTTCGTTAATAGAAATGTTTGGATATCCAGAGTTTGAAAAAAGTTGCTTCTTTATGCAATACATTAGAAGATAGAGTTTACAAGTTTTTTACCCATATTAAAAAACTGTTGCATGAGCTATTTTTGATAAATTAATTTTTTTAATTGCTATTTTTCTATTTTTTATTGCTGTTCTTCCTCTGCCATGGATTTCTATAGTATTTTACTTATGCATTTTGTTTTTGTCAATCTTTAAACGTGCATAAATTTAATTTAATTTTTACGATAATTATAAATACAGAGCAAAGTCCAAAAATAGCCAATTAGACAGAACCCAGAAGTTACTCTTTGTTGTGATGTATGCTGTAAGATTGTAGGAAGAAGTGAAGAACCCAATGTCTAGATAAGCAATGAACAAACTACTGCGGCTGTAACGTTTTCCTTCATTCAAACTTCAATTTCATGTTAATAGCTACTACCTCTGTTGATAAGTTCATTTTTTAATTGATTTTTTGCTACTTTTTCTTTCTGTTCTTCCATTGCCGTTAAAAATCACGACATAGAAGCGCAAGTATGAACTTACTGTTTTGTTAAATTTACATATAATCTTTGATGCAATTTCTGATCTTCCTATAAGTTTGTGACTTAAAAAAATATATATTAAAAGGAGATTAGAACATGAAATTAAGAAAGAAAACAAAGCTCAAACAGATTGACCTTTGTTGTTTTTTTTCCTTTTCTTTATTCTCCATTGACCTTATTTTTATCAAGTCTATAGAGATTGAGATACATGCAGTACCAGTCTTATAATAGTGATAATTGCTATGGTGACCAAAAGTACATATCGTAATATTCACTTCTAAAGCTCATTCATTTTATATACCCCATTGTAATGTAGATCAACCAAGTTAGAATTGTTACAGAGATCATTAAGGTGGTGAAATAGGCAAAGGAAGTACATTGGGGAGTGGTAACTTTTCATAGATTTGGGAAAACTGTAGACTCTTTCATTGTTGCCAATAGAATTAAGTAAATCAGACAGTTTGTATAATCTTCTATAAAATAATTCTTTTGTCTTCATATGTTTATATGTTATGACTTAGTTCAAGTAAATTTTATGGAAAAAAAGTCTACTATATTTGTAAATTGGTTTCTTGAAACTTATTACTCTTTAAAGGTATTGCATCTACCATAGAATATTAATATTTATTTCTCAGTATCAATCAATTGGACAAAAGCGCTTTTGCTTTTATGAATTTTTTTAGACTTTATATTTGATGGGTTGGTAGTGATTTAAGTAAGGTGTATGCAATTCTCACCAAGGCTTTTACTGGATTTTAACATTCTTTTAAGTCTAATGCATTTCTTTTGATTAAAATCTCAATTGCTGACATTTTTCTATCATTCAATAAACTTGAAAAATATATATTCCATAATTTAAAAGAATTGATAAGAACTAGATGAACATGGAGCAGTTTACTTTTTGTTTGCGGCTTAACCATATGATGCTTTGATGAGATGGTTTCATTGTGATTTTAGAGTTTGTATATTGAAAACTTTTAATCAATATGCATGCTCAGGAAAAATCGCTCGAAATGTTGTCGGCATCTTAGGTCTCGCTCACGTACTCTAATTAATTAGTTACTTCAATTGTATCTACTATATCATCATTGATCTTAATTACTTTCTTTTGTCTTGCTTAGGAAACATAATTTCTGCCTTCCTGTTCTTGTCCCCAGTGTAAGTTTGATATATTTCGCCTTCATTCTTAACTATCCCTTTTTATGGGGCCATATCTTTGTCATTTTTTATTTGCATCTGATCTTCCTAGATTAAAAAGGAAACAAGTGTCTTAAATAGGATGATGGAAAACACTAATTTAGTATTGCTTGTGCTGTTCTATCATTGGGTTTTAAGGTTTAACAGGTTTCATTGATATTTAATTTGATTGTATGGCAATTAGCTAATTTTAGGTACTTAATTACTTTGGTTAGATAAAGATAACTCTTTAATTATTTAAGATTAATTATTAATTTAAGACAAAAATATTCATTTTTCTTTCGTGTTATTTCGATCTGTTTTTGCTTCCCTGGTTGAAGTGTGAAAAATTGTGTCTTGATTTCTGTCTGGATTGTTGCAAGTTGCTATGATATTCCTTCCCTTTTTTATGATGTGTTTTCTCTATTTTGTGTTTCAGAGAGATCCGAAATCCTGTGAATCACGCAATCCAATATGCTCGAAGCCTACACCAGCCTTCAAAAAGTCGCGAAGTAACCCTTCCTTACCTATTTCCTTCATTTCTTTATTCTAATTTTTATCTCATTAAAAGGAGTTGGTTTGTTTCTTATAAAACTATTTAGTGTTCTTGTGGGGTCCATGTTGAGTTTGCAGGTATCATTAACATTTTATTTCATCCCCCCCAAAGATTTGGACACAAAGGAATTGAGAGGCAAATTTGTTTTTGTTGCCTTTTTTTTCAGTTACCTGTTCTTCAGTTGTGCAGTAGTTTTTGGGTTCAGAGATAAAATACTTTTGGGTAAGTTAAGACCACTACTTGCTTATTTTTTATATAAATTATTTTTTTGTTTTCTATTGTGTGGGTTTATAAATTTTACCTTTTTATGATATGTGAAAGTTTATAGGTGTGTAAAAATAAGTTAATGTATTTAGACGGTGCAATTGTATTCACTGGTTTATTATTTTTTTTCTAGTTTTCTGATTTTATGGTATTTTATCTTCTTGATTATTTACTTTCTAAATACATATTTTGTTTACCTCTCTTATGAAATAAAATTAGTAAGAAACTTATGGTTATTTGTTTCTCTCTTTTATTTATTTCTTTTTTCATTGTCTGAATCTTTTTTCCCTTCTGTTTTCTTGGGTGTTGAACTAAATAATTAATAAGCGTTGCTATTCTGTCTTTTTTTTCACCATTTGCTTCAGATTGGAGCTATTTATCTCTTATATTTCTAACTGTTGAATTATGCCTTTTTATGCATTCAATTTTGAAAAACTATTGTGTTAAAATAGTGGAAAATTCTTTAAAAATTTGTATGGTGTAATTTCAACCGCTGGGTTCCTTTATTTTATTCTGTTGTTTCTCTGATCTTTTGGTTTTTATCTTCTTGGGTACTTATTTTATTAATGCATATTTTGTTTCCCTCTATTCTGACGTGTTATGAGTGATAGGCGTGATGGATGACGATTTGCTTTTGATGGTCCGCTCTGGTTTTGTAGTGGCGGCGGTGCCAGTGCTAGGTATGTGTAAGACCCAGAATCTTTGAAAAGTCTTTTTATGATCAAGTCTCAAATCATATAGTTATTTATAGCCTTAATTTCAGAAATTATTTTATTAAAGATAATTAAGGCAAGTTTTGATTTATTGAACTTGAGATTAGTTACGATTATTATCCAATTTTGTAATTATTGGATTATTTTCTATATTTAAAGTATAAGGCTGATAGTTATGGAATAATAAGGATTTTATATGATTTGGATTAGATAAGTAATATTTTAAATATTAATACCGCTGCTTTGGGAAAATAAATGATTTAATTATATTATTTCTAATTATTGGATTTGGGCATTTTATTGAAAATAATTTGTAAGATTGATGAGCAAATAGTATTTTCTACGTACAATAGTGTTGGATTTAATTTGGGTTTCAATTACTATATTATACCCAATTTTATTTGAAATTACCATATTGCCCTTAACCCTAAGTTTAAAAAAAAACATGAAACCCTAAAACCCTAACCCGACCCATTTTCCCCCAAGACCCAGCCATAGCACCCACAATGTACCCTTACCAGCAGTAGTAGCACGCGTTGCTTTCCTTTCTTCTTGAACGAAAGAAAAGAAACGGCAGAGGGAAGGGGAAGAAGGGAGATGTCCGCCGGCGCCACCAAGTCTCGACACCACCACCAATGCCTCCGAGTGAGACGCCGAGCTGCTGCACACGGGGAAGCGTCCCGCCACCGCGTCCTGCCCAGTTGAGGTCGCCACCGTTGTTCGCGGGCCGACTCTGTCACAAATCGGGGCTGAGGCGAGAGTGGAAGAGACTGACGGAAAGGCCTTGCGAGGAAGGTTCACGCCGTGCCGCCGCTAGTGCTAGGGTCTGACGCCGCCTGTCACCGTCGCGAGCTTCCTTGCCGTTGCCACAGGAGTTGCCTTTGCCGGTGCCGTTGGAGGCACGAACGGGAGAACGCCGTTGAGAGGGAAAACATGAGCTGCGAGCCACGAGCTGAGGAGAAGTTCCACCCTTGTTGCCACCGGAGGAGTTCCGTGCATCACCGCCGAGGGTTGCCGCGGGTGGGGAGAAGACGCCGCCACCTCGCGCCGCTGCCACCATCTGAGCTCGCTGCTGCTAATGATGGTAAGCCCAAACCGCCGCCGGCAAAGGGATTCAGGCCGCCGCATGTGTTTCTGCCGAAGAAGGGAGCTGCATCTCCGTGATTCCAGCCGCCGGGAGAGGTTCTGTGACCTCTGGGAGCACCGCCGGAGCTCCGAACTCAGATTTTGCCGCTTGAGACCCTGTTGTCGTCGCCGGAAAAGTTTGCCGGTAAGAGTTTTATTTGAGGTTTCTATCCTTTTTGAATTCCGAGAATACCGTAGTCACTGCGTGTTGGTTTCATTTGGCGCGATCAGAAATTGTCGTCGCTGCCACTTGAGGTGGCTGCCGGGCTGCCGTTGAACCGGTTCGGAGACCGCCGCCGTTTTGGTTCAGCCGTTTCTCCTTCGGTTCGGTAAGCATTTTCGGTTTGAAAGTCTTTTGGTTACTATTCTGTTGTCTCACGCTGAGGTTTGTGGCGTTAATTGCTATACGATTGAGTTTCGGTTGTTGTATGTTGCGATTAGAGTGTTAAGACGGTTGCGAAAGTGGCTTGGAACTGAGGTTTTGGCTGCCGGGATTTTGATTGTTGATCTCGGGTCGATGCGGAAAGGATTATGTGACGCGTTTGGGTTATGGAAATTGCGTTTTGAGGTAGGGGCGCTTTCCAAAAACTATGTTTTATGTATTGGAATTATTACATATGGATATTAATGTGAGATATTATGTATTTGGTGATTGTAATTGCCTTATGTATTATTTGATTGACTCGAATAATTATGGATGTTGGTTTGACTGAATTGTTGTGCGGCTTTATGAAATGTAACGTTTTAAAGTTGATTCTTTAAAGATTTGAAATCTGAGTTTAAACCGTTGAGGATTGGTTTGAATTGAGTCAATTATTTCAATGATGTGAAAAGTCGAATGCACTTTTGAATTCAGCCTGGTTTACTTTAATTGACTTGGTTATGGACAAATGATTTATTGCCGAACTGATTCTTTAAAGCTTTGGAAATGAGTTAAATCGATTGATATTGAGTTGATTTTGAAATGGTATCCTTGAGATACACCACTGAGGCGATTGTTGGATTTAGCCTACTTTGAATTGATTTCTGGTTTTGTGTTGTTGAAAAGGAATGAGGAACGGTTTAGTTGGGACCCGAATCGGGTGGTAAATGTCCAAGTTTTAGGGAAGGTGCTGCCGAAATTTCTATAAACTCTTAGTCTTGTTTCTGAGATTTTTAAAGCCAAGGCTGAAATGAGTTGAAATTTGATTTCAGAGTGAAACGGCTTGAGAAAAGTAATTTATGGCTTAAATTTCGGTTTTATGAATTTAATGATGTTGAACGGTGGAAGTGCTGTTTTGTTATGGGCCGAAATGGCTGTGTATGATTATGAATATTGGCTGGTTTTGGATTGAACCGTGAGCCGGAATGGTTGTGTATGATATTGATTTATGGCTGAATGCCGAATGAGTTATGGGCCGTATGGCTGACTATGAATTTTGAATTTAAGCCGGATGGCTGAGATGGATGTTGATCCATGGCTGGAACTGAATGAATATATGTTTGAGATACCTGGGTAGTAGCAAGGGTTGTGGTTCGTCCCACTTGCTCCAGGTCAGAGACTGTGACGCCTGGGTAGTAGCGATAGTAGTGGTGATTCCACTCGCTCCAGGTTGAGCTTTTAAACACCCACCTGGGTAGTAGCCGCAGTAGTGGTTATTCCACTGGCTCTGGGTTGAGCGGGTAGTAGCAATGGGGTTGTAGCTCAAACCTACTTGCTCCGCGATGGGTGTTTCTGTCCATGGTTAGCTACCAGGACGTGTCGGGTTGGCTATATAACCGACAGATGATATCATCAGCCACTAGGGACAGGCATACATCATATGCATCTATGTGACATTGTTTAGGTGTGCATATTGTACTTGGTTTGCCTTTGTGATTAACTGCTAATTGTTCTACTTGCTGTAACTGTTTGTTTGTGCTTGAACTTCCTATCTGTGTTTGCAATTGGGACTCTGTTGGATTGTGGTGATTTGGTTGATGGTTGGATTGTTTGGGCCTAGGGCCGTGGTTGGATTGAGATGAACCGATGGTTAGTTTCGGTTTTGTGTTTCTGATTTGGAAAAATATGAAAGGCTATTTTGGTTCAGCATAGATAAACCTTTTTGAAAGGGCTTTTGGTGTTTTTGAGAATTGAACGGTTCCTCTTTCAGAAAAGATTTCTGACTTTACCTTATTGAAAACTGTTGTTTTTGAAAAGAGGCATAAGACAGTTATTAATCACTGGTGTGGTTATCTTCATGTATCCTATTACAGTAATTCCCAAAAACCCTCTACTGAGAACCCTTTCGAGGATGATGTTCTCACCCCCCCCCTACATTTTTCACCTTTCAGGATACTTGGTTAATGCTTGTAAAGTTATTTATATATATATTTATGTATATATATATGGAGGTACTCTTTATGAGTTGTTGTAAGTTGAATGGTATTTATGGATGTACGTTATCGAACGAAAGTATCTTTGGGAGCGGTATTGCAGTTTAAAGTTTTAAACAGGCTCATATTTTAGTATTAAATAATATAAGTGTCGTCGTAATGTCCGAGCTATCAGAGTCGTGCAGCCGGAAGCGTGAGCTTTGGTAGTTAGGGTGTTACATTATGGTATCAGAGCAGTTCTTCCTGTAGAGCCTAAGGAATGGACTGACTATGCTTCAATTGTATACTCTGAGTGTTTGTCATGTCTTAGGTCTTGTCGAATGACGAGAATTAGAGCTTTATGCACATGACGATCTATTGATTTAACGCTGTTAGTCTTGCATTGCATAATTCCTGATATTAAGTTTGGCCGGCTTAATACTAGTGAAATATGTATATGAAAGTACTGATGGGTTATCATAGATGATATACGAGTTTTGAGTAAAGCGAATCGCGGGTTTTGGGAATGTTGGAAACTATTTCTCGAGGCTGCTCAGTTGTGTGTCTTGAATTTTGTTCAAGTCGACCTATTCTTTCATATCCTAACTTGAAGTTCTTGTTTGCTACTCCTCTTGAAAAGTAGTTTGATGTTCTACTCTATTCCTCTATTCATATGTATTCTTGTTTGATCCTAAGTGCATATGCTTGTTTGAAATCCTTATTGTATCTGGCTTTCTCTGTTTGAGTTTTTCTTGATTCATGTATTCCTTGCTATAGCTTTGAACTTGTCCTATTGCGTCGTGCATTTTAACTCCGGATTTCGAGTCCATTCTTGAGAAATTACTGATTTAGTTTTCCTCTTATTTGACAATGATTATAGCCAATTTTGAGATTTTGTAAATTGCTGTTGATTAGATATATACTTTTTTATATATGAGACTTTGAGATTACTCATACAGTTTAACAACTATTTCTTTCTAATGCCTCGCCTGTACTTTTACTGGTTTATAGAACTGCACCTACTTAAAATACAATTTGACTTTCTAGTAATTTTACTATAGTTCCATCGCACGCCTTTATCTGATTATGCATTTGGGGATTTTTCAAAATTCTGGGAAGAAGGAATTCTTCGCTTTTATTCCGATTGATTTTTGTTGATAAACTTTACCCAAATTATTTTTAACTTGAGTTCGGTTTAGCATACTACATTGTTGATGCCATTGTTATTCTTTTGAAAATGTTGGACTCATAGCTTTCTTCTTATGAATGGACTCGCTCCTTCTTAAGCTTTTCACCTCTATGAATGTCATACATGATTCTGTTTTTAACTAATCTTTTATATCTTGTGAAATTACCATTGATCTTGGTTTGTCCTCTCTTGTGAATCTCATCTGTATGTGAGTCAGTTTGATTCGTTTCAAATTAGTGCATTGTTTATTCTCTCATTTTCTCTACAAGAGTTTTTAGTTAAAGATTTACCTTTGAGAAATTACTAATGATTGAGTTGTCTTTCCTATGACTTTTGTATTCTTTTGGAACAAATGAAAGCTTGTTTGATGACTCATGCCTAGTGAATCTTGTTTGGACTACTTTGGTTTAAGATCCTTTCTTGCATGGCTTGACTTCTTTTTAGTACATCTTAAACTTCTTGAATGTTCTTCTGAGATGGTGATTTCAAGAACACTTTTGGAGTCTTGTTTTGAACTTTTTAAAGAAGTTTTGAATCCTCTTTGAAGAATTATTAAACGGAATTTATTTTCTGTTGCTTGATGGATATTGAAACCATTGTTCAATTTTGACAAAGTTGATTTTAAGTTGGCATGTGCTATTTTAAATGAAGTTTTGAATAGCTTCGTCGTTTAATGGAAACCTGTCCGTTTGTAACGCACCACTTATTTCCTTTACCAAATTATAAGCAAATTTTTACTTCGGAGTTTCTTTTCTAAAAAGAGTTTAATTTTCTCTTTCGTCTTTGCCATGATTTTATACACGCTTGTTTGAATATGAACTTTGGGAATTTTTGAACAAGCATTTGATTTCTTTTCTGAGTTTTATGATTGCCTTTGGTTAAGTTGTGCACCTAATTATCTTTCTAAAATATTTGAGGAAATATTTTAGCTCTTAGCCAAACTTGTGTGCATTTTGTTTTTAAAACTCTACATGATCTACTTCAACATGAAAGCGTATTAAAAGCAAAGCCACATTTATGCTTTTGTTACTCTTTTGAAGGATGTTGTTACTTAACTCCTCATTCAGACTGCGAAGTGGTTTTTCTGCAAGTTTTCGATTCTTTTAAGAGCAATGTATTTGAAAGTATTTTAATTATGCTCTTGAGTTCTGTGAGCCTTGTCTTGGGTTTGAAATATTCTCTTCTGTAAACCTCATACTTCTTCGACCCAATTTGAATTTGGTTCAAATTAATGTGCTGATTCCTCCTATTGATCCTATTGAATTACCTTGATCAAAGGGTTATCTTGAAGTTGTCAATTGAATTGAGTCTAGCAAACTTCATTGCTCGAGTGTCCTTGTTTATTTGGAATTGGATACATTCTCTCAAATCTTTGAGTACTATCCTTGACATTTGACTCTCCTTTTTAAATCTTGTGTCCTTCTGAGTAGACTCGAGAATTGTTTTGATATCACGTGCGACTTGTAGACGTAGTAACGCAATGCGTTAGTTCTTTAAGACGTGATATGTGTATACGGAAGTTGAAGCGGTAGGTGTGCAACGTTATGAGTTGTGAGCGTTTTGTTCCTTGCGAACGGGTTTGTGGTTGTCAGGCTTGTGATCAAATTTGGGGTTTGTAAAGTTCTTGATGGAGTTGGAAAGTTGAAACTTTGAGGTTGATATGAGATTAGTGTGCGGAGGTTGAGTACATCGTTTTAACTCCATCCTATTTGATAGCCTTTGATGCCTTGCCCTTCTATCACATGATTGACCCATGTTATCTTTTGCATTGAGCCTACCTTGTAACGTTTGCTTTGCAATCACACTCCTACCTTTACATCCTTATGCTTATAACAATCAAAGTATTTGAAAATCGTATATATCATTATATTATGAGATATTTTTGCTTCTTCCGTAAATGTGTTCAAGGGTGAACTGTTATGGAATTTCTTTCATTTTGTATCAATTTTCGAGGGCGAAAATTTTTATAAGGTGGGTAGAATGTAAGACCGGTCCGCCAGCGCCACCAAGTCTCGTCACCACCGCCGATGCCTCCGAGTGAGACGCCGAGCTGCTGCACGCGGGGAAGCGTCCCGCCACCGCGTCCTGCCCAGTTGAGGTCGCCACCGTTGTTCGCGGGCCGACTCTGTCACAAATCGGGGCTGAGGCGAGAGTGGAAGAGACTGACGGAAAGGCCTTGGGAGGAAGGTTCACGTCGTGCCGCCGCTAGTGCTAGGGTCTAACGCCGCCTGTCACCGTCGCGAGCTTCCTTGCCGTTGCCACAGGAGTTGCCTTTGCCGGTGCCGTTGGAGGCGTGAACGGGAGAACGCCATTGAGAGGGGAAACATGAGCTGTGAGCCACGAGCTGAGGAGAAGTTCCACCCTCGTTGCCACTGGAGGAGTTCCGTGCGTCGCCGCCGAGGGTTGTCGCGGGTGGGGAGAAGACGCCGCCGCCTCGCGCCGCTGCCACCATCTGAGCTCGCTGCTGCTAATGATGGTAAGCCCAAACCGCCGCCGGCAAAGGGATTCAGGCCGCCGCAGGTGTTGCTGCCGAAGAAGGGAGCTACATCTCCGTGATTCCAGCCGCCGGGAGAGGTTCTGTGACCTCTGGGAGCACCGCCGGAGCTCCGAACTCAGATTTTGCCGCTTGAGACCCTGTTGTCGTTGCCGGAAAAGTTTGCCGGTAAGGGTTTTATTTGAGGTTTCTGTCCTTTTTGAATTCCAAGAATACCGTAGTCACTGCGTGTTGGTTTCAGTTGGCGCGATCAGAAATTGTCGTCGCTGCCGCTTGAGGTCGCTACTGGGCTGCCGTTGAACCGGTTCGGAGACCACCGCCGTTTCGGTTCAGCCGTTTCTCCTTCGGTTCGGTAAGCATTTTCGGTTTGAAAGTCTTTTGGTTACTATTCTGTTATCTCACGCTGAGGTTTGTGGCGTTAATTGCTATACAATTGAGTTTCGGTTGTTGTATGTTGCGATTAGAGTGTTGAGACGGTTGCGAAAGTGGCTTGGAACTGAGGTTTTGGCTGCCGGGATTTTGATTGTTGATCTCGGGTCGATGCGGAAAGGATTATGTGACGCGTTTGGGTTATGAAATTTGCGTTATGAGGTAGGGGCGCTTTCCAAAAACTATGTTTTATGTATTGAAATTATTACATATGGATACTGATGTGAGATATTGTGTATTTGGTGATTGTAATTGCCTTATGTATTATTTGATTGACTCGAATAATTATGGATGTTGGTTTGGCTGAATTGTTGTGCGGCTTTACGAAATGTAATGTTTTAAAGTTGATTCTTTAAAGATTTGAAATCTGAGTTTAAACTGTTGAGGATTGGTTTGAATTGAGTCAATTATTTCAATGATGTGAAAAGTCGAATGCACTTTTGAATTCAGCCTGGTTTACTTTAATTGACTTGGTTATGGACAAATGATTTATTGCCGAACTGATTCTTTAAAGCTTTGGAAATGAGTTAAATCGATTGATATTGAGTTGATTTTGAAATGGTATCCTTGAGATACGCCACTGAGGCGATTGTTGGATTTAGCCTGCTTTGAATTGATTTCTGGTTTTGTGCTGTTGAAAAGGAATGAGGAACGGTTTAGTTGGGACCCGAACCGGGTGGCAAAAGTCCAAGTTTTAGGGGAGGTGCTGCCAAAATTTCTATAAACTCTTAGTCTTGTTTGTTTGTTATGGGCCGGCATGGCTGTGTATGATTATGAATATTGGCTGGTTTTGGATTGAACCGTGAGCCGGAATGGCTGTGTATGATATTGATTTATGGCTGAATGCCGAATGAGTTATTGGCCGTATGGCTGACTATGAATTTTGAATTTAAGCCGGATGGCTGAGATGGATGTTGATCCATGGCTGGAACTGAATGAATATATGTTTGAGATACCTGGGTAGTAGCAAGGGTTGTGGTTCGTCCCACTTGCTCCAGGTCAGAGACTGTGACGCCTGGGTAGTAGCGATAGTAGTGGTGATTCTACTCGCTCCAGGTTGAGCTTTTAAACACCCGCCTGGGTAGTAGCCGCAGTAGTGGTTATTCCACTGGCTCTGGGTTGAGCGGGTAGTAGCAATGGGGTTGTAGCTCAAACCTACTTGCTCCGCGATGGGTGTTTCTGTCCATGGTTAGCTACCAGGACGTGTCGGGTTAGCTATATAACCGACAGATAATATCATCAGCCACTAGGGACAGGCATACATCATATGCATCTATGTGACATTGTTTGGGTGTGCATATTGTACTTGGTTTACCTTTGTGATTAACTGCTAATTGTTCTACTTGCTGTAACTGTTTATTTGTGCTTGAACTTCCTATCTGTGTTTGCAATTGGGACTCTGTTGGATTGTGGTGATTTGGTTGATGGTTGGATTGTTTGGGCCTAGGGCCGTGGTTGGATTGAGATGAACCGATGGTTGGTTTCGATTTTGTGTTTCTGATTTGGAAAAATATGAAAGGCTATTTTGGTTCAGCATAGATAAACCTTTTTGAAAGGGCCTTTGGTGTTTTTGAGAATTGAACGGTTCCTCTTTCAGAAAAGATTTCCGACTTTACCTTATTGAAAACTGTTATTTTTGAAAAGAGGCATAAGACAGTTATTAATCACTGGTGCGGTTATCTTCATGTATCCTATTACAGTAATTCTCAAAAACCCTCTACTGAGAACCCTTTCGAGGATGATGTTCTCACCCCCCCTACATTTTTCCCCTTTCAGGATACGGGCGCAGAAGTTACGAAGAGCTTATTTAATTGTTGTTGTGATGCTCTGTATTGTTTTAGTTATGATTTACTGCACCCTCGCCTTTATCTTGATATAATCTGTAAGAGGGATAGGAATTATATATTTATGTATATATATATGGAGGTACTCTTTATGAGTTGTTGTAAGTTGAATGGTATTTATGGATGTACGTTATCGAACGAAAGTATCTTTGGGAGCGGTATTGCGGTTTAAAGTTTTAAACAGGCTCATATTTTAGTATTAAATAATATAAGTGTCGTCGTAATGTCCGAGCTATCAGAGTCGCGCAGCCAGAAGCGTGAGCTTTGGTAGTTAGGGTGTTACAGTATGACTCTTAATTCATATTACTTTGTTTTTTGTTATTTTTTATTTTATTTTTCACCTTTGTGCCTTATTATTTATATATAGCGTGCATCACGATTTTTATTTGGAACCTGTTTAAAATACTCTCTCACTTTTTAGGAGGTCTTAGTATTTCTCTTTTTTTAAATAGGCCAATAAGATTATAATAGATTAAGTCCTTTAAGCTATTGTGGAGCTAATGAAAATTAAATGTGATTATTATGCTGAAATTATGCCATTTAAATATTTTCTTTGGTTTAGAGAATGTATCCATTCCTACTGTGAAGAAAACAAAAGAAGTTTACTGAATGAGAAAAATAGTAGACTTATATTAAGAATTATTGGATATTAAGTTTATTTTTCTAATTTCCTTTTGTTGTTACGCAAAGGGTACGAGATTGAAACCATTCTTTTTAGATCTCATCATATGTTGTTACTAGGATTTAGAATGTTGATTTATATAATTGGTTGATAGATATTTAGCATTGCATAGGGGATCAATTCATGTTACTACTTTGTATTGTAATTATGTCAATGTACTACTCATTTGATCAGAAAATGTCCATTGATTTGGGAAAAAAGAGATTTCTAGATTTTTTCTCATCTCATTAAACACCATAAAACGGTATATGGTATTCTTACTGAGTGTGCTAATATAAGTTATGTTATGTATTTTTCACATGCCATTACCAAATAGGCAAAAGATAAAATTTATGGGGAGAAGGTAAGGTACATTATTTAGTTGTTCGAATAAATAAATTCTATTCTGTGTTTATCACATGCCATTTAGTTGTTTGAATTGGGTAGTACTTATTTAGTCACATGACATGCTTTCAAATTAAAGGCAATTCCTAACCAAATACATACCATGAATGCCTTTAAGCTAAGGGATGTTATTGCAATTGAGTTAAAGAACTGAAATTTTATTTTGTTCATTTTGATTTTTCATTTGTCTTTTGGAGGTTATTTGTCGAGTTGAAAATACTAAAATATCTCCAATTACATGACGAGCTTCCAAACTTTTTAATTTTATATTCTTTTCATTCCAAGATCTCAGATGTTTTTTTGTTCTTTGTTCTCAGTCTCGGTGTATTATTTGGAGCTTTTATTTTTTTCGTCTTCTTTATTTCTTTATTTAATTATACCTGATTTTATGTGAATGATTTTTTTATACCAAGCATCTTCACTGTATTGTTATCTGTCTCGAGAGCTTTTCATTTTATTTTCTCCTTATACTATGCATCTTGACTGTTATTTTTTATTGGTTGGCAAGTATTCTGTTGTGGACTTGTGGTAACTACTTCATCACTTGAAATTGTTTGTATATATTTTTAGTAGGCAGAATGATTCAGTTAGAGACGAGTGAATAAATGCAGCGGCATACGGGGAGCAAATTGATAGGATTGCCAACTTACTAATTCTCAGGTTTGTGAATGTAGTTTTGGAGCTTAATTTGTTAAACATTTTTACATGAATCTCCCATTTTTTCCTTTCCTGCTTCTTCTCCAAGTAATGCAATAAAAATGTTTGTGAAAGTGGATCTGTTAGGGTCAGTGAATTTCATTTAAAAATGCAGTGGTGGTGAAAAAAATCTAAAGTTGTTTCACAACTATAGGACTTCTTTTAATTTAAAAAATTACTAAGGTTTATAAACTAGGAAAAGATATGCTGTCTTTCAGAATTTTAAAATCACAAATTAGTCATTTTATACAAAATTCATGCATATAAAGGGGAGGACTAATATGCTGGCTTTTATTTGATATCTTCTATTTCTTTATGGTTATTTCTTTGTTATTTTTTGTGGGCCTTACTCTCTTTTGTTTAGTTCTTTCTTTCTTGATTGAATCTTTTATTTTTTTTAGTTTTTTATTTCTATTGGGGTAAATAATCGGGTTGTTATTTCTATATGATGTCCATGTTGATTTTATAGGTATCAAACATTTTTTTTAATTTTTGTTCTGAAATTTTGGACAGAAAAGATTTGAGAATGAAATTTTGCTTTGTGCCTTTCTTATTTTTTTCATATTAAAATTATTTGTTCTTAGTAACCAGATTTTATTTGTATAAAATTAGTAAGAATTTGAGGTCCATGTTGATTTGACAAGTATCATGAACATTTGATTTCATTTTTCTTTTTTTGAAATTTTGTACACACGAATGGAGTCAATTTTAGTTTTTTGAGTTTTTTTTTAATTCTGATTAACGCTACGTGTCGTAGGTTAGTAGCCATATTTGATTAGTATAAATAGCGCTGCTGTTGTGAATGTGGTAACTGACATACGCTTATATACATAATTGTACACCACTTGAGTTTTACTTGAATGCTATTTATATACTTTTGTTTCCTGACTCACCTGTTCTTTAATTGTGGAGCAGCTTTTGGCTTGGGAGAAAAGGCTTTTTGGGCAAGTAAGTTATACTACTTGCTTATTTTTATATGAAATTTAAGGCGTTAAATATTTATATTTGGGTATCTCATGTGCTATTTGGTGATGTTTGTGTGTTGTCAGGTTTGCTGGGACTAAGAAAAGAATGAGTGTCTTCAAAGGCAATGGAAAAGATGGAAAGTGAAAAGGTGTCAAAAGACCCTAATAAACCAAAGAGGCAACTGAGTGGTTTCTTCGTTTAGTCCGAAAGGGTAAATTATTCTTCAGTCTTTACTTTTTTTTTCGCTATAACATGCTAATTCTGAATGCATCTTGCTGGTTGTCTTGTGCTTTATTGTGCATGATGCATCTAGCTTTGATTCTTTTAATTAAAAAAATTACCAAGGTTTAAAAACTAAGAAAGGATGAGCTGTTTTTCAGAATTTTAAAATCACAAATTAGTCATTTTGTACAGAATTCATGCATATATAGGGGAGGACTAATATCTCGGCCTTTATTTGATATCTTATGTATCTTTAAGGTTATTTCTGTATTATTTTCTGTGGGCCTTATTCTGTTTTGTTTACTTTTTCATTTCTTTATTGAATGATCTATTTTTTTGTTTTCTATTTCTGTGGGATAAATACTGAGAATTGTTATTAATATGAGTTCCATGTTGATTTTATAAGTATCATAAACATTTTTCTTTTTCTGATTTTTGCAGTGAAAGGAATTCATACTTAGATTTATATTTTTGCCTTTTTATTTTTTTCTTCTAACTAAAATTTTATTTTTAACTTAGTAACCGGATTTCATTTATATAATTAACACTGTTGTTGTGAATTTTATAATATGCTGGCTTTTATTTGATATCTTCTCTCTCTATAGGGTTATTTCTTTTTTTTTTTTTCTGTGTTGGCCTTACTCTCTTTTGTTTATTTTTTTTATTTCTTGATTGAATGATCCATTTTCTTGTTTACTGTTTCTGTGGGAGTAAATGCTCGGGATTGTTAATATATGAGCTCCATGTTGGTTTTATAAGTATCATGAACATTTTTTTTTATTTTTTTTATTGAAAAGAATTTATAGTCAGGTTTAGATTTTTGCCTTTTTATTTTTTTTCTTCTAATAAGGATTGTTATTTGTATGAAGTCCATATTGATTTTACAATTATCATCAACATTTTGGCCATTTTTCTTCTTTTGAAATTTTGTACACAAAGGAATTGATAGTCAAATATAGTTTTCTTTCCTTTATTTTTTTAATTTTAATTAATGCTGATTATGTTTTTTTTTGTGTGTTTTTTAATGTTTATTTTTAGAGAATTTTTGAAACATTTTTACAAGTGATACATTTTTATGCATTTAATTTCAAAAAGCTTCTGTGTTAAAAAAGTGAAATATTCTATATTTCGTTGCCGTATTTTTTAAAATCAAATTAGTAAGAAGGTTATCCTTATATGTTACTCTCTTTGTTTATTTCTTTAATCCTTGATTGAATCTTTCATGTTTTTGTTTTCTGTTTCTGTGGGGGTAAATAATAAGGGTTGTTATTTCTATATGATGCCCATGTTGTTTTTATAGGTATCATAAACATTTTTTCAATACAACTACTTGCTTATTTTTATATAAGTTATTTTTGTGTGTTCTTTTAAGTGGGTTTATAATCTTTATTTTTTTTGATATATGAAAGCTCATACGTGAGCAAAAAATAAGTTAATAAATTTATTTTTGGTTTTTTATATTCTTGATTAGTTACTTTATAAATACATATTTTGTTTCCCTCATTATTGGAATAAAATTAGTAAGTAGTTTATCCTTATTTGTTACTCTCTTTTGTTTATCTCTTAATTCTCTGATTGTATATTTTATTGTTTTTCTTTTAGCATAATTTTCTAAGTTTATTGATCTCCTATCTCTTGAAAATTTAGTTAAATAAATAATTAGCTTGTGTGTATCATCGTTGGAATATGATATATTTTTTTTATTGGAAATATAATTATATAGAAAGCCTACTAAAATTATGATATTTAAACAAAAATGTGTGCTCATTACCTAAGCCTGCCATCCCCTAGATTTATGCATAGGCTTTTTTGTTTTGATTCTTGCTTTTATCCTTATACTGACATGGTGTTGTTTTTGTTCTCTTCCTCTTCTCTCTCTTCTCTCTCTTTATCTATGCATTAGGTTAGGTTTAGAGGGAGTCGTATTGATTTACGTGTTATTTTTCACACCTCTTTGCTGTATTTTTCTCCTAATATTAGGTTAGGGCATAGGGTTCCAAGTCTGTCCTTCTCATTCTTCAATCTGAGCAGTTGCTCTATTTATATTTATTGTATTTCTCTCCTAATATTAGGTTAGGGTATAGGATTTATAGCAGTTTCGCTATTTTGTTCTATTTTGCCCCTTTTTTTTGAGCCCGTTCAAATTCAAACTATTCTTATGTGCTATAATAGTGTGCTCTCAACAGAAAGTCTACGAGAGACAAGTTAAATGAATTAGATCATTCTAAAAATTCATGTGATGAAGTTGATGAAAGTTAGGAGGTGAGTAATGTTAAATTATTTTTCTGAAAAGGGTATTGACTTTTATTTTTGGATTCGTTTGACTACGGCTATTTGTAATTATCTCTATAATTTGGTTTCAATTTTCATACTTTTTTTAAATTAGGAGTATGTGGTTGGTCTTAAAAATGCTCTGTTGAGGAGAGAGGAGCATCTTCCTTTGGAAGAGGTTGAGAAGATCCTTGATGCTGGAATTTGATGAGTCTTCTCATGGCTCTGGAGATGAGTCTGCATGTTAAATGAGATGACTGCCCATGCCAGTTAACTAGAGCTACTGATTAGGACTAATAGGGCATTAGATATTTTGGTTGTGTTCATGTAAGCATTTCATATTTTGGGTTGTGATGTAGGAGATGTGTGGATTAAGATGTTTTTATCTTCTGTATGAAATGCTTTGTGCATTTGTATTGGGCTTATTTCAAATGTAATTAATAAAGTGTTAGGGTGTGGAGTGAGGACACAATATCATTAGCCACTAGGTAAATTAATTGTGCAGTCCTTTATGTTTGTAGTTCAGTTATTTCTTTGAAATTCAATAAAGTGAAGTAGCTCCTTTATGATGTTAAAATCTTATTCCATATTTTAGGCTATTGCTTCACCTATTTGCTTTTGGCAAGTGAATGTTTTATAGGATTTAGATGAATGCATGTGCATGCTTGAATTCTTATGCAATTTCTCTATAAAACAATTTGTAACTGATCCTTTGTTAACTGTCTTTTAGACGGATTTCTTAGGTACGTGTTGGCCAAATTAGTTAATTTAGCCTAAGTGACAAAATAGTATATTTTTTGTTTTAACTTTTTATATTGACACTTTCTTTTAACTTTACCAGAGCTCTATGGAAAATGTTTGATCTATGAAATGTTTATTCTGCTCGAGTTTAAAGATTTTGGCTTTATTTTTCACATGTTCCACTTTTGTTCTCAGTTCAAGATTGAATTCCTAATCTAAATATATACATCATATCTCAATTTTGTGATAGGGATATAATTGATATTTTAATTTTCTTTGTCTCATATTAGTAAAATTAAAATTTATTTTCTAAGATATTCTTAGGAAGACAATACGAATACACTTCATGTTTATTTTATGTTTGCTTTATTATTATATTTCAATTTATAGCACAAACTAATAATTATAAACTTATAAAATCAGTTGTTAATTATGATGACTATATTTTTCATTTTTTATGTTTATTTAATATTTTGTAGTTTTTTAAATTGAATTAATTAGTTTTTGAAATACATGATTAAGTATATGTTAAATATTATGTTGGCATAATTATACCAAAAGAAAAAGATAATTCAAATTTTGAATTGGTATGGTCATAAAAAAAATAATTTTAATAATTAATTAGTTAAAAAAATTCAATAGTTACTTTTATTTTTATATTACAATAAATGTATTTATTTGTTTTTAAATTTAGTTAAAATTTTTCTTAAAATTGTTAATTTAAAAAGATAGTAAAAAGATACAAATTAATGTTAAATTATTTAAAGACATAGGTATTTTTTTTTTATAATTTTTCGGGAGAACATATGACATATGGAAATAATCTAAATACATAACTAAAATGCTTTACTAATATTTTAGTTTCTATTTACAATAAAAGTCTGCTTCAAGTCAACTGCATCATTGGCTTTAAGCCATGTCTCTAAACGATAATATTTTGATAAGTGTTGAATTTTATTGTGTCTTTGGTTAAAAATGATATAATTAAAATATTATTTATTTTTTTTAAATCAATATATATTACACATATTTTTTAATAAATAACAATAAATTTTTTTTATAAACATAATTGAATAAAAGAATTTAGCAAATAGATATCTTCCACCCGTGCTGTCTTCTGCTAGTATAACTGTATATAGTGGTTAAAGCTTTGGGATCATTTTAATGTTCATGGTTAATTAAATAATATATACTTTTCTGTGATGGCTTTAATGAACTTTATCTTTCACTCTAATTAAATGACAGAGAAGCATGATCTATGTACAATACACAATTCTTGTCAATTTTTTTAATGAATGTGATGATATAAACTTTTATTTTTCACTGCAACATTTTTGCCAACAGTCTTTTTTTCGATAAGTAACATGAAGTAACTCAACTTGTCTGAAGCCAACAGTCTTTTTTTCGATAAGTAACATAAAGTCAACAGTCTTTTTTTCGATAAGTAACATAAAGTAAATCAACGTGTCCGAAAGAAGCAAGGGTCAATCCGTCACAGTTTTTACAAGATCAAAACACCAAATGTATCAAGAAACCATAAATATCAAGGCTAAACAGCACATCTTTATGATAGTCTTTGTGTATATAATTGAACTTTGACTTTTCTAGCTAGTTTCAATGTATACTAATATTAATAACATGATCTGATCTGCATTTGCAAGGTGAATGTGACTCCTCTAAGTTTAACTCTCTTCTTTCTTATTATTCAAAATAGAGGATAACTTTAAATAGGTAATGGAACCTGTTCTTGCTCCATGGATTTCTTTTTGTTGTATAGCCCGTCCAGTGATGAGCAAAAAGTAAAGCTCATAGATACCAGTAAGTGCATCGGATCGTTCAAGTAATACCACGGTGAATGGATATCGTTTCTACGAGAATTAAAGGATTGAGCATGCAAATATCGAGTTAAATAACTAATTAGATCAATGGAATCTGAAATGATTAGGGTTGAAAACTTGCTAAATACTTGAAAGGCTTGGGTATTGAATTGCTTGAAGGTAGTGAATGTGTAGTTGATTGAAAGAGATATATAATGGAGTAGTCAAGGGTTTTGGAGATGTTTAAATTCTTAGAAAAACTAAACTTTGTTTCCTTATTCTAAAGCAAGCAAAGATCTTTTCACGACGAAACTTAATTAACCGATTTTCAATGTCTTGGCTCCTCGGTTTCTTTTCAATTAACCAACCGCCAATGTCTTGGTCAATCAATTAATCAAAAAGGTTAAGTGCAAAATCTGATTCAGTTCCTCATAAGATTCAAATAGTCCTTAGGTCGGATTATATGTCAAGTATCCAAGTTAGTCCTATCCGATTGAATTTTATGAGAAAAAACATTTTTTCAAAAGTTGTCCTAAATCGAATTATATGTCACGTATTCAAAACTAGGGTGATTGAAAATCATGTATGTATTATGTCACACACTTTAAAAATGGCACTATGTCTAGTCAATTCAAAAAGTAATGTGAAAGAATTTTCAAACATAATTCGTATATTAGTTCTGTCAAAGCAATAAACAAATTCAAAACGGGATTAGCATGCCTGTCGACAGTTTAATCCTTTAGAGATGAAGAACGAAATACTCAATCATAAAATAGATTAATGCAATACTTTAAAATAGAAGAAAAATTAGACTAATAATTCATAAAAATATAAACAGAGCTCTTAACCCTTTGACGGAGGAATTAATTGCTCATGGTGGATGGAAAAACAACAACAAAACTATGCCGAAGAAACTAGGTGTGGGATCTGAAGATCCTCTCCATGGATGCCTTTTCTTGTAAATAATGTTCACTTATTTGTAACCTAGGTTTACCTAAAATTCAAATTCAAAACTAAATCTTATCTTATCTTATCTTTTAGGAAGAATAAGATAATTAATAACAATAATTCAAATCTTAATATAAAAACTGAATCAAATTAAAATCATATTATAACAGAATCTTCTTTAATTTGGAAACGGAAATCATATCTTTGAGATTGGTTTTTGTTGAGATCATGTTTGCATTGTGTTCTGGACCAGGCCCCCGGGTCCCTCCTTGGAACGGTCAACAAACCTGGATACTTGGGGTTGAGCCATCCACACGGCCCAAAACGGATCAATAACTTCCAATATCCCAGCACAACATTCGAATTCAAATACCTCCCTTATCTTAGTCAGATAAGATAAGATAACTACCACCCGCTATATAAAAGGGAGCTAGAGGCCCCCTCAAGTACGCTACTCATTCCACACACTATATGCCTCTTAGATCCATTCTGACTTGAGCGTCAGCGTGTCTTTGCAGGTACCCACCCCATTGTTCCAGCCAGATAATCTGACGACCGCCTTGACTTGCGAGTCTCCAATCTATCTCACAACCCGTACTAGAGACTTCTAGTACATTGGCGCCGTCTGTGGGAACTGCTACGTCATGGCAGAATGATAGAGAACCTCGAGGAACAATCATCAAGCCACCACGACAACTCAAACTCACAAAGCCTAACACTCGAGCTTTGGGATAGCATTCCCCCCACCCACGGGAGGATAAGTAGCGTCGTGCACCACCAGCCAACCCCTGTCCGATAACAGAAGGAAGACGAATGTCAATGCGACAAAACCCGACCACCTGATGGCTTGGGAGAAAAAACAATCCAGATAATCCAAGAACTGTGCCTCAGAGTGCAAAACCTTGAAGGTCGAGTAACTTCCAAAGAATGATTCCACCTGGAACATGTGAGTCAAGCAATCTCCAGGACCCCATCGTACCGTGAAACCAGGAACAACAGGCCACCTGAACAACGACACGACAAACAACGCGACTGCAACATTTCCAGAGACCCGGAACACCGATGTGACAAGGATGGCCGAAGGCACCACTGGGAGGCCAAGCGAGCACGTGATAATAGGATTGATAAACCACTATTTTATGGTTTATTTTATGTTTAATTGAATGGTTTCATCAAGTCTTCACCCACTTATTCACACTAATTGCATGATTTTATAACTCCTTCCTAATATTGTTTTATGATTGAAAACTTGCTTCCTAAAGATCTTTAATTAGTATATTTTAATTCTTCTTTATATCATTCGATGTCAGGATCCGTATGTTAAGTGTTTCAGGCTTCATAGGGCAGGAATGGCTTAGAGAATGAAGAGGAAGCTTGCAAAAATGGAAGGAACACAAGAAACTAAGGAGATGACCAGTGAACACTGACGCGCGCGCATGGCTCACGCGAACGCGCGAAATGGAGAAAATCGCAGCGACGCGAGCGTGTGCCTGACGTGAATGCGTGGATTGGAATCTGCACAAATGACGCGAACGCGAGGACGACGCATACGCGTGACAAGGAAAATCGCTGAATGACGCGAACGCGTGGACGACGCGTACGCGTGACCTGCGCGATCTGCAGAATTAACAGAAAATGCTGGGGGCGATTTCGGGCCGCGTTTTGACCCAATTTTCGGCCCAGAAACACAGAACAAAGCCAGGGAACATGCAGAGACTCACCACACAACTTGACACACACACACAGTTTTAGATACATTAGGATAGTTTTTAGTTTTAGATCTAAATCTAGAGAGACAATTACTCCTCCTCTAGTTTCACCTTATAGTTATTGCTTTTGCTTTTGGATATTGAAGAGACATTACCTCCGTTGAATACATTATTCTAGTTTGTTTCTTCACTTACTCTTTTATTTATTTATAACATATTCTTAATTCTTGCTTAAGGTAGTAACTGGATTATTTTCATGAATTGTTAGTGAAGAGGATTACTTTTACTTTTAATAAATTTCGAAGTTTTATTCTATTTAATTTATTATGTCTTCTTATTATATTTTTCTGAGTATTATATTAATGTCAATGGAGTAGATTCCCAAACTTGACATGGGGGTTGATTAAAAGGAGACACTTGAGTTGGAAGGCTTAAGTGTTAGTTAAATTGGAAGTTGTTGGCTAGTTCTGTATTTACTAACGCTAAACCTTCCCAAGGGAGAGAACTAGGATTTGCGAATAAGGATTAGCTCAATCACTTGACTTTCCTTTATTTAGTAAGGGTTAACTAAGTGAAAACAACAACCTTTTTGATACTACACTTAAGAGATCCCAACAAGGATAGAACTTCCAATTAATCATTCCCCCAGTCAAGGCCTTTTTATATTAATAATAATTCTTAGTTTTATTGCTTTCATTTATAATTATTGCTCATTATCCAAACTTGAACTCTTTCGAAAATTCCTGATTAATAAGTTAGCACCCTTTCCTGCAACTCGTTAGGAGACGACCTGGGACTCATACTCCCAGTATTATTATTTCTAAATTTCATGACAACTTTTCTAAATTCACAAGGCGGATATTAGCTGATTAAGAACTATACTCTCAACGCATTCTCTATATTGATTTCTTAATTAGCCGACTTCTGCCTGCACGTCAGTTTTTGGCGCCGTTGCCGGGGAATTGCAAACGTGTGCCTTATTATTGGTTATTGTAAATATTTTATTTTGCTTGTTTATTTGTTTTTATTTTTGTTTTTAATTTTTATTAGTTACTATGAGTTCTCACCCCCGTCGCTTTGAGTTTGGTTCTAATGTTGTTGAAAGGAATGGAAGCTATAACAGGAACACGCATCAAGGTCGAAACAATCAAAGATGGAAGGAGCCACGAGGATCTGATCAACCCTTTCGGCAACAACACCTTCCAAGATACCATGGACAACGACCATCCTACAATGCATGCCAAGACAATACTTATGGTGGACCCTTTCATGACAAACCACCTCCACCAAATTACTATGGTCAGGAGCCATTCCGAGGTGCATACCAAGATGATAGATATGGTGGACCCCCTTGTAGTTACCAACAAGTCCCATCATATGCTTATGAACCACCTCCCCAACACACCTTTGAACCACCATACTCACAAGCCCCTTTACACCATTCAACTCCATATGACCCTAACCCATATCTACCCCAACCTCCACTGGATGACAACACCATTGGTGTTATTCACCAAGGGCAAACAGAGCTTCATACCACACTTGCCTCTATCACTAGTCTCACATCTACTCTTCAAGCACTTATATCCCGCATGGACCAACCCTCTACCTCCAATATTCAACCCTCAAGCTTTAGTGCGCTTCCTTTTCAACCACATAATAATATTCCCATTCCATCACCACCCTCCATGGAAGAGCACCCACATCCATCAATCCAAGAGCAAGATGATCTCAGCTACGCTATTGACAAGGAACAAGAGAAAAGGGATCGTCTTCATGAATTCATACTTAATAAAAAGCTAGAGGAGGCCCTACAGGTGGAGGTAGTAGAGACCCTTGAAGTCGAAGGAGTGATTAAATAATTAGTGAAGGAAGACATCAAGGAAGAGTCTGATTTTTCCTTAGAGCAAGAGGAGGCCCAAAATGTGGAGATAAGAGAGACCCTTGAAGATGAAGGAATAGTTGAAAGGAGTTATCATGGAAAGAAAATCATCAAGGATGAGTACGATTTTATACTAAAACAACTGGACAAAGCAGTAATTATTGAAGAGGAAAAAGTGGTTGAAGACTTAGGAGATGCAAAACCTCCATGGGAAAGTCCAGTCATAGAACCTCCTTCCAAGATGTTTGAATTTGATGTTGAAGAGGGTGTACAACCTCCAAGGCATATCATGGCTAAAGACTTTGAAGAGGTTGATCAAGAGATGGAGATTAAAGAAGAAGAAGCACAACCTCCCATGCCCTTGGTGAGTAATGGAGAAGAGATTGAATTGAAAGAAAGCTACCAAGAAGAAGAGGTTGAACTTGAAGAAGCTTGCAAAGAGGTGGAAGTTGCCAAGGGAGAGCACAAGGGAATGGAGCTTGAAATCACCTTTCCAAAGCTGTTGGAGACCTCTACCCTAAAGCCATTACCATCCAATACAACATTCAAGTGGGTAAAATTCTTATCCTTGCCCTTTACTTTCCCACTTGAATATGGTTTACTTGAGACAGATGGCCAGCTTAGAGCTCTCTGTGGTGTTAAGAGTAAGAGAAAGATGGTTAGTGGTTGGAGTTGTCATGCAAGGTTCAATATGGTGGAAAGCTCAAAGTTTAAATGCAAAGGTTGGTGTAAAGCTCAATTGAATAGGTCTAGGAAGCTGTTTGGATGCCTTAGTGAGAATTCAGATTGCTTACCACCTGGATGGAATCATGATGATCAACTTGAAGACGGGTGTAGAATCAAGATTTGGGATCCAGGAATATATAAGGATCAATTTTGGGAGCTCAAATCTTGTGAAGAACTCCATCAAAGCTTGAGAAATTTACCTGGTATTGATAGAGCTTATTGGAGGTCCAAGCGTTGGTGAAAGTTTCAAGACGAATTCAAACACAAGCCTCCATAACAAGGAGCTCACCAAATGTCCAACTTAAGGACCCTAACTAAAAGTGCTAGGTGGGAGACAACCCACCATGGTATGATCGTTCCGTTTCAGTCTTAGTTTTATTTTACTTTATTCTATTTTTGTTTTTTGTTAATGACTCTTTTCATAATCTCTGCATATAGCCTGCATTTGCATTTGCATTCTGCATATATAAAAAAAAAACATACGCGATGCGTAAGCGTCGCTGACGCGTCCGCGTCATAGGTGCATTCGAAACATTGAAGAAAGAAGCAGAGAGTCACACGAGAGCGTGGCTGGAGGCGTGCCTTAGGCACAAACATGCCCACGCGACCGCATCAATGACGCGTCCGCGTCATTTTGAAAAAGAGCCTCCCACGCGTCCGCGTCATCCACGCGAACGTGTGGCCCTGCAAAATCAACGTAAAGAGGTGTATGGCAGAGAGTTATGATGGAGCTGGGCTGAACTCGTGCCCGAAGCACAAGCCTTATCACGCGAACGCGTGCCCCATGCGTCTGCGTCATTTTCAAAATATGGCCATTCACGCGATCGCGTCACCCACGCGAACGCATCACCCTAAATTTTGGCAAAATGCATTCAAAACAGAAAGTTGCGCAAACGCACGGCTGCACTCGTGCCAATAGCACAAATCAGGCCACGCGATCGCGTGACTCACGCGTCCGCGTCATCTGAAAAATATCACACACCACGCGATCGCGTGACCCACGCGTCCACGTCACATGCGGCGCACAACTTATCCAAATCAACCAAATATCTTATCTTCTCTTCCCCAAATCCAAATCTTTTTTCTTTACCCTTCTTATTTCTTTCTTCTCCCTTCTTCCTTCTTTATTCTTTCTCAGTTTTTACTTTCTCCCTTCCTTATTTTTCACATCCATTATCAATGTTCTTTTCTTTCTTTCTTTACTTTTTACTTTTCTTTTATTATTTTTATTTATGTTTTCTTTTTCTTTTCACTTTCATTCTCTATATTTTTCTTTTCTTTCTTTTCTTTTCTTTTTATTCCTTTAATTGGTGTTAGAAATCTAATTGGGTGATTATTTTCTTTTACATTTTGCTTGTGAATTATTGTGGTATTGTTTGATAATTAATATTACTTCTTAAAGGGTTGCTTGCATGTTCAATTTAATACTTTCAATAACATATTCACCATGCATGCTAAGTGTTTGTGAAAAAGTCCGTATGGCATTGTGCATATTTAATTATTTTATTCTTCTACTCTAATGCCTGTTTTTCATAAAACCCCTTTTTATATATAATTCATTAAAAATAATTGTCAATACAAACAGGTTGTTAGTTTGAAAGAGTTGATAATCAAATTGAGCATTTAATGCTTGATCTATGCTACTCATGCCTTTGCCGGCATGCCAATAAACATTTTGCATCTACTTGCCATCATATGCACTTGCTATATTTCCATTGATGAACTTTTCACATGTAGTCATGACCATGTGTTAACGAGATCCCTCTTTACCGTGCATTGATTATCACTTATACCATCCCCTTCCTTGCTCTAATCCTTAAGTTTTAAAGTTACTTACTTTTTCCCTTTTTAGGATGGCCATCAAGAAGGGTAAAGAGAAAGCTACTCCCAAAACACCAGCAAGGAGAGGAACTAAGAGACCTCCAACTAAGGCGCCTCCATCTACAAACGTCAGTTTGAGCAACCCGTCCACTTGTACATCACAGCATGCACCGAGGACGGTGCAATCTTTAAGTGTGGGGAGGTCGATACCGATCTCCATGTGTTAGTTATTTTCTTCTCAACACCAATATATTACTTTATATGTTTGTTTATTGTTGCATTTGCATGTTTGATTGCATATTTGTTTGATTTTGTGCATATTTTACCACCACTTGGTTAAAGTAATATTTTCTTTTTCAAGAAACTTTTTATAGCATTCCACTAATTTGAATTAAATTTTTTGAACTTGTTTGAAGAAATATTATACTGGAACATGGTTTAGAGCTCGAACACACAAAACTGATGCCAAGGCATCTTAGGCTAGTTTCACTAGCATTTTTCTGTTAGTTTTAGTTGTTTTATGCATTTTCTTGAGCTTAAAGTAACCAAGAATGGTTAAATGAATAACAAAGCAATGAACCCAAGGAACTGCAAAAAGGCACGATGGAAACATACCAACCAAAAGCACCATTTCCTCAGAGGTTAGGAGGAGGTGAAAAAGGGAAAACTGATCCACTGATGTAATCATACAACTGGCTGACAAAACTCAGAAGCAAGCTGAAGGGGTAGTTGAGAATGTGCTGGTGAAAGTGGGAGATTATTACTTCCCCACAGACTTTGTCATTTTAGACATGGAGGAAAGCTACCTACACCCTATCATTCTGGGAAGACCATTTCTAGCCACTACTAGAGCGCTCATAGATGTAGAACAAGGAGAGCTAATTCTGAGAATACATGATGAACAGCTCATTTTCAAAGTTTTCAAACCTGCACCTGAGCCTGAACCAGAACCTGAAAAGCCTAAGGATGATAGTAGCCACCTGTGTTTGGAGGAAAGTAATCCAGCAGCTGAAACTCTAAAACAGTCTTTGGAAGGCAAACAGGAGTTGCAAGAGTTAAAGCCACAAGAATCAATGGAAACAGATCAGAAGGATCCTCCTGGCATAAGGGTCAATGAAAAAATCCTCAAGAGAAAGGGAAGAATGATAGGGAAATTGCCAAGAGGGTGGAGAAACAAGAAAATTCCCACTGAAGGTTTTTCTCCGGGAGATAAAGTGATATCAAGTCATTATCTGCCAATCCCACCTGGCCTCAAAACCATTCCTTCCCAGCTCCCTCAAGTGTTCACAATCAGGAAAGTTCTTTCTATGGAACATTTAGAGGTCATGAAGGAATCAAGTGGGGACGTTTGCATAGTGAGAGGAGAAGACGTCAAGCACTATAATCCACCCTAACAAGGGACAACCGTCAAGCTAGTGACGTTAAAGAAGCGCTTCATGGGAGGCAACCCATGTTTTTAATATCCTTAAGCCACAAAAGAAGAAAAGACAAGCAACCAATGGAGGAGAACAGGGAATTCGATGCAAGGAGATACAAATCAGTTTTCCATGAGATTCAAGCCGAATGGATGAGACCTAAAAGGGTACTAGCTAAGGTTCCCTTTGATCTTGAAAAGGATGAGTTCCCAGGTGTTTGGGAGAAGATCAAAAAGAGGAAGTGGGAGCTCCTGACTAAGCCAATCACTAAAATCAACATCAACTTGGTGAAGGAGTTCTATGCAAATGCAGTGAGGGAAGACTCAACCAAGAAACCCACATACAAAAGCTATGTGAGAGGGGTGGAAGTTGACTTCAGCCCCAAAGCAATCATGAAAACTCTTGGCCTGAAAAACATACATTTCAGCCAAGCAAGTTATGAGGAAAGGATGATAGGAGAACCTGACTACACGACTATTGCTGAAGATCTTTGTGCCATCAGAGCTGAATGGGTGAGAAAAATAAGAGGGGCTCCAAGAGTCTTGAGAAGGGGAGACCTAACACCGGAAGCTAAAGGGTGGTATGCAATAGTTAGGAGATCCATCCTACCCACTGCAAACTCTTCGGAAATAGTCCCTAAAAGAGCCATCTTGCTACATTGCATAATGGTGGGAGGGGAGATTAAAGTTCATAAACTCATTGCTGAACAGATACAAGAGCTTAGTGAGAAAAGTGACCCTGAATCCTGGCTCCACTTCCCTAGCACCATCATTAGACTATGCATCGATGCCCAAGTACCACTTGAAGATGAAAGACCTAATTGGCTATATCCTGGATTGGCCATAACTGCGTACAGAATGACTCTGGGCCCAACTGCTCCAAGACAAAAGGCATCACTGGAAGTGTCTGGCGTTTAAGCTACAGTTTAAGCTTAAACTGCAACTTAAACGCCACTCTTGGAAAAATGTTTCTGGGCCAACAATATTGCGGTTTAAGTTAGTATTTGAGCACAAACATTAACTTAAACTTACTCTGGTATGAAACCCAATTGAATATCATGGTTTATGGGATTGGGCCTGAAGGATTGATGAGTCTGAAATTGATTCCGCTCAACTAGAACACACTTCTAATCCGAATTGCTCATTCAACCAATCCTTGTGGGATTCGACCTCACTCTATTGTGAGTTTTTACTTGACGATAACCGGTGCACTTGCCGGAAGGAATTTTGCCGATCGTGCAATTTCCTAAATCGTAGCATAACAAGTTTATGCGCATCAAAAACCTGTGAGATTTTTGAGCTTATTTGATTGGTTGCATTCTATCAACCAATATTTTATTTTGGTGTGTGTTGTTCTCTCTAAAATTGTGATCTTTGTCTTGCTTAATTCTATATTTCCATTGTTTGATGTATGCATGCACTTATATGATTGAGGCAGCTTACATACCCATATGGCCTTAACCCTTCATTATCCCTTGCAAACCAATTTGAGCCTATTTTACCCCTTTTATTCTCTACTTTAGCACATCATTAACTCTAAGCGGAAAATAATGATGTCCTTAATTTGAATCCTTGGTTAGCTTAGACTAGTGAGAGTGCTTATGATTTAAGTGTGGAGAAATTGGGTTTGGAAACATTTGGTTTGAGAATTGAGTATGTTAGAATTTTCTGAAAATGTGAAAGGAATGTTTAGGACATGTTCATGCATTCAATAATTTAATCATATACATTGAGAACAACAAAAGAAAAAAAAGAAGAAAAAAATAAAGAAAAAAAAGAAAAAAAAAGAAAAGAAAAAGAGCAAATAAGTAAAAGGGGACAAAATGCCCCAAAATAAATTGTGAAAGCAATGCATATGAGTTGTACTCAAATTCGGATGCATGAATATGTGGAAAACATGGTTAATGGATAGTTAGGTTTTGTATTACATGGATTGTCTTAAGTTAGGTGGGAAAAGTTTAAGTTAATTAAGGATTCAGATTTTAGTCCACTTGGCCAAATACAATCCTACCTTGACCCTAACCCCATTACAACCCTTAAAAGACCTCTTGATATGTGTGTTTTGTGCATTAAATTTTTGTTAATTTTTAGATGAAGAGCAAGCCTTAAAAATCAAAGTTAGTAGAGAATTGAGAGAATCGAACCTTAAACACATGAGTGATTAGAGTGTATACACCACCAGTGAGGGTTCAATGCTTAATTCTATGTTCCCTGCTTTCATGAGCTGTCTTCTTACAAGTTTACTTGTCTTTACTGTATAGTTTGAATTAGTGAAGTTTGAGTTATTTTCGTCTTAAAGAACTTATTTATTTTAACCAAGTAGATAGAATCATATAGTTGCATTTATATACATAGGTTGCATTGCATTGCATTGAACGAGTCTTACTTTTCCCTACTCATTTATTTTATCTCCTTAAGCTAAGCATGAGAACATGCTAATGTTTAAGTGTGGGGAGGTTGATAAACCACTATTTTATGGTTTATTTTGTGTTTAATTGAATGGTTTCATCAAGTCTTCACCCATTTATTCACACTAATTCCATGATTTTCTAACTCCTTCCTAATATTGTTTTATGATTGAAAACTTGCTTCCTAAAGATCTTTAATTAGTATATTTTAATTCTTCTTTATACCATTCGATGTCGTGATCTGTATGTTAAGTGTTTCAGGCTTCATAGGGCAGGAATGGCTTAGAGAATGAAGAGGAACCTTGCAAAAATGGAAGGAACACTGACGCGCACGCATGGCTCACGCGAACGAGCGGAATGGAGAAAATCGCAGTGACGCGAGCGCGTGCCTGACGCAAACGCGTGGATTGGAGTCTGCACAAATGACGCGAACGCGTGGACGACGCGTACGCGTGACAAGGAAAATCGCTGAATGACGCGAACGCATGGACGACGCGTACGCATGACCTGCGCGATCTGCAGAATTAACAGAAAAATACTGGGGCGATTTCGGGCCGTGTTTTGACCCAGTTTTTGGCCCAGAAACACAGAACAAAGCGAGGAAACATGCAGAGACTCAACACGTAACTTGACACACACACAGTTTTAGATACATTAGGATAGTTTTTAGTTTTAGATCTGAATCTAGAGAGAGAATTACTCCTCCTCTAGTTTCACCTTATAGTTATTGCTTTTGCTTTTGGATATTGAAGAGTCATTACCTCCGTTGAAGACATTATTCTAGTTTGTTTCTTCACTTACTCTTTTATTTATTTATAACATATTCTTAATTCTTGCTTAAGGTAGTAACTGGATTATTTTCATGAATTGTTAGTGAAGAGGATTACTTTTACTTTTAATAAATTTCGAAGTTTTATTCTATTTAATTTATTATGTCTTCTTCTTATATTTTTCTGAGTATTATATTAATGTCAATGGAGTAGATTCCCAAACTTGACATGGGGGTTGATTAAAAGGAGACACTTGAGTTGGAAGGCTTAAGTGTTGGTTAAATTGGAAGTTATTGGCTAGTTCTGTATTTACTAACGCTAGACCTTCCCAAGAGAGAGAACTAGGATTTGCGAATAAGGATTAGCTCAATCACTTGACTTTCCTTTATTTAGTAAGGGTTAACTAAGTGAAAACAACAACCTTTTTGATACTACACTTAAGAGATCCTAACAAGGATAGAACTTCCAATTAATCATTCCCCCAGTCAAGGCCTTTTTATATTAATAATAATTCTTACTTTTATTGCTTTCATTTATAATTATTGCTCATTGTCCAAACTTGAACTCTTTCGAAAATTCCTGATTAATAAGTTAGCACCATTTCCTGTAACTCGTTAGGAGACGACCTGGGACTCATACTCCCAGTATTATTATTTCTAAATTTTGTGACAACTTTTCTAAATTGACAAGGCGGATCTGAGCTGGTTAAGAACTATACTCTCAACGCATTCTCTATATTGATTTCTTAATTAGCCGACTTCTGCCTGCACGTCAGGGATCTATCCCATTCACCAAGAAAATCCTAAAAGTCAAACTCCCAAAAGGTTTTGACAAACCCACCAACATGAAGTACGATGACATTAAAGATCCCCAGGAACACCTAATGGCCTTCGAGGCTCGAATGAACCTGAAAGGAGCCACCGATGTGGTCTGATTCCGGGCCTTTCGAGTATCGTTAGCCGGCCCCGTGATCAAATGGTTCAACACCGTCTCCAACAGTTTCATAGCTAGTTTTGACGACGTCTCCAGAAAGTTTATAGCCCAGCACACTACCAGGATCACCAAAGCAAAACATCAGTTCAGCCAACTTAGAGTCACCCAAAGACAAGATGAATCCATAAGGAAATACCTCGACAGGTTCAACGATGAGTGCTTAACGATCGACGGACTCACGAACTCAGTTGCCACTTTTCGTCTGGCCAATGACCTCATGAACGAAGACTTCTAGAAACACCTCACTACCAAGCCAGTCTGGACCATGCATGAAATCTAAAACATCACACGGGAGTACATAAACAACGAAGAGGTAAGCCAAATGGCAGCATGGCAGCACTGTAGCATGACACCTCGCAGCAACCCACCACCAAAAGATACCCTGAAAGAACACTTCAAATCTGCTGCCCCTAACCGACTACCCAGGATAAGAAAGTTCACAAACTACACCCCTCTACCCGCCCCTGTCACAGAAATCTATCACCAAATAGTAGAACGAGGCATCCTTCCAAAAGCGCGAGCACTGAAGGAATGGACAGGCGGCAACAAAAGTCGAAATTGCGACTACCACCAAGGATACAGAGATAAAACCTAAGATTTCTTCGATCTAACGGTCGCTCTCGAACAAACTATCTGATACAGAAAACTCCCCAAGTTCACCAAGATAATCCGAGAACCCAAGGGCGATACGATAGGCACCCCAAGAGAGTCCAAAAACTGACTCCACCATAATAGTAAACATCATCACTAGGAAGGACATGCTGGAAAGGTCATAGTCAGCACTAAAAAGGCCTTAAATTCCTAGCCATAAAAAATCAAGCACCAACCCCTTCAGTTTCGGCGGCAATCACGATCTCCCCCGATGACTGCCAACACGGCACCTCGGCAGAAGATGCCCCATTCATCATCTCGGCTAGGGTTAGAACCGGACTGGTAAAAAGAATAATGGTTGACATCGGAGATTATTCCAACATCCTCTTCAGAGGAGCCTTCGATAAGCTTGATCTTTGAAATGAAAATCTGCAAAGCCACCGCAATGGAGTAACCAGACTCGGAGACAACTTTCTTAAACCAGACGGTTCCATAGTGTAACCACTAACCATCAAAACCGGAAGCCAGAGGAAAACCATACTCTCCGAATTTGTGGTCCTCAAGGATTCCATTGCCTACAACATCATCCTCAGAAGAAAAATGATCAACGATCTATCCGCCATTATCTTCACCAAGTTCCTAATCATGAAGTTCCAGGCCGACAACAGCACCATTAGAACGATACACGAGGATCGGGAAGTCACGGTGGAGTGTGACAACACCAGCTTGGCCCTCCACAAGAGGTCCCGAGATGCAGCATGAATCTTTCTCGCCAACCTCGATGCACGCCAAAACGGCCAGCCCCGACCAGAACCATAAGGAGGCATGGAAAAACTAAAAATAGGGCAGACCAAAAAGGAATTCACATTCATCAACAAGAACCTACCTTACGACCTGAAGGGCGACCTAGTTAAGCTCCTAAAACAAAACAGGGACTTATTTGCATTCACCCCGGCCGACATTCCGGGCATAAACCCTAATCTAATGTTCTACCGTTTGGATGTAGACCCAAAAGCCAAATCAGTGGCACAAAGAAAGAGGAAAATGTCACCCGACTAGGCATCTGAAGTAAAAAAACAAGTCAAAGCCCTGCTTGAAGTAGGCTTCATCCGAGAACTCCCTTATACGACCTGGTTTGTCAATGTTGTACTAGTTAAGAAGGCAAACAGCAAGTGGCGAATGTGCGTCGATTACACAGACTTGAACAAAGCCTGTCCCAAAGACGCCTTTTCCCAACCAAACATTGGCAGATTAGTTGACGCCGCCTCGGGACACCAGTACCTCAGCTTCATGGACACCAACTCCGGGTACAATCAAATACTCATGCACCAGCCTGACGAGGAGAAAACTGCCTTTATGACCCCCGACGGCACGTACTGCTACACGGTCATGCCATTTGGTTAAAAAAATGCCAGGTCCACCTACCAGAGGCTTATAACCAAAATCTTTAGAGACCTCTCTAGAACCAAGCTGGAGTTCTACATTGATGACATGCTTGCCAAAACCCAAACCGATGAAGAGCTCATCAACGACCTCGAACTCATATTGGACACCCTAAGGAAGCACCGAATGCGTCTTAACCCAACAAAGTGTGCCTTTGGGATGGAAGTGATGCACCACTATTTCGTGGTACATTTTGTACTTAATTGAGTGGATGTTCTTCTACTACTACTTGGTTGGAGTGATAAGTTCTTTTTCAAGACCCTTTTTATAGCATTTCACTAATTTAAATTAAAACTTTTTTGTTAAACTTGCTTGAAGATTGTAATTTGGAACATGATTTATAGCTAAGAACACACAACCTGTGAGATTTTGAGCTTAATTATATGGTTACATTATTTAACCATGATTTTTTTTCTTGTGTGTTTTCTTTTCTATGATTGCAATCTATAGTTTGTTCCATTCTATATGTCCATTGTTTAGTGTATCTGCATGCATACATATGATTGAGGCCATCATTTGTTATTAGCTCACTTATCCCAAATAGCCTACCATTTCATTTACCTTTGTTTGCCACTTTGAGCCTTTTTAATCCCCATTTGTTCTTTATATTACCACATCACTAGCCTTAAGCGGAAAAAACAATTAATTACCCCATTTGAATCTTTGGTTAGCTTAAGATAGAGATTGTGTGTCAACTAAGTGTGGGGAATTGTAGGAACTTGGGTTGATGAGAAGGTGTTATGTTTTATTGACAAAAATATTGGGAATCTGGGTGCTTACTCATGTAAAAATTGAAAAACCATATGCATTGATATATTATGCTTTCATTTATATATTTACCTTAAAAAAAAGGATAAATAAATAGGGGATAAAATTACCCAAATGCTAAGTTCAATAAAAGATCAAAAAATTTTGGGAATTGGGTACATATTCATGCACTATATGTAAAACCATATGCATTGATACGTTTGTATATACTTTAGAAAAAAAATGAAAAGGAAAAAGAACATATATATATATATATATATATATAAGAGAAAAAGAAAAAAAAAACCAAAAATACTTATGAATAGGGGACAAAATTACCACAATGCTAAGTTCAATAAAAGATCAATGCATATGTAATGGAATTTAAAAAAAAAAATTGATACGTGAGTATATGATGCAAAAGTGGGATTTTTTGGGTAGCTAGGCATGATTTTAGAATTATATAGAGTGTGTGTGTGTTAGGTGAGAACTTAGATTAGTCAAAGATTCATATTATAGCTCACTTGGCCATACATATATCCTCACCCTTACCTTAGCCCCATTACAACCTTAAAAAGACCTCATGATGTTTGCATTTGTACATTAAATATTTGTTGATTGGTTAGATGAAGAATAAAGTTTTAGAAAGAATGACTAGAGGAGATTAGAGTGAATTAACCCTAGACACCTGAGTGATTAGAGTGCATATGCACTACCAGTGAGGGTTCAATGCTTGATTCTGTGTTCCCAGCTTTCATGAGCTATCTTCTTACAAGTTTACTTGTCTTTTATTGTGTGATTTGAATTAGTAGAATTTGATTTATGTTTGTCTTGGAGAACTTGTTTACTTTTAACCAAGTAGGTAGAAACATCTTGGCATATAGTTACATTCACATACATAGGTTGCATCTCATGAGTCTTACTTTTCCCCCATTCATTCCTTTTGTCTCCCTGAGCTTAGTATGAGGACATGCTAATGTTTAAGTATGGGGAGATTTGATGCACCACTATTTCGTGGTACATTTTGTACTTAATTGAGTAGATTTTATCCACTAAACTCACACTTATTCATATAATTCGCATGTTTTGCATTTTTCTTCCTAATTCTGTGCTTTGATTGAAAACATGCTTCCTTGGCCTTAAGTTTGCTAATCTTAGTCCTCTCTTATTACCATTTGATGCCGTGATATGTTTGTTAAGTGTTTTCAGAGTTTATATGGCAGGAATGGCTTAGAGGATGGAATAGAAGCATGCAAAAGTGGAAGGAATACATGAAATTGAAGGAATTGCTAAGCTGTCAATCCTGACCTTTTCGTACTAAATCGACCATAACTTGAGCTATAGAGGTCCAAATGAGGCGGTTCCAGTTGCGTTGGAACGATAACATCCGGGGCTTTTAAATGATATGTAATTTGTGATAGTTGCCATAGGCAACGCACACGTGTGATGTATGCATACGCGTGACATGCACCACGTGCAGAAATTGTAAAATACGCTGGGGGCGATTTCTGGGCTGTTTTTGGCCCAGTTCTAAGCCCAAAAAACACAGATTAGAGGCTGTAGATGGGGGGAATCATTCATTCATTCATATAGCATTCATTCACATAATTTTAGGTTTTAGATGTAGTTTTCTAGAGAGAGAGGCTCTCTCCTCTCTCTAGGTTTTAGGATTTTTAGGTTTAGTTCTTCTCAAATTCTGAATTTTATCTTATTGCAATTTAGTTTCTCTTCTACTTTTATTTGTTCCAGTACTTTAGTTTATCTATTTCTCTTGTTGATCTCTTTATGTTGCTATTTTAGTTTATGAATTCTCATGCTAGATTTGATTTTCTATTTAATTGAATTTGAGGTATTTCATATTTATGATTGCTTTCTTCAATTTATGTTATTGATGCTTTTAATTGGTTGTTTGGATTTTATTATCTCTTATTGCTTTTTTATGCTTTTATGTTATGCCTTCCAAGTATTTGATAAAATGCTTGGGAGGGTTTTAAATTAGCTTTTTATGTTCTTAGCTTAGATTGAGTAATTAGAGACTCTTGAGTTATCAAACTCCTTTATTGATTGATAATTGAGAAGTTGCTAGTTGATTTGGATCCCTCTAAAGCTAGTCTTTCCTTAGGAGTTGACTAGGACTTGAGGAATCAAATTGATTCATCCACTTGACTTTCCTCCATAGTTAGAGGTTAACTAAGTGGGAGCAATGGACAATTCTCATCACAATTGATAAGGATAACTAAGATAGGACTTCTAGTTCTCATACCTTGCCAAGAGCCTTTCTTAATTATTAGTTTATTTTCTTATCATTCCTTGTTCAACCTTTCAAAAACCCAAAAAGATACTTTTCCATAACCAATAATATATATACCTCCCTGCAATTCCTTGAGAGACGACCCGAGATTTAAATACTTCGGTTTAATTTTATTGGGTTTGTTTTAGTGACAACCAAATTTTTGTATGAAAGGATTATTGTTGGTTTAGAAACTATACTTGCAACGAGAATTTATTGTGAATTCTTTACTAGCAAAAATCCGTTCATCAGGAAGCCGGGAAGTTCCTAGGCTTCATGATCACTCAATGGGGGGTAAAGGCAAACCCGAAAAAATGTAAAGTCATTCTTGAGATTAGCATCCAGGTAAGTCTCAAGGACGTCTAAAGGCTAACTAGAAGACTAGCCGCCCTTTCCCGCCTCCTTGAAGTCTCGGCCCAGAAAGCTATGCCTTTCTTCAAACTCATGAAAAAAGGGTATAAGTTTTTAATGGTAACTTGAGTGCGAAGAAGCCTTTCAATACTTCAAAAAAGTGTTAGTAGAACCCCCCATACTCTCCAAACCCAGAACCGGGGAAATGCTTTACCTCTACTTATCCATAACGGAGGAATTTCTAGCCGTGACGCTTGTCCGAAAAGAGGGGCAAAAAATACAAAGTCCCATATACTTCATAAGCAAGGTCTTCAAGAGTGTGGAAACACGCTACTCCCGACTCGAAAATCTCGCCTTGGCACTACTCACGGCATCCCGACGCCTCCGGCAATACTTCCAAGCCCATTCCATTGCGGTCCAAATGAACCAAGTGATTAGGCAAGTGCTGCAAAAATCGGACCTCGCAAGGAGAATGCTCGCATGGTTCGTTGAATTATCACAATACCAAATTAGATTCGAGGCTAGGAACACTATTAAAGCCTAGGCCATGGTAGATTTTATAGTCGAAATGACCCCAGGAAACAAACCCTTGGAGACTTGGAAACTCCATTTTGACGGCTCATCAAACACTAACTCAGGGAGAGCAGGAATAATAGTGGAAAACGAGAACAGAATCTCCATCAAATAATCTATTCGATACGAGTTCCCAATCTCTAACAACCAAGCCGAATACGAAGCCCTCATAGCCAGATTGACGTTAGCAAGAGAAGTCGGCGCAAAAGTGTTAGAGGTTTGCAACGACTCCCAGGTAGTCAGCTCTCAAATTAATGGAGGCTACCAAACACAGGTCCCTTTGCTACAGCAATACCTGGCCAAGGTGAAAGAACTAGTGGCCGAGTTTGACAGAGTAACCGTCCAACACATTCCCAGGGAACGAAATACGAGGGCCGGCCTACTCTCGAGACTCGCAAGTACCAAACCTGTTCCAGGAAACCGATCACTGGTCCACGAGATTATCAAGACACCGTTCGTCTCAGTCACGACCTCGGTTGACCTCCCAATCACAAGCCAGCATTCTTGGACCATCCCAATCCTCCAATACTTCACTAACGGAAGGTAAATGAAAGTCGAAGCATCAAAACTCTGCTACGTTCTCACGACTACTATCCTCTGTCGCCCTCCTCTGCTTCCTACTCGCCTCGGTGGCTGAGACCCCGACCACCTCCTCCTCAAATCCAGCAACTGGCCAAGGCAAAACAGGACCCGCGCCTCCAGCCGAAACCATATCCTAAGAGCCGAAACCATCCTCAGGAGTCCACTTGAGGTCGGGATTGAGGCGTCGAAGGGGGCGCTTCCCCACTCTCTTCTTGGACTAGGGCATCCTTCAACCTCGCCAATTGGGTCAACCCGTCGGCCATCTGGACTGAAAAAGGAAAAGCAAACAAAGTGTAAGTCTCAAACCCGGAAAGAAGGGATATATAAAAAGAAACATTTAAACACACACCAATATAAGTCCGACACATCTCCGGATCACCCATGACGTCTCGGGAATTCAACGGCCACTCCACAAAGTTTGACCATAAGACATCAGCGATGTCTTTATTCTCGGGAGAGAGAATCTCGTAAGTGACGCGCGTCAAGTACATCCCAACAGCACCAAAGTTCCAATACATCGCGAACCATCGCTCCCCTTTGAGGGTCAACCAAAAGGGATGGTGCCCCCAGCAGGGCGTACCTTAAAGTACTCCCCTTTGAACCCGTAGAAGGAATCCTCAAACAAACCAAAAATTCATCGGTTAGGCTGAGCCCTAACCGACACATATCCCATCTTGTGTTTTTCCTCCTTAGTCAGGAGAGTACACAAAAAGAAGAAGAGAAAGACTTTCACCCAAACTGGAAACTCTAAATATCCACAAACTAACTCGAAGGACCGGATGATCGCCCAACTATTAGGATGCAGCTGAGACAACGCCATGGAATAACGATTTAGCAACGTCTGGACACATTCTAAAAAAGGGAGTCGCACCCCTTGCCGCATGAATATAGACTCGTAAACCCACATCCAATCGGCAACTCTGAGGGAGTCAAGGTTTATATAGGAGTCCCTCTCATCCACCTCGGGGAATACAAGCTCATACTGGCGCTCTACCTCGCCACCTACTCAAACCGCTCTATAAGAACCGCGCTTAATTAACCACCTAATTAGATAATTTAATTGCCCAAATTAGGCTTCAAAAATTTAGAGTGAGAATTTGAGGATTTAAAGGTGATTTTAACGAAAAACTATGAAAAGCTGCAAACCGACAGTTGAACCGGTTGAACCGGTTTAAGTATGCCCGATACAGTATGAGAAAAACTTAAAACAGTAAAAAATCTTAGAAAAATATTAGAAGTCGAAAACTGGGCGTTAATTTGGAAGGTTTTGCCCAAAGTTGGGCCAAACGGGCTAAAAACGCTAATGGGTTGGACCGGGCCTAAGTTGGGCCCAAGCCCAACAACATATAAGTACATTAAGTGGAAAACTCAGCCACTTCTACCACACAACAGCAGCAGAAATGTGAAATTGAAGAAGAGGACAGGTGAGGGTTTTAAACACTATTCACCATCTTCTTCATTCAACCATAACTTAAGCTACGAAGCTCCGATTCGCGTGCCATCAGTTGCTACAAGAAGCTCTCGTCGAGATCTTCAATTTAATCCAAACAAAGTGGTAAGAAATTTCCAATTTCTTGCCCAGTTTTTCATTCCATTACAGATTCGGTTTTTGGCTATGGTGAATGAATGGTTCTAGTGATTTTGATTAATTAGGTACACTCTAGCACTTGATTATTATTGGGTTTTGTCCCAATCATCTTTGGGTAAGGTGAGCCTACTTGATCTCTTGTGGTTTTATGTATATATGAAACCCTAGGTTGAATTATTGTAAATTATATGTGATATTAGCTTGAATATTGGAGCTTGTTGGTGATTATTGATGCTTGTGGAGTTGATTGGTGGCTTGGATTGTGGTTGAAAGCGTGAATTGTGCTCAATTGGGGTTTTGATACATATTGGGAATCGGCTAAGGTATGGTTTCGGTTTCCTCTATGTAGTATATAATATTCATGGACACTTAGGCTAGTGACCTATAGGATAGAGTTGAATTTATGTGGTTGTTGATGGTGTTTGGTTGATGTTCTATGTTGAATTAATATGTTTATGATTGAGAAATAATGATATTGAGATTATGATGTATGATAAATTGGGGTAAATGACTATTGTTGTTTATGGTTTAGAAGCATGAATGAGTTTGATGATAGAAAATTGATGTTGGTGTAATGATGAATGGTGAGTGTGTTGGTGGAAAGTTATTGATAACTGTAATATGATGATATTGATGTTTAAAATGATGAGGTATGATGAGAGATTGGTATAAATTGTGGTTTGTGACCCAAGAGGGTAGTTTTTGGTGAAAAATGGATCTTGGAGGGACTTTAATTGGTTTGGTAGTGTTTTGGTTGATTGGAGGTGTGAAAGTTGGAAAAATTGGCAAATTGGGTTATTAGATAAAAGTTGGTTTTTGATGAACTTTGTCTGATCATAACTTTTGCCTCGATTTTCGAAATTGATTGAAATTTGTTTATAATTAAAGATCTTTGAAAACTCTTTAAATCAATAAAAAATTTTTGAAAATTGGAATTTTGTAGAGGAAGTTATGATCCTTCAAAGTTGGTGTTAAAAATCTGAAATTCTGCAAAGTTGTAGAATATTTCATGATATCTGATGTGTGCGGACGCACACCCTCGTGCGGACGCACCCCTGCAAATATTTTGACCTGTGCAGACGCACACGTCTGTGTGCACGCATAGGTGATGAGAGAACTTTTGCGTGGTCTAGAAATTTGCGGATAAATCCTCGTTGCAAGTATAGTTTCTAAACCTTCAAAAGTCCTTTCATACAAACGTTTTGGTTGTCACAAGTAACAAACCCCTTTTAAAATTGATAACCGAGTATTTAAACCTCGGGTCGTCTTCTCAAGGAATTGCAGGGAGGTATGTTTTTATTATTGGTTATGAGTTTGTAAATTAGGGGTTTTAGAAATTAGGGAGCAGTACATTGCATAAGAAGAACAAAATAAATAAATAACTATAAAATAAACTGTTGGCAAGGTATGAAAACAGCAAGTCCTATCCTGGTTATCCTTATTAATTGTAATGAAAATTGGATTTTTCTCCCACTTTGTTGACTTCTAACTATGAAGGTAAGTTAAGTGGATGAATTAATTTTTATTCCTCAGGTCCTAGTCTTTCCTTGGAAAAGGCTAGAGTTATTGGAACTCGAATTAATTCTTGAAGAATTCCAATTTTCAATCAACAATGAGTTTGATAACTCAAGTGTTTCCAATGATTCAACCAAAGCCAAAAGGGAAGAGAGTCTACTTGAATGAAAATAACTTGGATAAACATAGAGCATTAATAAATTAAAGAGAGCAATCATAAGTCTGAAATACCTCAAATTATATTAAATAAAATATTCAAATCATAACATGGAAACGTTCATAAATTAAATTGGGAAAATAAATAAAAATAAAGAACCTGTGATTGAGAGTCGCTCCTAAAACTAAGAGAAATCCTAAATCCTAATCCCAAGAGAGAGGAGAGAACCTCTCTCTCTAAAAACTACATCTAAATCTTAAAATTGTAAATATGAGAGCATGTCTATGTATGGATGTATTCCCCCACTTTATAGCCTCTAATCTGTGTTTTCTGGGCCGCAAAATGGGTCGAAAACAGCCCAGAAATCGCTGGAGAAGAAATCAGCCACACTGGTTTTCGGCACTGCAATGCATCCACGTGGATCACGCAACCGCGTCACCTAGAATCAGGGAAACCATGGCATATTATATATTAAATCGACGCCCCAGACGTTAGCTTTCCAACACAACTGGAACCGCGTTGTTTGGACCTCTGTAGCTCAAGTTATGGCTATTTGAGTGCGAAGAGGTCAAGCTGGACAGCTTAGCAATTTCTCCAACTTCTTGTATTCCTTCCACTTTTGCATGCTTCCTTTCCATCCTCCAAGCCATTCCTGCCCTATAATCTCTGAAAACACTTAACACACATATCAAGGCATCTAATGGTAATAAGAGAGGATTAATAATAAGCAATTATAAGATCAAAAAGCATGATGAACTGGATTTCACTAATTCAAATCATAAAAATGAAGTACAAATAGACTTGTAGAAGAAAATAGCTCATGAAAGCCGGGAACAAAGAATCGAGCATCGAACCCTCACTGGAAGTGTATGCACTCTAATCACTCAAGTGTTTTAGGTTCGATTCTCTCAATTCTCTACTAACCTTGCTTTCTAAGGCTTGCTCTTCATCTAACAATCAACATAAATTTAATGCACAGATACACATATCAAAAGGTCTTTTACGGGTTGTAATGGGGTTAGGGTCAAGGTAGGATTGTATTTAGCCAAGTGGACTAAAATCTGAATCCTCAATTAACTTAAACTTTCCACCTAACTTTAGACAATCTATGTAATCATAATACCACATCTATCTATCCATTAACCATGTTTTCCACATATTCATGCATTCTAATTTTAGTACAGTACATATGCATTGCTTTCAACATTTACTTTGGGGCATTTTGTCCCCTTTTTCTTATTTGCTCTTTTTATTCTTTTTCTCACTTCTTCTTCTTTATATATATATATATTTTTTTTTCTTTTCTTTTATTTTTCTCAATGCATATGATTAAATTATTGGATGCATGAATCATGTCCTAAACATTTTTTTTTATTTTCAGAAAACTCTAACATACTCAATTCTCAGATCAAATGTTTCCAAATTCACTTCCCCACACTTAATTTATGAACACTCTCACTAGTATAAGCTAACTAAGGATTCAAATTAAGGACATTATTGTTTTCCGCTTAGAGTTAATGATTTTCAACATTTACTTTGGGGCATTTTGTCCCCTTTTTTTCTTATTTGCTCTTTTTCCCTTTTTTTATTATTATATATTTTTTTTTCTTTTCTTTTATTTTTCTCAATGCATATGATTAAATTATTGGATGCATGAATCATGTCCTAAACATTTTTTTTTATTTTCAGAAAACTCTAACATACTCAATTCTCAGATCAAATGTTTCCAAATTCACTTCCCCACACTTAATTTATGAACACTCTCACTAGTATAAGCTAACTAAGGATTCAAATTAAGGACATTATTGTTTTCCGCTTAGAGTTAATGATGTGCTAAAGTAAAGAATAAAGGGGTATAATAAGCTCAACATTGGTTTGCAAAGAATAATGAAAAGGTAAGGCCATATGGGTATGTAAGCTCAGTGAAACAAAGGCCTCAATCATGTAAGTGCATGCATACATCAAACCATGGAAATATAGAATTAAGCAAGACAAAGATCACAATTTTAGAGAGAAAAATACACACTAAAACAAAATTTTTGGTTGATAAAATGTAACCAATTCAAATAGGCTCAAAATCTCACAGGTTTTGTGTGTTCGAGCTCTAAACCATAATATTTCTTCAAACAAGTGTAACATTAAATTTTATTCAAATTAGTGAAATGCTCTTAAAAGGTTTCTTGAAAAAGAAAATATTACTTCAACCAAGTGGTAAAATATGCACAAAATCAAA